>NC_047085.1:130948027-131261328 GCF_902459505.1 Geotrypetes seraphini | reverse complement strand
GCGAGCCTATTCTCCATCCTCAAAACACACCCTTGTGCTAAAAAATATAAAATGCATTTTTTTTAGCACATGGGTGGCATGCACTGAGCCCACATTTAGCAAATGGCTCTTGTACACAGCCCGCTAGCGCCATTTTTAAGCCGCGGTAAGCACACGTTAGTGCGTCTTGCTGCTTAGTAAAAGGGCCCCTTTATTTGTATTTATTTTTGTGGTTTATATGTGCAAATATTTATGAACAGCTTGTATCAATTAGAAAAATAGAATACTAATGTAATCTCTACCTTTGAACAGGGTTGTATTTCTCTACAGTACGGCAGTTCAAAGTAGAACTAGTTTAGCAGCTTTACTGGGTGGGTACTTTGGTGAACAATTAGCCCTGAGCACTGAAACTATCAGACCTCACCCTACCACACCTGGAAATTTTATCTACATTTGTACAACTGGAAAAACAGATTGAACTGTGAACTTGACAAAGTCTTTGTCATGAACTGTGTATAAATCGATCTTTCTTGATTCACCTGTTAGGGCTGCAGCTTTGACTTTAATTGTGCTATATTCTGATATTCTTGTATAGCAATTCATACTACCTCTGTGAAGTTCTAATATTTTTCTGTTTTCACAGCTCCACCCTTCAGATGCTGAAATCAGAAGACACCAACTTGCACCATAGTACACTAGCAATGTACTAACCACAAGGGATGAATTGTAAGAAAATGCTGAAAACTCAATTATTCGCCAATGCCTTCTTATGTTAAGGTATATTTCAGTTGATAAGCACCTTTTAGAATTTTTTTCTAACACCAGTATATGATTTAAAGCTTGGTTGTATTTCTGAGTTTATTGAATTTGCCTTCTATCCCTGTTTATAACAGAGAGGATTAATGATGTTGTTTAGACATGTCTATGTTATATGTGATAATCGTAGGGAAACAAGATTTGATGTATGTGATATGGAAACCACATAGTTGTATGCGGTATATAAATTTTTTAAATAAATAAATAAATATTTGGTTATTCACATTGATCTGAATAATAAACCATCAAATATCATTTGTTGCTTTATTTTTATTTTAAAATAAATTGCAGTAATATTCAGTATGCTATATTGTGTACAGTAACCGAACTATGCATGGGACATGAAGCAATTAATTTTTTTAATAGAAAAGTAAGGATAATGCCACAATCAAACTACTCATATGTTGACACCTAAAAATAGTACCGTTTGAACCCATAGCTTGCATGGGCATGAGCAAATGGGGTTTGTTCCTGCCCAGCATGTCCCGTCCCGTCCCCCAACCCCCTTTCCCCCCCCCCCCCCCCGTGACCGTCAGGTACTGTAACGTAGGCCCAGAAATGCCTACAAGAGTATGAAGGGTCTTCAGGTAGGAGGAAGCTTGTGAGCGTGTTCTGGAGGGAGGCTGCTTTGGGGGGAGATTAGAGAAGGGGTAAGCTTTTGTGGAGGAGGGGTCAAGGAGATAAACTCTTGGTGAAGGATTCAAGAAGTAGGATGATCTTGGAGGGGAAGGGCTGATCTTGGGGGAGGTTTGGAAGAGGACAGATTCTTGTGAAGGGTTTCAACCCACTACTGTACACAGTTAACTTGCCATGTAGTGGGTTAAATATTGTACCTACCTGGTTGCATTTCGGGCACATCTACATCCTGTCCAGATCCCAGATAGTCAATGCTGCTACCCGTATAGTTTCCAGCACTGAATATCTGGGCCTAATTCAGCTTGCACTGTCAAATGACTTCTGCCAGCTGAATATTGACCAGTATATTCATAAATCATGACTCTGCTCATGCTCTGACCAAACATTTCCCCTGAGGACACCTATTTATTTGTTTATTGGGATTTATTAACCACATTTATGAAAAGATTCACCCCAGGCAAAGTACAGCTGGTATAGCTTGACATAAAACTTGCATCTTTAACAATATAACAATAGCAGAATGGACCAAATATGAACAGATATATGATCAGTGAGGTAGAATGAATCCTAATAATAGATATAACCTGATATCGTGTCAGAAATATATTTATTTTTAGTATTTATATACCACTTATAGCCTAAGTGGTTTACATTCATATACTCAAACATTTTTCCCTATCTGTCCTAGTGGGTTCATACTCTATCTAATGTACCAGGGGCAAAGGGTGATTAAGTGACTCAGCCAGGGTCACAAGGAGCAGCATGGGATTTGAACCCACAACCTAAGGGGGCTGAGGCTGTAACTCTAACCACTACGCTACACACATATTAAAACAGCACAATAGAACAATCATATGACAGAAATATGATAAATTTCAACAGGGTACAAATGATATATTGTAACATATATGGAAGAACGTTCATGGTACTTATATCAGCATAGCATAAATGAAACCCCTTAATAGTCAATGTATTAGAGCAGGGATATCAAAGTCCCTCCTTGAGGGCCGCAATCCAGTCGGGTTTTCAGGATTTCCCCAATGAATATGCACATAGATCTCACACATATTCATTAGGGAAATCCTGAAAACCCGACTGGATTGTGGCCCTCAAGGAGGGACTTTGAGACCCCTGTATTAGAGCATTCATACAACATAGAAGTGATGCTCATAATGGCAGTATAATACAATGAAATGTCTTAATTGGCGGGAGAGGGGAGATATGCTAGAGACGTTTAAATACCTACGTAGCATAAATGCGCATGAGTCGAGTGTCTTTCATTTGAAAGGAAGCGCTGGAATGAGAGGGCTTAGGATGAAGTTAAGAGTTGATAGGCTAAGTCAGGGGTAGGCAATTCCGTTCCTCGAGAGCCGGAGCCAGGTCAGGTTTTCAGGATATCCACAATAAATATGCATGAGATAGATTTGCATCTCAAGGAGGCAGTGCATGCAAATCCATCTCATACATATTCATTGTGGATATCCTGAAAACCTGACCTGGCTCCGGCTCTCGAGGACCGGAATTGCCTACCCCTGGGCTAAATAGTAATCTAAGGAAATATTTTTTTACAGAAAGGGTGGTAGAGGCGTGGAACAGTCTCCCAGAAGAGGTGATAGAGACAGAGACTATGTCTGAATTCAAGAAGGCGTGGGATAGGCATGTGAGATCTCTTGAGCAGTGTTTCTCAACACGCAGTATGTGTACCCTTGGGGGTACGTGGGCTGCTTATTGGGGGTAAGTGGCCTGGCCGCCACTGGGGATCCCTCCCTGCCTCCCTCGCTACCTGCCTGTCTGTTCGCCCTCTGCACCCCCCCCCCCCATCTCCGAAGCTGACCCTATTACTTCACTGGAGCCGGACTGACTCCCTCCTCCCCCAACAGCACTCCATGCAGGGACGCAGGCAGTGATTCAAATGCTGTGTAGCTGACCCGGAACCTGCTACCTGACGTCAGAGGGAAGACATGTGGGCCAGCCATGTGTTGCGTGTGAAATGCTGCATGTTCCGTTCCTGCACAGAGTTGCTGCTGGGGGAGGATGAAAGAAGACCGGGAAGGTAAGGAGAAGAAAGGGAAATGGATAGAAGAGGATGATATTCCCGGACCAAACACCAGCCCTGGTCACATTAGTCCCCCCAAATATTGGGGATGCTCAGTCACTCACAGTACCCACAAAGCTGGTGGCTATAGTGACTAATACTCTTACACTAACCTAATTTATGTTTCTGCACCATCTCCTCAGCAGTACATAACTGGCTAGGTTTGGGTAATATTGCTGAGATTCAGTGAACTATGAAAAGCATGATTTAGATGAATTTGGTGCAGAAAAGATATTAATGTGAGTGTATAAATTAAGGCCTGCCATTCATGTGCCTAGATTTATGAGCCTAGGGCTGAAAATCAGTGCTAAGCTCCTTTTCTCTGCCCTAAATTCATCCCCTACCCACAGATCTTTAGATTCATAAATTTAAGAGTTTGCTGAAATTTTGATTATAAATTTAAGCACATCCCCAGTAAAATTTACGCCAGTCTAGGAGTATAATTTCTCAAAAGTAGAAGCATAACTCTTTGGAATATTGAGCTATATAGTTTTTAAACCATGTGATTAATATTATTGATAAAGGGTGATTTCTAGAATTATACATAATAAATTCACATAGACGAATAAGCCTATGCTTTTCCAGGTTGTACCCTGCACCCATTCCCACTTCAGACAGCTGAGCAGTCTAAGCTTCTGAACATGCACCACATATCATTTTATGACTCCATCCTCTTTGTTTGAGTAAAATGTGATTACACACAGCTTCTGAGTGTATTTTCAAGGCCTGCTTTATCTTACTTTTCCCTGCCCCTTCTATGGAATACTCCTCCACTGAGCTTTCTCTTTGCATTGAACCAAAGGCTGGACTTCATTCCTCTCTTATCACATCTGCTTCACAACTGCATTTTGTGCTTAATGTTAGAGCTAGCCAGCTACAATTGTACACTGAACTTTGAACTATTCAAGTTGTTGTTTTTTGTTTTTTTTTTTGGGGGGGGGGTTATTTTGCTGTCATGAGAACAGTCCTGTTCAGCCTTATCAGTTTATGTTTACAATTTGCTGATTAAGTGTGATTCACTCAAATTCGAGACAGATTATGTTCCGCAGAAATATGTTACCAGAGTTTTGTTGACTTACAAAAAAAAAAGCAAAATGAGTATGAAATCTTGAATAAAACTGTTTTATCTAGGATTATAGCACAGAACCCACTCAGATCATACAGTTCACCAGCCTCATTTCAATATAGCTAAACCTCATTGCTTCTTTTCTATAGAAATGTATCTTCTGGTATAAAGCTTATCTGCAGACGTAGGGGGATGAATGACAAGCCCAGGTTCTGAAGTCTACAGGGCAGAAGGTCACAAAGTCAATAAATTACCACATGCTGTTGAATGTCACTGAATATTAGCATTCTGGCCAGCTACGCTAGCACAGCTTAATAGAGCGGGAGAGTCTTTTGTCCCGTGAAAATACACATTAAGCAGTTTTATATATTCTACCCTCCCTATTCACGTTTGAGGTGGATTACAATAGAAGGAACCTAAAAAAACCTTAAGGGAATGAAAACTATGCATAAAAACAATTTCAAAATACATTGCATTCTTAACCTGCTGAAAAGTTAGTATTAGCAGATTTTCCAATCTAATTTGCTCACATCGAGTAGCTGAGATCATCAAATTGATTTAGAGAGTATATTTTTTTTTAAAAAAAAGAATAGTTTTAAAGCAAGATTTTAATCTATCATAGTTACTCAAATTGACTACTTTTGCTAGTGAAGCATTCCAGTTTGGCTGCTTGATAGGAAAACTACATTGAAAAGATTCTGGAAATGTCAGTTTTAATTGATTTCTAGTTCCATATTTTGAAAATAAAACTTTTATCAAGTTAATCATATTTCTGTGTAAATCTTTTTATTGAGCAATGACAACAGCAGGTATAACCATAGCAGAAAACAAGGTTTACAATAACAACCAACGTCGCGAAAGACAAAGGCGTGCCCAGACAATTGAGCGCAGCGCGGGGGCGCGCACCACTCAAAATTACTGTTTTTAGGGGCTCCGACGGGGGGTTTTGTTGGGGAACCCCTCCCCACTTTACTTAATAGACATCGCGCCGGAGTTATGGGGAGTTTGGGGGGGTTGTAACCCTCCACATTTTACTGTAAACTTAACTTTTTCCCAAAAAACAGGGAAAAAGTAAAGTTTTCAGTAAAATGTGGGGGGTTACAACCCCCCACAACGCCCCCACAACGCGGCGCGATATCTATTAAGTAAAATGGGGGGGTTCCCCCCCATGACCCCCCGTCAGAGCCCTAAAAACAGTAATTTTGAGCGGCACGCACCTCCGCGCTGCGCTCAATAGTCTGGGCGCGCCTTTGTCCCGGCACGCTTTTGACCTGACACCCAACCAACTACCGCGGAGGACTGGACTCTGATGTCCTCCACGATCCAGATCAATATCCCAACCCCCCCCCAGAAAGAACCCCACCCTCCCCCCTTCCAGAACCCCACCCTCCCCCCTTCCCCCCACCCCCTCCAAGAAAAATATACCCCAACACCCAAATAGGGGGAGGAGAAACGTCAAATAGAGATATGCCATTACATCTGGAGTCTATTCAGGATATGGCTACGATTCGCAGGGGACAAAATGTTCAAGTATGGTGTCCAAGTGTTGACAAAGTCTCTGCTCCGGCGACGAGAAGAACATGCCAAACGGGCCTCTCTTAAATATCAAACAATATAGTTTGAAATAAATTCTTGCTTCTATTGATAACCAATGCAACTGAATATACTGTGGATTGATACTTTAAATGTATATAAAGTGCAAATCAGTTGAATGGTCGTATTCTGTACAGTTTACAGTACCTATGGGGATTGACAGATGTACCATCTACCAGTTAACCGGTACCCATGGGGATTAATAGATGCCGAATAAATGAAGCTTTTGGTTGTTTGAGACTTACTATTAAAAATAGGCCTAACTAATACTATATCTAACGTGACCATTTATTTTTTTCATCAGAACGGGACATCTATTAATTGTCAGTCTCGCCCCCAATCCCGCCCAATCCCACCCCCAATTTCTTCCATTCATTTTTCATGTACACATAATATCTTATTAATTCATAATGGTAACCATAAAATTAAAAAATCCCCACAAAGCACACTATACGCAGAGAAAATGTTAATTATCATTTATATTTGGGGGGGTTTCAAAGATGTCAAGGCAGATGACTTTAAAATATGCAATGTCACCTCAGTAACTATAGAAAAATAGACAAATATAATGCAAAACATAGACAGCAGATATAAATTCATAAAACTGACATATTTTGATCACTAAATTGAAAATAAAATATTTTTTCCTACCTTTGCGGTCTGGTGATTTCATGAGTCTCTGGTTGTGTTTCCTTCTGACTGTGTATCCTTCCTTTTTTTCTTTCTTTCTTTCTTTCTACACTCAGGCCCAACAATTGTCCCTTTCTATTCCCTCCCTCCTTCCTTCCTATGTCCTTAGTGCCCCCAGTGCCTCCTTCTTATGTCCTTAGTGCCCCTTCCTATATCCTTAGTGCCCTCATTGCCTCCCTCCCATGTCCTTAGTGCCCATTTCCATGTCCTTAGTACCCCTTCCCATGTCCTTAGTGCCACCAGTGCCTCCGTCCCATGTTCTTAGTGCCCCTTCCCATGTCCTTAGTGCCCCCAGTGCCTCCTTCCCATGTTCTTGGTGCCCCTTCCCATGTCCTTAGTGCCCTCAGTGCCTCCTTTCTATGTCCTTAGTGCCCCTTCCCATGTCCTTAGTGCCCTCAGTGCATTCTTCCTATGTCCTTAGTTCCCCTTCCTATATCCTTAGTGCCCTCAGTGCCTCCTTCCCATATCCTTAGTGCTCCTTCCCATGTCCTTAGTGCCCCCAGTGCCTCCTTCTCATGTCCTTAGTGCCCCCAGTGCATCCTTCCTATGTTCTTAGTTCCTATATCCTTAGTGCCCTCAGTGCCACCTTCCCATGTCCTTAGTGCCTCCTTCTCATGTCCTTAGTGCCCCCAGTGCCTCCTTCCTATTTCCTTAGTGCCTCTTTCTATATTCTTAGTGCCCCCAGTGCCTCCTTCCCATGTCCTTAGTGCCCCCAGTGCTTCCTTCCTATATCCTTAGTGTCCCTTCCTAAATCCTTAGTGCCCTTAGTGCCTCCTTCCTTTGTCCCACTCACTGCCTTCCAGCCTTTGTCCTACCCCCTCCCCCGAAGCCAGCCTGCCTCCCTGCTGCAACAAAGACTGCCTGCCTACCTACTTCCCTCCCTCCAGTGCCCAATTCAACCCCCCAGGTCCACCACCACTGCCTGCCAGCCTCCCTCCTTCCCTTTCTGCTGCGCTGATTCAAATCCCCCTCCCCCCATCCGCCACCGCTGCACCTTCTTCTTGCCACCCAGAAGCCTTCTTCCCAACATCAATTCTGACATTGTAGAGGAAATTCTGGGCCAGCCAATCGCTGTCTGATTGGCCCGGAACTTCCTCTCCGACGTCAGAACTGACGTCAGGAAGAAGGCATCTGGGCGGTAAAAGAAGGTGCAGCAGCGGCGGCCCAATGGGTTTAATTGACGTGGCAGGGAAGGGAAGCGATCGTCGGTCCTGTTGTCTCCGCACCGCTTCGGGACACTGTCCCTGAAAATGGGACATTGTGGCGTTCCAAAGCAGTGGTCAGGACAATGGGACGGTTGGTCCAATAACGGGATGGTCCTGTTGAAAACGGGACGTATGGTCACATTAACTATACCCTATACTATGCCATACCATAAACTGTCCCAGACAAACTATCGAATATATGGTATGAAAATTGTGGGCATACTCAGGTGTGGCATGCCAAGTTTACACTTAAATCTCCACCAGAAATTGATTTTATTTTCATTTTTATTTAATGTATTACAGTATTTCTTAGATTTTTTTTTCTGGATGTTTGAGAGTTCTGGTTAACAGAGAGTCCCCTGTAATTGTTTGGAAAAACCTGAATAAGCAACATTGCAGTAGGCCAATTTGGGCAACAATAATGCTTGAACAACCAGTCTAAATTTGTCTGCGTAGAAGTACTGTACTTTCAAATTCTTCTGAGGTATGCATAATCTGAAAACAACTTCTTATAAGAGTATTTACTTCAATTTCCATAGTTATTTATTGATCAAGAGTAATATGCAGAATTTTCAATGTAGATTTTAGATTAATAGTCATGTTATTTAGCACAAAAAGTGGCTTCCAATCACATATCAGTCAAGGCAATCAGAGCATTAGGGAGGGGGAAAGGTCACCATTTTGAAGAGGCAGCCCTATCGGCATAAGGCAGTGGGCACCCCTTCGATTTTTCATCCAAAGGAACAGGGGAATGTGGAGGGGTGTCAGGGGAGTGTGGAGTGTCAGGCTTGATGGGAGGGGATTCTCTTTGGAGGGGTGCTGGGGTGATTGGTGGGTGGGAGGGAGAGAGGGAGACAGGTATAGGATTAGCTGGTTCAGCTAATCATGACAGGGGAATCCCAATCAGCTAAGCTGGCAGGACTCCCCAAAGCTGCAGTTTAAGGGAGTTCTGCCAGCTCAGATGATCGGGGTTCCCATGCCATGAACAGCTGATGGCATACCGTGGACTATTTAGATATTTAATTTTGACATTTCTGACAGGGTAGGACAATTGGGTACAATTGGTAGAATGAAAATTGGTAGGAAGATCTATTGTCGCTCTAACAATTTTCTTCATACCAATTGTCAGGATTCCCCAGCAAAGAGAGGTGCTGGAAATTGTAGGCCAGGGTTTTCTATGCCTACATTTCCAGCATCTATCTTTGACGTGAAGTGCACCTTCGGAGACATCTACCAGTGCCTGTCACTTCTGTCATTAGCCACGCCTTTAGTGGTGTTAGGCACCAGTGGGCACCTCTGGAGGCAGGATTCCAGTTTAGGTGCTGGTAGGTACTTTGAAAGAGTAGTGAAATGCCATTTAAAATTACATTTTTCACATTACTTTAGGTGCCGGCTCCATGTTTATTAGCTTTATGATAACAAAAGTCATGTGTAATTTTAAATGAATGAATCTAAGGGCTCCTTTTACTAAGGTGCGCTAGCATTTTTAGCGTGCGTTAAAGATTAGCGCGCGCTAACCACGCGCTAAATGAAAAATACTAACACAAGCTCTATGGAGGCATTAGCGTTTAGTGCGTGCGGTATTGTAGCGCGCACTAAGCGTGCGCTAAAACCGCTAGCGCACCTTAGTAAAAGGAGCCCTAAATATTCCATTCCTCACCTATATGATCTATACAAAGTTATGTACTAGATTAGGGGTTTCAAACCATGGCCCTTGCCAGGATGGGTTTCGGGATTTCCACAATGGATATGCATGAGATCCATTTGCATTTAGTAGAGGCAGTGCATGCAAATAGATCTCATGCATATTTATTAGGGAAATTCTGAAAACTGGGTTTTGGGCCTCGAAGAACAAGTTGGGCATCCCTGCTTTAGATCATTTATGAAAATTCAAAGAAAGATAATAGAAATATCAATAAGAATAATTTTATAACAGACCACTTAATTATTAAAATTATCCCAAGTAATGTACCTGCACCACATTTATACCTGTTCTTAGACATTAATAAGTTTGTACAGTTATTTTTATATATTTTTTATAAAATATGCACATATATTCAAACCTTGTCTAATCCCCACCCCTTCCCCCCGTAATTGCCTCCAACCAGGTTGAGCAAGCTTATAAATATACAGGCTGCATGATCATAAGATTAAGATCATATAGCTCAGGCAAGTTTTAAAAAGTCAAGTTAAGCATGAAAATACTCTGTTTTATGTGCAGAAGTGTCTTACAAAATTAGAACATAAGAATTGCCGCTGCTGGGTCAGACCAGTGGTCCATCGTGCCCAGCAGTCCGCTCACGCAGTGGTCCCTAGGTCAAAGACCAGTGCCCTAAATGAGTCCAGCCTCATCTGCGTACGTTCCAGTTCAGCAGGAACTTGTCTAACTTTGTCTTGAATCCCTGGAGGGTGTTTTCCCCTACAACAGACTCCGGAAGAGTGTTCCAGTTTTTCACCACTCTATGGGTGAAGGAAAACATCCTTACGTTTGTACAGAATCTATCCCCTTTTAACTTTAGATAGTGTCCTCTCATTCTCTCTACCTTGGAGAGAGTGAACAACCTGTCTTTATCTACTAAGTCTATTCCCTTCATTATCTTGAATGTTTCGATCATGTCCCCTCTCTCTTCCCCTTTCTACCTCCCTTTTATTTTGACTTCAATGTAATTTTGTATCTTCCCCTCCTATTACCACCAAAAGCACCCAAAAAATGTCCTGGCTATTAGTGGCAACTTATAATTTTAAAAAAGACAATTTCAAAATATTCAGCAACACCTGTCCATATAAAATGGACAGATGTTGCTGAATAGGCCTAAGACTCGCGGGCCTATTCTGATTGGCCTAGGTGCCTTAGGCCCCACCTGTGGGCGGGGTTTCAGCCGCCTGGGCCAAGACTCCCGGGCTTATTCTGATTGGCCCAGAAGCCTTAGGCCCCACCTGTGGGCGGGATTTCAGCCGCCTGGGCCAATTTGGCCCCATTCTGGAGCCAGCTGGCCTGCCGGACGGGCGGGCTTGGCACCCGTCCGTCCAGCCAACATTTCAAAGGTATGGGGGGTGGGATTGGGGGTGGGGGGTTGTGGGGTCAGCAGAGGGTCCAATCAGGGGTTCGGGGGGACACTCATTGGGGGGGTTGTGTCAAGGGCAGGAGGGCTTGGGATCCCTCCTGCCCGTATTGTAGTGGGGGATGGGGGTAGGGGGTCCACCTGGACAGGGGGGGTCGTCGGTGCCGTGGGGCATTTCTCCTGCCACGGGTCGCAGCAGTTCGGGTAGAGGAGTGATGGCATCGCGGTAGGGGAGATGAGGCATCTCTCCTGTCGCGATCATCGCTGTAGGGGGTAGGCAGGTAGCTGGGGCTGCTGAGCTGATTGCAGCAGCCACCATCAGCTCAGCGGCCCCTTTTTCGGCATTTAGACCTGTTTTGACTTCATCTAAGTCCAAAATGTATAAATGCCGACTAGGCAACCTGCCTAAGGTTTTGGTTATACCTGCTGCATGCCTAGGTGTAGGTCTTCCCACCTCCCGCCCACCGCCCGCCCTTTCCCCTCCTCTAAACACGCCTCTTTCTTCTCTGTGCGTTTAGTGGCAGGGGAAAGACCTAAGCTGGTTTTAGATACGTCTAAAACCAGCTTTGGTTATGGGTACTTGGACGATCAGGATTTTTGATCGTCCAAGTAGCCATTTAGGACACTTTTTAGATGGTTTTTTTTTTATTATGAACCCCATATGATCCACATAGAACTCTATGTTCTTCCCAACAAAACCTTTTAGCGGTCCCTTCAGTACGCCAACTGATTTATGATACAACGCAGAAAACAATCTTCTCTGTGACCACTCCCACACTGTGGAATATTTTACCTCTAACCTTGAGACAAGAAAAGAATCTCAGTAATTTTAAATCTAATCTTAAAACATTTCTGTTCAGAGATGCTTTTGAGATTTATACTTAATTTTTTAAATCAAAATCTCAGACATCAGGCCTTACATTAATGATTCCTTTTGTGCTTTTTGTTTCTTACCTCCCCTCTCTTTTACTTTAAGCAATGTAACCTTCCCATTTGCCCATCTGTATCATGTTGCGTCTGTATGATAATTGTGAATTTGTTCTCTTTATTTTATTTTTTAAAACTTTGTATTAATTGGAAACCGCTTTGACTATAAAAGCGGTATATCAAGATTTAAATAAACTTGAAACTTAAACTTAGGGCTCCTTTTACAAAGGTGCGCTAGCAGTTTTATGCCGCGCGCTAGCAGCTACAACCTCCTTTTAAGCATGCGGTAATTTTTCGCCTAGCACGTGCTAATCTTGTGCGTGCACTAAAAATGCTAGCGCACTTTAGTAAAAGGAGCCTTTAATGCACCGTGCTGGGTGCATCTGGTAGTGCTATAGTTATAATAAATAGTAGTAGTAGTACTATATTGCTTCAAAGGGGTGAATAAACATGTGGATAAAGATGAACCAATCAATATTGTGTATCTGGATTTTCAAAAGGTTTTTGACAAAGTATTTCATGAAAGACTTCTGAGGAAATTATAAAGTAATGGGATAAGAGGTTAAAACCAGAAAGCAGAGAGCAGGGTTATATGATCAATATTCTCATATTAGAAGTCACTGCCTAGGAAAAGAATTCTGGTATCATCATTGATGATATGTAAAACCCTCAGTTCATTGTGCAGCGGCAGCTAAGAAAACAAATAGAATGTTAGGAATTGTCAAGAAAGGAATGGAAAGCAAAGATGAGAATGTTATAATACTCTTGTATCGCTCCATGATGTGGATGCACCTCTAATACTGTGTGCAATTCTGGTTGCCGCATCTCAGAAAAGATATAGCAGAATTAGAAAAGGTACAAAGAAGGGCAACAGAAATGATAAGGAGGATAGGACGATTTACCTATAAAGAACGTCTAAAGTGGGTAGAGCTATTCAGCTTGGAGAAGATAAGGCTCAGGGGAGATATGGTAGAGGTCTATAAAATACTGAGTGGAAGGGAACAGGTAGCTATGAATCTCTTGTTTACTCTTTCCAAAATATTGGCATTAGGGAACATTCAAAGAAGCTACCAAGTAGTAGATTTAAAACAAGTCAGAGAAAATATTTCTTCAGTCAACTTGTAATCAAACTCTGGAATTCATTGCCAGAAAATGTGATTAAAGCAATTAGCTTAGCAGGGTTTAAAAAAGGTTTGGCTAATTTCTTAAACAAAAGTCCATAAACTATTAAGATGCACTTCGAAAAATCCCCTGCTTAGTTCTAGGAAAAGCAGCATAAAATCTGTTTTATTCCTTGGGATCTTGCCAGATTCTTGTGACCTAGGATGGCCTCTGTTGTAAACAGGATACTGGACTTGATGGACCTTTGGTCTATCCCAGTATGGCAACTCTTATGTTCTTATGTTCTCTATTAGTAGGGATAAAATGTCTTTCTAGTTGTGTTCACGCTCTTCGCAATGTTTTAGTAAGTTCTAAAACTTCCTGGTACTGCTTTTTATTTTTCAGATGTGTATAGTCATGGTACAAGTACATGGACTTGTTGTGCCACTGAGGCTTGCATGCATCTGAGAAGCTGAAAGCTACGCCGTTGGTAGTTTCACTACTAGCAGGGCCTTCCATGGCAGACAGGTTTCAGCAGAGATGTCAGACTAATGATGTACCACCCACCTGAGCAGCAACAGATGGACAGTGTTGGAGGTGAAAGATCATATTTGATACATCAATGTTGACAACATTGAATTTATACTGTGCAGAATAAAGGCCTGGCAATCTAGTTCTGTATTCTGCCACGAAAACTTGATGATGTTCAGCAAGTTGCTAGGACTAGAACAAGAGTTGATGATACCTAATGCACACAGGCGATTCTCTCCTCTCATCACAGCCTTTCCTGCTTCCCAAAACAAGAGCAGGTTGTCAACATGTTAGGAATTACACAAAGAATACATTTCCCATTTGGAAAGCAACATCTTCTCCCAATCACCTAGGGTATTGTCAAAGTGATTTCTGGTCGCAGCATGCAAAAGTCCAAGGCACAATAACTGAAGCATGATTAGACACAGCTAACAGGCCTATTTCCACAGAAAAACTTTTGAGAAGAGATGTTTCGCTAATAAAGTATAATCTATGTGAGTGTGTGTATCATGAACTTGGGATAAATATGTGTATTCCCATTCTAATAGAGGAAAAGTTCACCAGACATCTAATAGGCCTAATCCCTTACCCAGAATATGACCTCCCCAAGTTCCCCTGCTAATTCAGTTCCCTACAGAGCTATCTTTATCCAGGAAGGGATCTGCTATATCATTAAAATCATCCCAATAAGTATATTTGTTCCAGAAAGACCCACTAATTTGCTTAGTAATTAGGTAGAAAATTATCTTTTTGGGTCATTTGGCACATAGAAAACTACAAAAATTAGAGGGTCCCCAAAACAACATACTTGAACAATGAGCTACCTCTCACAATGATCCTTAATGACACATTGCTCCTCAAATACTGTTTATGAATAAGGATACTGCTCCCACCTATCGACTGACTGAGCCAGATGAAAAGTAATATTTTCCAACCTATTCTAGGATCAACATTTTATATTCTACATCTTTCAGACCAATGATATATTAAGGAATCACTTATTGATGGGTCATGTGTCAATGAGTGATTCATTAAAGTATGAGCTCAATTTGATTGATGATAACAAATTTAACCCTCAGTTAAATTAGAAAAGGTATAGAGAAGGGCGGCAAAAATAATAACAGGTTTGGGATGACTTTCCTATGTAGAGAGGCTAAAATGGCTAGAGCTCTTCAGCTTGGAGAAGAAACAGCTCAGGGGGGATATGATAGAGGTCTATAAAATACTGAGTGGAATGGAAAGGGTAGGTGTGAATTGCTTGTTCACTCTTTCCAAAAATACTAGAACTAGGGGCCATGTGATGAAGCTACTAAGTAGTAGACTTAAAACAAATCAGAGAAAATATTTTTTCACATAATGTGTAACTAAACTCTGAAATTTGTTGCCAGAGAATATGGTGAAATCAGTTAGCTTAGCAGGATTTTAAAAAGGCTTGGATAATTTTTTAAACGAGAAGTCCATAGGCCATTTTTGAGATGGCTTGGGGTACTCCATTGCTTATTCCTAGGATAAGCAGCATAAAATCTATTTTACTACTTGGGATCTAGCTAGGTGCTTGGAACCTGGGTTGGCCATGGAAACAGGATACTGGGCTTAATAGACCTTCGGTTTGTCCCAGTATGGCAATTCTTATGTTTTATCCAACTATATACTGTAGAAATGCACACACATATAGAATGTTGCATTAGAAAAAAAATGTTCAAGTCTATATTGTTGAGAACAACAAAAAAGGAAGGAGAGGTCCAACCTTATCTGCAGAAAAAACCAACCAGGAACAAACAAAAATCAACTGCAGATGTGTACAAGATGCAGGCAGAATTTATTGTGACAAATATAAATTTATAAAAACCTTTTTCCCAAACAAGGGACCCGACACGGTCCGTGTTTCGGACAAACCTTCGTCAGGGGTCCAATATGCAAAAAGGTTTGAAAAATATGCCACAAAAAATATGGAATAAAAAATCATAAACCAAAAGGTCCAATGTGCCGAGACTCGCCAACTCCTGTAAAGCGTCTCACCGTGTCGGGTCCCTTGTTTGGGAAAAAGGTTTTTATAAATTTATATTTGTCACAATAAATTCTGCCTGCATCTTGTACACATCTGCAATTGATTTTTGTTTGTTCCAAGTCTATATTGTTCACATAATGATATATGTTCATCTGGCCTGAAATTAAACTATAAAACACTGACCTGTGAGTTTTAAGGATTTATCAAACAAGAGGAGGATTGTGTATCGATAGTCATAAAAAGTTACAGTGGATTCCAGATGCTCAGGTATTGTAACTGTTTTAGGCATGAGGAGGTTGCTGTATGCACCCTGTAAGAGCAGTTAACGTAGCTGTTTTTAAGAAAGGTTTGGACAGTTTCCTGAAGGAAAAGTCACGGGGGAAGCCACTGCTTACCCTGGATCAGTAGCATGAAATGTTACTACTTTTGGGGGTTTTGCCAGGTACTAGTGAACTGGATTGGCCACCATGAGAACGGACTACTGGGAGATGGACCGTCGGTCTGACCCAGTAAGCTGTCTTATGTAGTAATTGGGACTATGAGAAATGGCTAGGTGTGGTGTGGCAAGTGGGTGGAGAGACAAGCGAAGCTCATAGCTGCCAAGTAAAGACCTCAGCAGCAAGCTGCTTTCTCCCCTTTTTTTAGTGTTTGCACTCAGGTACCAGATGAGTAAGTTTTACTAAAACTCAGGGCAGGAAGACAATCAAGAGGGCTGGGGAAATGTAACTTTATTTTATTGTGCTTTTCTTTCCTGTGTTGAAGGATTAATGGGAGGGAGATGAGTGAGAACTGTGCAATAATCTGGCCAATACAAGATCAGAATACAGACAAGGGTGTTCATTGTTGAGGTAAAGTATCCTTAAACCATCCCTGCCTTCCTGCTGTTTCTTTCTTTGTGAATCTTCTCTTCTGCTTTTTTTTTTTTTAGGTGTGTCTTTATATGATTAGCTTTATATGACTAGCGAATAGAAGACAAGAATGACATAAGCCATTGAATCATGTGATGCTAATTAATTTTGTCCCTAAAAGTCAGCATTTAGGTCCAAAAAGTAGTCACTAAGGTCTGGATTCTATTGTTAAATGATTTTTATTAGAGCCAGCAATAAAACACAGATAACAACATTTCAGCCAGAGAAACAGGGCTCCAATTTTGATTAAAAATTTCCCCCAAACCTCCCCCCCAAGTCCAGAGTCCCCCAACACCCTCTCTAGAAGGATAAACATAGGATATGAGACATATAGTGAGACCTCAAGTAGTACACTCAACAATTCAAAATACAACTTCTGGCCACAGGAGTCATCGTGTTCCAGAAAGGCTCCCAGACAGCCGTAAATCGCTCTCCCCTCAAAGTAGAAAGATCAGAAATGCCCCGACGTTCCCAAGACAACAAAAGAATCATCTGAGTCCATCACAACGAGGTAACTGGGGCCTCTGAATCCAGCCACTTTAGGAGGATGCACTTCAAGGCCGGCAAAATGGACCAGCGAAGAAAGGCACTCAAACCCGGCTGTCTGTGATCTAAGGCCTGGATTCTATAAAGTTGCACACCCAAATTTACAACAAATGTCCAAATTTGGGCATGCAAGTTATAGAATAGAGCTAATTGCACATCTAACTTACCCCCTCTTTTACAAAGCTGCGCTAGTGGCTGCTGTGTGGCAAAAGCCTCAAAACCCTTTAAATCTCTATGGACTTCGGGGCAGTTACAGCAGCGGCAGCTGCTAGCACGGTTTTGTAAAAGGGGATTAATTGTTAAATTAGGTGTCAATTAGTTTAAACACCACTAATAGCCTGTAAGTGGTGTTTATTGGCATGAATTTGTAACTACACATGTACACGTGTAACTACACGCGTAACTACACGCTATACTAGGGCTGCCCAAGTCCAGTCCTCGAGATCTACTGGAAGGTCAGGTTTTCAGGATATCCACAATGAATATGCATGAGAGAGATTTGCCTGCACTGCCTTCTTGGTATGCAAATCTTTCTCATGCATGTTCATTGTGGATATCCTGAAAACCTGGCCTGCTAGTAGATCTCAAGGACCGGACTTGGGCAGCCCTGCGCTATACTATAAATAGGCCAGCCGATATTCAGCCAGTGGTGGTAAGAGTTTTACTAAACGATGACTGTCGCCTGCTAGATTGGCCTCAGATACTTAGTTCCAGGCACTGGCATAGAGAGGGTTGGAGGTGTCTAGGAAGGTGGTGTCCACCCTCGCCCTCTTCTCCATCCCCCACTCTTTCCCTGCCCCCCCCCCCCCAACACGCGCACGTCCTTTCCCTTCCCCCGTACCTATTTAGCTTCCTCGGTGTGAGCAGCATGCCCCGTGCTAGCATCGGCTCTCCTTCTAACATCATTTCCTAGTTGCGGGATCCAGAAGTAACGTAGGAGGGGAGCGCCGAGGCCGGCGTGAGCAGCAGGTTGGAGCTGCTGCTCGTGCCGGCGAAGAGCTAGAGGTACGGTGGGGGGGGAGTGAAGGTGTGTGCGTGGTAGGGGAGGAGTGGGAAGGAGCAGGGGGGCGGAGAGGAGGAGAGGTGCTGGCACCCCCCCCCCACCAAGACACCCCGCCCCCCCTTACTACGCCACTGATTCTAGGCCGTTTTCAGGCACTTGCATGTCTGGGCACTGTATTGACTGCACCTAACAGCCTAGCTTCTGAAAAGCTTTGCTGTTAAATACTTGTAGTTTCTAAATATTTTGATGTACTATCTAATTAATATAAGCACAAGCCGTTCTAATAATTACTTGAAGCAATGCCATATTTCCCACCCTATCAGGAGGTTATTCCACTTAGTTTCTCATAATGAGAGAAAGTCCTTTCTAGGTTGTGCATTCCAGTCTATCATCCTGTCCTCATTCTTCTGCAAAGCATTGTGATTCTGAACTACAGTACCCTGCACACCAATATCAGCCCATTTCAGAATTATCCACTTGTTTTCAGGGGCCATTGCATCAAGCAAGGAAAGATAGCGAAGAAAGTTTAAGCCACAGCATTGAATTCAAATGTGCTCTGAAAGATTGAGATGTTGCTATTACTTACATACACTGTATATAACTTCATGCTACTACTCCTGGGTGTGACATGAGTGGGTGGAGGTATGACTAGCTGTTAAAACTGGTGCATGGGTTGGTACTGCACAATAGCTATCATGACTGCTGATAGTGCAGCTGAATTTACTGCCACTTCAGGAAGAGGTGGTTAAGTGTAGCTATGCTACTAGTAGCCTAGTAACATAGCCACAAACAAAATGGTGGAGGTTTGTGACCCCCCCCCCTTGCCCTTCCCCATACATCCTTTAATTCCCACCACTCCTAATTACAACCCCCTCTTGCACAATAACAAGCCCAACCATCCTGATCACAAGACCGGCTCCCACCATAAGCTAGAACCCCTAATCACAATGTCCCTGACACACCAATTATTCACCTTACACATATCATGCTCCCATGACAGAAAAAAAAAACTAACCTTCAAAGCCCCTTCTCCTCAGGACCTATCTGGGGTCTTCAGTGGTAATTTAAGGGGTCCTCAGTGGAACGCTGATCTTTGGTGAAAAAGATGTAAGAAATCTACCTATACCAAAGATGATTTTCAATAGTGACGATACAGAGGAACTGAAAGAAATCTCAATGAACCTGGAAGATGTACTGAGCCAAAATGACAAATCAAAGAGTAGTAAATCACCTGGACCAGATGGTATGCACCCCAGGGTACTGAAAGAACTCACACATGATATTGCTAATCTATTGTTATTGATTTATAACCTGTCATTAAAATCATTTGTGGTACCTGAAGATTGGAGACTGGTTAATGTAACACCAGTTTTTAGAAAGGGTTCCAGGAGTGATCCGGGAAATTATAGACTGGTAAATGTGACTTCAGTTCTCGGCAAAATAATGGAAACTATTATAAAGAATAGAATTATTGAAAACATAGATAAACATGGATTAATGGGAAAGAGTCATCTTGCATTCTGCAAATGGAAGTCTTGCCTCAATAATTTGTTTCATTTCTTTGAAAGCATGAATAAACACATGGATACAGATGAGTCAGTTGATTTAGTGTATCTAGATCAGAGGTGTCAAACTCAAATCACATAAGGGGCCGAAATCTAAAATGCAGACTAAGTCGTGGCCGGATTTTTTATTAAAATATTGCCCCCTTTTTTGCCAACCTCTCTCCCTTCATCTCGCTCTCTTCACAGCCGTCGTGCCTTTCCCTCCAGTGCCGGTACGATGTCGCTGCCAGGCCGGGGAATCTGCCGGCCTCGGTGATTCGGGAGTGCTGTGCTTGGCTCCTCCTCCTGCTTTTTGCCTACTGCGGTCTGTTTCCAATGAAGCGCAACTTCCTGTTTCCGCCCAGGTGGACTGCAGCGGATGGAGGGCAGGAGGGGGAGCCACAAATGGCACTGCTGAGTTGCTGCTGAGGCTGGCGGACCTTCCGACGTGGCAGCGGCAGACCAGCGCGGAGGGGAGGACATGCTGGGCTCAGAAGGGGAAGATCGGGAACGTTGCTGCGGGCCACATAAAAAGGCCAGGCGGGCCGGATTCGGACCACAGGCCTTGTGTTTGACACATGTGATCTGGATTTTCAGAAAGATTTTGACAAGTCCTTCATGAGAGATTCCTGAGAAAATAAAAAGCCATGGAATAGAAGGCAATGTTCTGTTGTGGATTAGGAACTGGTTAATGGATAGAAAACAGAGAGTAGGGGTAATTGGTAATTTTTCTCAGTGAAGGAGGATAAATAGTTGAATCCCACAAGGATCTGCATTGGGAGCGGTGCTATTTAACATATGTATAAATGATCTAGAAATTGGGATGACAAGTGAGGTGATTAAATTTGCAGATGACACAAACTCTTCAAAGTTGTTCAAATATATGTGGACTGTGAAAAAGTGCAGGAAGACCTTAGGAAATCAAAGACTGAGTATCCAGGTGGACGTGGGCATATATACATAGGTAGAGTTTGGGTATAATGTACAGATACATGTGTAATTTATAGAATTCTATTGTTTGGACAAGGTCCTACAGGAAAAGTTCATAGTCTGCTATTGAGACAGACATGGGGAAGCCACTGCTTGCCCTGGAATCAGTAGCTACTATTTGGATTTCTGCCAGATATTTGCGACCTGAATTGGCCACTTTTGCAAGCAGGATGCTGGGCTAGATAGACCCAGTATGGCTATTCTTATATTCTTAAGAATGGTTCTGGATAATTCCAGGGCCAGCCAAACCATTAAGCAAGACTAGGTGGTCATCTAGGGTGGTCTTTGGGAGGCGGAGGCAGCAAAATGCAGCTACTGTCAAAGCAAAATACATCTCTCCTGCTCTTGGGGGTGGGGAGTATCGGGGGGTTGCTTGACAGCAGCAACATTTTCTGTCAAGCCTTACTTTCCTGTCAGTGCCTGAGCCAATCAGTGCTCAAGCACTAATCAGAAAGTAAGGCAACAACAGCTCAGACCTGTTGGTAAATTTTGGCCTCAAATGTGGCACAACAAGGTTAGAGAATCGCTCGGAGTGCTCATTTTAATATTAATGACCTTGTTGTACTACATTTGCATGGCAGTATCGGAGACTGTTAGAAAACACAGAAAAAATCACGGAAAGCCTTTTTAATAATCTGCCACTATAATACATGCACGCTAAACCGGCTGGAACCAGTTTAGCGAGCACATTAAAGGCAGATTTTAGTTTTGAGAATCTGCCCCTAAGTCTCGAGAGCCACCCACACACAAAGAACCATAAGTGCTTACTTTTTCCTGTGAAGTCAAGTTCAATATTTAACAACATGAGGCCCAATTATTCAGGTTTATATTAGGGTTTATATATAGGGTGATCATGACTGCAGAGTTTATAAAATTCTTGGAAGGTGGCTGGGGTCCTAAAAATTAATTGAAGGGAAATAAATCCAAAGGTTCACCTATGGTACCCAATACTCTTGCACCAATCCTCTGTAATTCTAAATCTGGGTGCCTTCTATAGGTGCTGGCTACGACACCTATTTCAAAGCCTATTCTAAAGCAGGTGTCATAACCAGTGCCTACTTTTCTTTACACTGTAGAATACTAGCACAAAATTGCAAAACGTGTAGAACATTTAAGTGTGAACACATACACCAACCCTGTAGCTAAATAAAAACTACACCTAGAGGTTAGCACATATGAATAGAACTTTAAAGGCACAATTATAGCAAAGTATTTCCAAGATAAGCTAAAAAACCTAATAGTAATTACTTCAGTTTATACAGTAATATTCTAATAGATAGTAAATAGATTAAAGAATCTTGGAATTTCAGAGGTGACACTCATAAGACCAGGTTAAGTCGTGAGTGAGCTTCCACTATTTATCTTCACTAGTTCCATTTGTTTAGTTGTTTTTCTCTTATTTTTTTGTATTGTATGAAGAAAATAATTGCTCAGTCATCTGAACCCCGCTCTATTACAGCTTGCGGGACATGGCAAAGGTGTGAACATCTGATTGTGTGCCCTACCTGGACTGATCCCCAAACTCATACTTGCATCAAAACTTGTAAATTTGGATCATGTACATCTATAAATACAGTAAAACCTTAGATTGCAAGTAACTTGGTTTGCAATTGTTTTGCAAGACAAGCAAAAGATTTGACTAAATTTTAACTTGATATACAAGCAATGTCTTGCAATACAAGAACATACAGCATACACGCGTCACATCATCATAACTGAGCCGATGGCTCTTCTCTCTCTGACGCTGCAGGAGTGTAGTGACTGTTCTAAATGAGTGAGGTCTTGCAATACAAGTACATACAGTATTTTGTATTAAAGTTTTGGGTTGTGAAACAAATCGTCTGAGTTTCCATTATTTCCTATGGGGACATTCACTTTGATATACGAGTGCTTTGGATTACAAGCATGCTTCTGGAACGAATTATGCTCGCAAACCAAGGTTTTACTGTATTGTTTATGCTATAATGTGCACTTGTAATTTAATCTATATTGGCAGGAGTAGTCGTACCATCAAGACTAGACTTACTGATCATAAATCCAAGATAAATAAGGGCTCCTTTTACAAAGGTGCACTAGGGCCTTAATGCGCGCAATAGCACGTGTTAAATTCCTGAGTGCGCTAGCCAGGCAGATTTTTGGCTACCACGCGCTATAGCACGTGGTAATTTTGTGCGTGCGCTAAAAACCCTAGCATACCTTCGTGAAAGGAGCCCTAAATCTGAAGAAGCCCCTTTGGTTAATCATTGGATCGCCAAGGGACATGCTTTAAGTGATATTAAATGGCGCAATATTGACATTGTGGATAGTGGGTGGATGGGTGGCGAAATCCAGAATAAACTGAACTACAAAGAACAGATGTAGATTTTTAAACTCAACACTGTGGAACCATATGGGTTAAACAAGGAGATTAAATGGATGACTGTGGTTTGATCCCTGAGGTTTGTCTGTCTAATAAAGTTGCTAATTTCAACTGTTTTGTTTTCTGAGATCGTCTGACCGCGGCGTCTGTCTGCTGTTTAAAAAACGCCGCAGCCATTTTAAGCTTCCTTTTGAGATCTTCTACAAGTTGTGATAAGTATAAGGTAAGTTTTTTTGACTGACATTTTGGATCTTAATACTTACGATATATAGAGATTTAAGTACATCTTTTGTGAGACTCCGTTTGTACTAATTTGTTGCACCCTTGCAGGGGGAGTGCGCCTTGAAACAGCCTACCCGGCGAAACATGATCGTATCGGCGGCATCGTCTTCCCTCCCCGACGCGTCTAAAAAGCTAAGTCACTGATATGCAAAGTTTTTTCTGGATATAAAGTTTTAAGTATTTATATACTACTGTGGAAACTGTGCAATATCCTTTGAAAATATTATATTTTTTATGCACTTTAATGCACTTTGAAAAACAACTAAACAAACGGAATTAGTGAAGAGCAATGGTGGAAGCTCACTCACAACCTATCCTGGTCCTATGAGTGTCACCTCTGAAGTTCCAAGATTCTTTAGCCTATTTACTATCTATTAGAATATTACTGTATAAGCTGAAGTAATTGCTACTAGCACATATGAATAGTCATCTGGGTCAGTCTGATGGTTCATCTAGGCCAGTGTCCTGCTTCCAAAAGTGGACAATCCAGGTCAGAATCCCAAATAGAAGTGACATTCCATGCTACTGATCCCAGGGCAAGCAGTAACTGCCCGTGTATCTATCTCAAAAGCAGACTATAGACTTTTCCTCCAGGAAATTGTCCAAATGATAGACTTCTATAAATTGCACGCTTCCATACATTTTGCCCAAACTCTATTCATGTGCATGCCCACCAGCAAAGTAAACACCATCAAACACGGCACATACATATCTGCTAGTTAATATTCTGTTTGTAGTCATTTACATGCAGAAGTGGTGAGAATTTCGTAAAACTCGGCTTTCAGTGTTAGCGATGATCTTGTTTTCAAAGGAGGAAGTTAAGCACTTTGATTATACTCTCGTCTGTGTTGTGTTGCAGCTTGTTTGCAGAAAGAGTGTTAAGCTATTGCTTAACATCCAGTGATCTATTTCATATCTACTGTTTGTGACTCACAGACTCTAGAAAACTCTTAGAAAAATGTTCTTATATCCTCTTTTGAACTTACCTCTGCAGCCCTTCTCAAGAAATATAAAATAAACAGTGCCTGTTATTTAACATGCATTAAAAGATAAGTTTTCAAAGCACTTAGACGCTCAAGTACCACGGAAACCTATGATGCCTTGTGTGTCTAAGTGCTTTGAAAATGAGCCCCTAAACCTCACCCCAGCATCCAGTAGCTACCTTTTAACTGGTACATGCTCATGGGAACAAGAAGCATCAGATCAAGCAATTGTTAAGTGATTTTCAAATGAAAAAGGGAGTTGACCGTGGCAGCAAGTCAAGATCAGACAGCTAAAGCCGTAAATTACGCCTACACGCCCAGTAAAAAAGAGAGAGACTGTAGATATTTTGCTTGCAGAGCTGCGTCCTTGCCTCAGTAATTGTAGCATTTTTTTTTTCATCTCAAAGTAATGCATCACAAGCCTGTCCAGAGCTGAAGGAAGCTGTGATTCTATATCTCCACTGCTAGAGCTTTTATTTAACACAAATGAAGGCTTAAAGGGTAATTCTGTGTTCTAAGCTCCCTCAATTGTGCGTGTGCTGCATATGTAAATATTTAGAATAACGGCATATATGTGCATATGTATTCAAATATGTGCATAAATGCAAAAATTCTGCCTTTGCAGGTATTCTGCAAATACCTGTTTAAATTAGATGGGGTGGGCACAGTTAAGATGGGTTGTATGTTAGTAATAAGTCAAGTTATTTTAGCACAGGGTCTCATTGCGTGCCTACTATATGGTAAAATAGCATGTATTAGGTATCATCTACTCATGTTCAAGTCCTAGCGACTTGACGAATTTCAGATCTAAAAAGAAATTGGTTTTGTGCGAGTCCTCCAGCGTTGTCCCCATGGTTGTTTTTAACATGTCCAAAAATCTGGTTAAGAACATAAGAATTGCCATACTGGGACAGACTGAAGGTCCATCAAGCCCAGTATCCTGTCTCCAACAGTGGCCAACCCAAAGTCCCAAGTAGCTAGCTAAATCTCAAGTAATACAACAGATTTTATACTGCTTATCCTAGGAATACGCAGTGGATTTCCCCAAGCCACCCTCTTTGCCTGGTACCTTCGATCTTCCCAAACATGATGTCCTTCTCCAGTGATCTCTCTCTTCTGATGGTGTGACCAAGATAAGTCATAACTTCATCATTTGGGCTTCGAGTGACATAGCCAGTTCGATCTCTTCCAGAATTGATTTGTTAGTTTTTCTGGTGGTCCACGGCACACATAAAATTCTTCTCTAGCACCAAAGCTCAAATGAGTCAATCTTCTTTCTGCCTTGTTTCCATGTAGTGTCCAACTTTCGCATCTGTAACTGACTACTGAGAAAATAAGTGTGTGGATCTTCATTTGAAGTGCTATTTCCTTGCCTTTGAATACTTTATCGAGAGCCTTCATTGAAGAGTGACTAAGTGCTATTAACCAAGTGCTATTCAATGGAGTATTTCTTCCCTGTTAGTTGCTTCTTTGTTTACAAAAGAGCCCAGAAGATTGAAATCCTTTAAAAGCATGACTTGTAGTAAAAAAGCTCATCTTAACAGTACCTCACTTTGATAACTTCCCCCCATAGTTTTTTTTTTGTAAGGGCGTGTACACAGGGGTGAAGCATGAGTGGGACATAGGCTTCCACTTACACTCAGAACTTCTCTTCTCTGTTAAAGAAAATTTCAAACTAGTCAACCTATAATTTAAAATGGGGATCCTGAACTGCACACTTCTGAACTGTATGTTGGCTTGCAAGAATATTAAGTGAATGAATAAAAAGGTGTGGTCACATCAGTTCCTCTCCATGAGAACAGTTTCACTTTGGTATAAAACAATATTGTTGGCCTATTTTTTTTAAGAACACATTCGCATTCTGATTTCACATTTGGGCATTGCAGAGCAACCAGAAGGGTTGAGGATGTTGTTATAGTGATTCTAAGATGAAGGCATAGCAAGTCAGAGCCCCTGTGGTTTCTCCCTCTGATGCAAAAATGAATGCTAAAAAAAAAAAAAAGTAGGCTGCATCCTAGTTCTAAAGCCTGCTAGAACCTTGTTTAACTGAAATGCTCAATATGTGTGAACTTTGCAAAGGTTTGCAAAGGTTTCCCCTAGATTAATGAAGACAACAAAAAACAAAAGTGCGCTTATCTCTTGGCACTTCCAAAATAAAGACGCTGTGAAACTGAACAGTTGAAAATAATCATGGGAAAAGCAAGTTAGACTGAAGTTATAATGTTGTTTAATAAAAACATGGCTCACTTCTCCCCCACAA
Organism: Geotrypetes seraphini; assembly: GCF_902459505.1. NCBI lineage: Eukaryota > Metazoa > Chordata > Amphibia > Gymnophiona > Dermophiidae > Geotrypetes > Geotrypetes seraphini. The sequence continues at coordinate 131,234,744 of NC_047085.1, read as the reverse complement.
GGGAGCAGGATTTAAGGAGTTTCAGTAGATTGTGATGACGAAAAGGACAGGAAATAATCTTGTAGTGCATGAGCTTTTGAGATCACAGAAACTCCATCCTCAGAAGACTTTGAAAACAAACAGTCTTGGAATGCATGCTATAATTTACATGTGTAGTTAGACAACATCTTCCTTAACTCATTCTGCACAGACCTAGGAAGGAAGTATATACTGCTCAAGAGCTAGAAACACATTTTTTTAAACACTCCACTAAAAAGAAATGTATTACCTACAGTATAACTTGTTTGCTAATCTTTCTTTCTGCCACTTCAAGAAAGTATAAAATCCCCAAATGAAATCTAAGTAAGTTTAAAGCTTTTGGGGATTCTGCCCCAAAAGTACTAAATATAAGAATTGGGCAAAAGTTCCACTCAGCTTTCTCTGAAAGTTTCAGCTTGCATGACTCATTGCTGCATAATGCTAGGTCATCATCAAGGAAAAAGATTTAGATATCATCATGGACAATATATTGAAATCTATTTAGTATGCAGCGGCAACCAATAAAACAAACAGAATGTTAGCAATTATTAGGAAAGAAATAGAGAATAATACAAATATCATAATGCCGCTAAGGGTCTCATTTTCAAAAAAGAAAAAGGTCTTCAACATGGCATAAAGGAGCAGATGGACGTTTTTCTCGCTAAACCCTTCCAATTTGCTATTTTTGAAATGTATTTCTGTGGTGGTCTGCAGTGTCTACATCTGAAGGGGGCATGTTGGAGGTCAGATTTGTGTAGGACTAGAGTGAGCCTAAGATTTAGACATTTTCTGCAATAATCAAACATTTTAGAAAATGTCCAGGGCATAATTTGGATGTTTGGGGCTAGACCTGTTTTAATAACAAATAAGTGCCAAAGAGGTACCCAGACAGACCAAATGAACAATGAAAGGATGAAAGCATGACCCCCCCCTCATCCTCTCCCCTAGTGGTCATTGATCCCCTTCCAGTCCCCAAAGATGTGAACGAAACAGTACATACCTACTTGTATGACAGCTTCAGATGTTATGGCCAGTCCTAGTAGAGGAGCAAGCAGGTTCCTGGCATTGTGATCTAGTGATCAGTGTCAGTGATGTACCAAGGGTCCGCCCCATGTGCACGCCCCAAGGGAGTGTACAGCTGGCACGCTGGGTCTGGAATAGAGAGCTGCACGGGAACGGGGACGACGGGAATCCCGCGGGACCCGCGGGCATCCCGCGGGTTCCCCCTTTGGGTCACGGGGATCCCGTGGGGACGCCCCTAGGATCACGGGGATCCCGTGGGGACGCCCCCTAGGGTCGCGGGGTTCCTGCGGGGCTGGATGTACTCAGTCGCACGGCTCTTCTCCCTACCTTCTCTGCTTGCAGCACAGAGCCGAACGGAAGTCTTCCCGACGTCAGCGCTGACGTCGGAGGGGAGGGAGGGCTTAAACAAAGCCCTCCTTCCTTCCGACGTCAGCGCTGACGTCGGGAAGACTTCCGTTTGGCTCTGTGCTGCAGGCAGTGCAGGTAGGAGGAGAGTAGCCTCGCGGTTCGAGTGGCTACCAAGGGAGGGGGCGGTCCGCCCCGCCACACCCCGCCCCCGGTTGCAGCACAGCCGGCCAGGTCCCCTTACTTTTGTGGCACTTCCCCGACCGACCGACAACAGCCCCGGTCCGACAATCCTCCCTGCCCTGTAGCCGCGAATCTAAATTATCTTCTTACAGCAGCTGTAATAAGGTAATTTAGATTCGCAGTTAAGGGCAGGGAGGTTTGTCGGACCGGGGCTGTTGTCAGTCGGTCGGGGAAGTGCCACAAAAGTAAGGGGACCTGGCCGGCTGTGCTGCACCCGGGGCGGTAGAGAAGGAGTGGGGAGAAGGACGCTGAAAGGCCATGGGGAAGACGGGAGGGGGGGGGAAGGACTCTGAAAGCACTTGAAGACAGAGGAGGGAGAAGGACGCTGAAAGCACATGGGGAATACAAAGGGGTGGAGAAGGACGCTGAAAGGCCATGGGAAGGGCGGGGGGGGGAGGACTCTGAAAGCACTTGTGGAAGACAGAGGGGGGAGAAGGATGCTGAAAGCACATGGGGAAGACAAAGGGGTGGAGAAGGACGCTGAAAGGACATGGGGAAGACGGGGGGGGGGTGGAGAAGGATGCTGAAAGGCCATGGGGAAGACAGAGGGGGGAGAAGGACGCTGACAGGACATGGGGAAGATGGGGGGAGAAGGACGCTGAAAGGAAATGGGGAAGAGAGAGTAGGGAGAAGACGCTGGCAGGGAAGAAGACAGATGCCAGACTATGGGGGGAGCGGAGAGAAGAAGATGGGTGCCAGACCAATTTGGAAGGGGGAAGAAAGGGAGAGGCACAGTAACAGAGCAAATGGAAGATGCAGAAGGAAGAGAGACAGTGGATGGAAGGAATTGAATGAGAACATGAGGAAAGCAGAAACCAGGCAACAAAGGTAGGAAAAGAATTATATTTCTTTTTTTTATTTTGCTTCAGGATAAAGTAGTATATTAGTTGTGTTGATAAAAATTTATAAACATTAGAGGCTCTGGTAGAAACCCATTTGCAAAGTATGTATTCTTCCCAATTAATATTTTCAAATTAATAAAGTCTTTTTGCTTATTTGTAAATGGGTTTCTACCAGAGCCTTTAATTCAGTAGCATAATTAAATGAAATAATTATTTCTGAAGTTTATAGGGACGGGCGGGGACGGAGGGGATTCCTCGCGGGGTCGGGTGGGGACGGAAGGGATTCCTCGCGGGGACGGGTGGGGACGGAGAGAATCCTCACGGGGACGGGTGGGGACGGGTGGGATTCCTCACGGGGACGGGTGGGGACGGGTGGGACTTTGGCGGGGACGGGTGGGGACGGGTGGGATTTCTGTCCCCGCGCAACTCTCTAGTCTGGAACTTCCCGCTCTACTCTGCTGCAGGACCTTCCTGTACCTCCCCATGGCTGCCGGTCCACCCCCTCTAACATCATTTACTTGTTCCAGAGAAGAGTCGGCAACCGTGGGAAGGGGCAGCAAGGTCTCACGATGACTGCGTCTGCCGGCTCTGCTCCAGGACAAGTAAGTGATGACAGAGGAAAGATGATAAACTTTAACTGTGAGGGCCACAGAAAAAATAGGGTACTTGGAGGGCCACAGAAAAAATGTCTTATTAACAATTAAAGGAAAGATTTATAAACTATAAAGAGTTTTACCTCATGCAAAATTGTCATTTCTTTAATAAGACATTAACTATTTTTTTTCTGCGGGTGTGAGTTTTTTGCCAATGACAATAAGAACACCAGCTGAAAATCATCAAAGATTGCTGCGTGATATAAGTTTTTGAGGATTTTTCTCCACCTGTTTTATATCTTAATGTTAGATTTTATTGTGGTAACCCACTTCTGGTGAGTGACATTTTTTTGAATTTTTGGTTTAATTGTCACTACGATAGTGTTCTTGAGAGATGTTTAAATACCTACATGGCATAAATGTGCATGGCTGAGTCTCTTTCATTGGAAAGGAAGCTCTGGAATGAGAGGGCATAGTTTGAAGTTAAGAGGTGATAGGCTCAGAGAGTAATCTAAGGAAATACTTTTTACAGAAAGGGTGGTAGATGCATGGAACAGTCTCTAGGAAAAGGTGGTGGAGAAGAGACTGTGTCTGAATTTAAAAAGGTATGGGATAGGCAAGTGGGTCTCTTAGAGAGAGAGAGATAATTGTTACTGCGGATGGGCAGACTAGATGGGCCATTTGGCCTTTATCTGCCATCATGTTTCTATGATGTTCCACTTTTTTCACTCCATATTTTTCCAATGGAATGAAAAAAATGGAAAATCACTGGACTAAGTGTAAAGTCCTCGATGGAGACCACCCCAACTTTGTTGTTTGGGCTGAGAACTTTTCAGAGGACCCTGGTATGTAATGTGACCTTGTTACTAATAACACACATTAAAGATAGCACTAACATAGAAGCAAACTTTAGCATATTAAGAACATAAGAACATAAGCAGTGCCTCCGCTGGGTCAGACCTCAGGTCCATCCTGCCCAGCAGTCCGCTCCCGCGGCGGCCCAAACAGGTCACGGCCTGTCTGAGACACCAGAAGGGGCCCCCTTGCCACCTTGGTTTCCCATTGAGTTTTATCTTCCCATCGAAGTCCTAACCCTCCGGTCTTGCACATGCACGACCTGGTCAGATTTCTATACTTATTACTTGGTTTGCTTTCTATACCTGTGTTACATCCCAGCACCTCTCTCAGTATCCCACGATCCCCCTATCCCTCAGGAATCCGTCCAATCCTTGTTTGAATCCCTGTACCGTACTCTGCCTGATCACTTCCTCCGGTAGCGCATTCCAAGTGTCCACGACCCTTTGGGTGAAGAAAAACTTCCTTGCATTTGTTCTGAATCTATCTCCCTTCAGTTTCTCCGAATGCCCCCTCGTGCCTGTTGACCCCTTCAGCCTGAAGAATCTGTCCCTATCCACCCTCTCTATGCCCCTCATGATCTTGAAGGTCTCTATCATATCTCCCCTGAGCCTCCTTTTTTCCAGAGAGAAGAGCCCCAGCCTATCCAACCTCTCGGCATATGGGCAGTGTTCCAGCCCTCTTACCAGTTTCGTTGCTCTCCTTTGGACTCTCTCAAGCACCGCCATGTCCTTCTTGAGGTACGGCGACCAATATTGAACGCAGTATTCCAGATGTGGACGCACCATAGCTCTATACAATGGCATGATGACTTCCCGCGTCCTGGTTGTTATGCCCCTCTTTATGATGCCCAGCATTCTGTTGGCTTTTTTCGAGGCTGCTGCGCACTGTGCAGATGGCTTCAGTGATGCATCTACCAGCACACCCAAGTCTCTCTCAAGACTGCTGTCTCCCAATAATGCCCCCCCCAATTTGTATTTGAACAGCGGGTTCTTTTTACCTATATGCATGACCTTGCATTTTTCCACGTTAAAGCGCATTTGCCATTTGATTGCCCAGTCTTCCAGCTTGTCCAGGTCCCTTTGCAGGTCCTCACACTCCTCCCTAGACCTAACTCTGCCACACAGTTTGGTATCGTCTGCAAATTTTATAACCTCGCACTTTGCCTCTTTTTCCAGGTCATTGATAAATATGTTGAAGAGTAACGGCCCCAGCACCGATCCCTGTGGCACACCGCTCGTGACTCCCCGCCAGTCAGAGTATTGTCCCTTTACTCCGACCCTCTGCAGTCTACCCGACAACCAGTGCTCGATCCATCTGTGCACATCCCCTCCCACCCCGTGGTTCCACAGTTTCCTAAGCAGCCTTTCATGTGGCACCTTGTCGAAAGCCTTTTGAAAATCAAGGTAAATGATGTCTATAGGTTCCCCATTGTCCACCCGACTGCTTATTCCCTCAAAGAAGTGCAGAAGGTTCGTTAAGCATGACCTTCCCTTACAGAATCCATGCTGGCTTGTTCTCAGTAGGCCATTTCTCTCGATATGCTCGCAAATACCATCCTTGATCATAGCTTCCACCATCTTCCCTATAATTGAAGTCAGGCTCACCGGCCTGTAGTTTCCGGGGTCACCCCTCGATCCCTTCTTGAAGATAGGTGTGACATTCGCCAATTTCCAGTCCTCTGGTACCTCTCCAGTTTTCAAGGATAGGTTGCAAACATGCTGGATTGTGCCCGCTATTTCTTGTCTTAGTTCTTTCAGAACCCTTGGGTGGATCCCATCCGGGCCCGGCGATTTGCCGCATTTTAACCTGTCTATCTGCTTGAGGACATCCTCCTTACTTACCTCTATGTGTTCTAATTTTTCAGCCTGTTCCCCACTCATGAGTTCCTCTGAGTCTGGTATATTAGATGTGTCTTCTCTCGTGAAAACCGACGAGAAGAACGTGTTCAACCTCTCAGCTACCTCTTTATCCTCCTTGATCACTCCCTTCCTATCCCCATCGTCCAACGGCCCCACCTCCTCTCTCGCTGGTCGCTTCCCCTTTACGTAACTGAAGAATGCCTTGAAGTTTTTCGCCTCCCTGGCCAGCCCCTCTTCATATTTCCCTTTTGCTTTTCTAACCTCTCGGTGGCATTCCTTTTGGCATTTCCTGTGCGCCTGGTGATTTTCCTCCGTTGGGTCCTTTTTCCATCTCCGGAAGGACACTTTCTTGTCGTTTATTGCCCTCTTTACTTCTGTTGAGATCCAAACCGGGTCCTTTGACCGCTTGTTCTTTCCACCTTTCCTGAAACTTGGAATGTACATTCTTTGTGCTTCCTGCAGGGTGTCCCTGAATAGGGTCCAGGCGCTTCCTACAGTCTCCATCTTAAGGACGTTTTTGAGCTTCCTCCCCACCATTTCCCTCATAGCAACATAGTTCCCTTTCCTGAAGTTGAGCGCAGTTGTTGCGGTCCTCTTTACTGTGGGTGTCCCCCTTTCTAATGTGAATCGGATCGCGTTGTGGTCACTGTTGCCTAGTGGTCCTCCCACTTCTACCCCTCTTGCAGGCCCCCCTAATCCGTTTAAGATGAGGTCAAGAGTAGCACTCTCTCGTGTTGGTTCCTTGACTAGTTGCTCCATGAAGCAGTCCCTCACAGCTTCTACAAATCCTGTTTCCTTAGTGCAGTTGGAGTGACCCGTACTCCAGTCAATCCCCGGGTAGTTGAAGTCCCCCATCACTGTTACACTTCCAGTCCTGCATTCTTGTCTCAGTTCAGCTTCCAAGTCGTGTCCGATTTCCTCCGGCGTACCAGGTGGGCGATAGTACAGCCCCAGTTTTATGTCTGTACCCTTGTTTCTCGGCAATTTGACCCATAGCGATTCCAGCCCCTCTGCCTTCTTTGCCATATCCATCCCGACCGAGTAGATAGAGTCCTTTATATATAGTGCTATGCCTCCCCCCTTCTTGTGGGTCCTGTCCCTCCTGTAGAGCTTGTACCCTGGCAGTGCCACATCCCATTGATTTTCCTCTGTCCACCATGTTTCTGTAATTCCAATTATATCCAGGTCCTCCCCCTTGGCTACGACCTCTAGTTCACCCATCTTGGCCATGAGGCTTCTTGCATTGGCGTATAAGCACCGCAGGTCCTGTCGTTTTTCCTCCACCTCCTTATTTACCTGGGCCGCCTCCCCTTGAATTTCGGGCAGTTCTCCTGTTCCCTGTGCTTCTGCTTTGCCCTTAGCCTTTACTCTCGCAGCTTTCGGTTTCCCCACATTTCCGCCACCCCTCTCCCCAGCTTCTCCTCTGGGTTTTCTAGCCCTACCGGTCTCCTCCTGGGCTATCATCCCTTGAGGCTCTGTTTGATCCCCCTCGCCTTGTGGCACCCCTATATTGCCCTCAGTTTTCGCCCTCGTGCCACCCAGTCCCCCTGTGTCTCTATGCCCCTTAGTCTCTTCCCAGCAAGCTCCCTTTACCTGATGTTTCCCTCGCTGTCTGATCATAAGATCCACCGGTCTCTCTACTTCCTCCTTGCAGTCAGCCCGTTCAGCATCTGTTCTGGATGCTGTTGTCCGAAGCGTCAACATCAGATCAGCTGTCGGCTTTCCCCCTCTCCTCAGGATGCATTACTTCAAAATTGTACAAACAAACTGATCTGTGTTTTTTCATTCATTTTTATTGGTGTGAGAAAACAAGTCCATTAGATCCACCGTAGGGAAAACAAAGAAGTAGAGCAAATAAAATCTAAATCTAAAGTCTTTATTAGAAGTACTCCCAGGAATACAAAGATGTGGCCGATGTGGCAGTGTTTCACCAATATATGGCTGCCAGATTTTTCTTTTAGAGAACATATCCAGGGAAATCCAGACATTTGGTAGCCCTACATTTGGGCACATCAAAGCTGGAAATATAAATGTGCCATGGAAATAGCTAATTTTTATTCTTTTTTCCAGAAATTTAAATGTGGTCATAGGTAGAAGTCTCTCCTCACTTGAATGTTATAAAAACCTGTTACTAGGTAACCCATAATAGAAATGTTATCTATCCATACACACACACAAATAAAAAGGAACCTTTGTCAAAAGTCAGACTTTGAACTCTTCCAATGCTGTTTTATTGCTGGCCAGAACTAGGATTAGGCAAGTTCACTGTGATTAATTTCAAGCCAGGATGAATGATATTGGTTATTCAGAACTGCAGATGACATTTCATATCAAGAATGTATGAACTTTCTAGTCATAAAATTGATAAAACCTATAGATATCTCCAAGATCTTGAGACAAAATCCATTGGGTTTTCTCCTATGGATTTCAGGAAAATCCAGTATGGATTCTCAGAAATCTGAAATGGACAATCAAATTCACAAATAAGAACATAAGAGCTGCCAGTATCCTGTTTCCAACAATGGCCAACCCATGTCACAAGTACCTAGCAAGATCTCAAAAAGTAAAACAGATTTTATGCTGCTTATCCTAGGAATAAGCGGTGTTTTTTTCCAAGTCCATCTTAATAGTGCTTATGGACTTTTGTTTTAGGAAACTATCCAAACCTTTTCTAAACCCTGCCAAGCTAACTGCTTTCATCATATTCTCTGGCAATGAATTCCACCGTTTAATTACACATTGAGTGAAGAAATATTTTCTCTGTTTTTTAAAAATCTATTATTTAGTCATTTCATTGCATAATCCTAGTATTTTTGGAAAGAGTAAACAAGCAATTCACATCTATCCATTCTACTTCACTCAGTATTTTATAGACCTCTATCATATTTCCCCTGAGCTGTTTCTTCTCTAAGTTGAAGAGCTCTAGATGCTTTAGTCTTTCTTCATAGGGAAGTCAGTCATCCCATCCTCTTTATCATTTTCATCTCTCTTCTCTGTACCTTTTCTAATTCTTCTCTATCTTTTTTGAGATGTGATCACCAAAATTTCATAAGATATCCATGCAATTTTCTGTATTGTGTTGAGTTTACCAAAAATAGAATCTCTCTCTTGCAAAAAAGTTTATCTATCCAATAGAGATGAGCATCTATTATCACACATTTTACTTATTACTGCACCATAAACATTGAGTGCATGCAAAATTGATTTAATGTTCACTAGCCTGCCAATTAATGTATGTAGTCAATTTTAGGCATTAAAAATATCTCTTAGCATGAATGTGTGAAAGAAACTGCAATAATTTTTTTTTTTTTTAAATTGGAGCAGAAAGACCCAAAGATTGTTTTGCCTGTACATATCCCTATGAACCATTTCAGTAAATCTGTTGATTTTCCATAGGTTCATTGAGCTGGTTTGTGAAAGAGGCCTGAACATTGTTAGAATCAGTGAGGCCCAAGTCATACTGGGCACGTACTCGACTCAGATCACAAAACTGTGAACCAATTCCCTAAATCATCAAACTGGCACAAGATTAATTCACTGGTTGGATACTCAAATAAATAATAATATTTTTAGATACGAGGGGGTGCTGAAAAGTTCTCAGCCCAACTAACAGACTTCCTAAATTGTGAATGTTATTTTGCCACTGTAGCTGAAAAGAGTGTTATCTTATTTTGTTAAGTGCCAATTTGCAGAAACCAGATCATTGATTGAATCATATCCATGTCATTCTCTTCTTGGTTGGGCTGAAAACTTTTCAGCACCCACTCGTATATAACACAAATGATACCCAATTTCATGTATATCTATTTAAAAAATAATAATATACTCCTTTACAAATAATACTGCTTGTTCAAAGCTGTTTACAATGCTACATTCCTAAAAATGATTTTTTTTAAAAACCAAAGCAAAAGAAAAGCATCTTCCTCTCACAGCACAATCTACAATACTGTTACCATAACAGGCCCAATGAAGACAATTCTGTAACACTGCTTCTATATTTAAATGCTTACTTTCCTTTATACTAGTGTAATAGGTAAGATACAGTGGCGTAGTAAGGGTAGGAGGCGCCCCCCCCCCGTACCCTCCTCTCTGCGCCCCCACATCTTCCCATCCCTACTCCATGCTTGTGCTTTCCCCCCCCCCCCTGTACCTCTAAATCTTCATCAGCTTGAGTGGCTTCTGCAGCATGCTCCTCGCACCAGTGTTGGATTTCCCTCTGACATCACTTCCTGGCTCTGTGACCCGGAAGTGAACCAGGCTGGCACAAGCAATAGGCAGAAGTTGCACATACTAGCGAAGATCTACAAAGGTATGGGGAGGGGGAGGGACAGCATGAGCATTGAGTGATGTGGCTGGGCAGAGAGGTGCCAGCACCCCCACTAACAAGGCGCCTGGGGCGATCTGTCCCCGCCCCCTTTTACTATGCCACTGATAAGATGCATACCTATCGTTTATGTGCAAGCACTTACACCAACCACAGAGCTGGTGTGAAGGTCAGGTGACTTGCCCAGTTTTACAAGGAGCAACAATAGGAATTAAACCTAATACTCCAGCATCTTAGCCCGCTGTACTAACCATTAGGCTACTCCTTCATGTCTAAAGAGCCGATATATGTGTGTAAATTTTGGTATTCTATTATTTATATGCATAAGGGCACACCCCAATCCAGGTTGTTCCTAAAAGCTGTCCATGTGTTTGTCCATCTTCCTAACTATGTGCTGTTGCATTTAGGCAGCTTTTTATGCAGAGTTTTGGCATTTACACATATATGTACATATGCATGTATATTTGAGGATTATAATCACTTATGTGCCTATTCAGCATGTTTTAATGTACAGCGCTGTGTGCATCTGGTAGCACTATAGAAATAATAAACACTAGTAGTAGTAGATGTTAGTGCCTTATTTGTAGAGATGCTTTTAACTGCTAATTTTTTAGAACTTCATTGCTATTTTAATCTTTGCCAGATTTTTACTTGTCGTCATTTCCTTCCGTATCGTTTTTTTCCTTGTCTCCTTTACTGTCGCATATTGTATTTCTCCTCCCATTTCCCTCAAGGGTTTGTTCATGTCCGTCGTTTTGTCTATATTAATGAGGTCGTCTCCCCGTAATGAGAATTGTATTACATGTTTTTTAGACTTGTTCACCGCTTTGTATTAAGATTAAGCGATTCATCAGATTTTAATAAAACTTGAAACTTGATACTCCCAGTAAATTTCTGTCTGGTAGCCATTAGAATATAAGTAGATATCTGAGGAAAAAAGGAATATCAGTGAGGAAAGTGGAATTTGAATCTCAGTTTCCCTGGTTCTCAGCTCATTGCTCTACTCCTTAAGATCACTCCTTTTCCACATGATATTAGCTGCCATAATATTGCTGGCACAAGTCATAATTATGTGAGAAGGGTATTTAGACAGCGACTTTGCTGCTCCTCCTCCCCAAGCTTGTCAATCTGGGACTGGTTCACATCAACATTCAAGATATCACACTTGAAAACAGAGGTAGAAATTAGCTTGGCAAATTTAACTAAACTAAACTAAACCTTAAGTTTGTATACCGCATCATCTCCACAGAAGTGGAGCTCGACACGGTTTACAGGAATTAATAAAGAAAGGAACTCCAATGGAAAGAAGAAGGGCTTAGTAAAAAGGAAGGAAAGAGGGGACTTAGTATAGTGGAGAGGGAGGGAGTAGTTACATTTTAGAGAAAAGCCAAGTTTTCAAATGTTCATTTACAAAGTATGTATTCTTCCCAATTAATATTTCCAAATTAATAAAGTGTCATAGATTATTTTATAAGTGGATCTCTACCAGAGTCTCTAACGTACTTCAGTTGCATAATTAAATGAAATAACTACTTCTGAAGTTTATGGGAACGGGTGATTATGGAAGAGATTACTTGTGGGGACGGGTTTGATTCCTGTCCCTGTGCAACTCTCTAGTTAGATGTAAAGCTCCCTCAAAAAGGTGTGTTTTGAATAGGGCTAGAAAGCTACCAAAAGGAGCAAGAAAGCTATAGCATGATGGCTGAAAAAGTTGATTCCACTTTCAAACATGACAATACCTAGACAACTGCAACCTTTAGATTTCTATTTGGACTGGATCCATTTTGGAAAAAGTAAAACCAAATCTTTCTATTCTGAGCTAGCATTTGAGAAGAAACGTCATCTTTCTGTTAATCTCTAGCCAGAATAGCTGGTTTCATGAAGCTTCAAACTTGTACGTTTCTCTCACATTTCTAACAGCTTCTCATTTCTGTTCATTCTTGAGACAATAACTATATTATGAGCGATCTTTAACTCTGCTATCAGTTCATCTGTGAAGTTATTGTGAACTGGTTACACGGGTGGCTGAATGTTTTCTTGGGTGTGTTCACAATGTTGACAGAAAGCCACACCTCACTTCTCCTATAGTATTCATCTCTTACAAGTATGCTGCTCCGTCTCTCAGACACTCGCATCCAGACTAGCACCTAATACCATGACACATTTTTGTACTGAATCATATATTCATATTTTAATTTACAATAAGACAGATATTTTTGCTTCTTCATAGTTTCATTTACCTTTCCAGCAGTTTCATCTTTATATTTATCATTTTGAGTCACAGGGTGTCCAGCACTTGAGTTATCTGATGGGCACATTTTCAGAAGGTTACTAGGAATTAACACATGTACTGTGCAATAAAAAGTTGCATGGATAGATATCCTGAATCCACCTGGAAGTATATGCATATTTTCATAATGCCTATGGGGTTCATAATCAAAAAAAAAAAAAAGGTCTAAAAAGTGTCCTAGATGGCTACTTGGACGATCAAAAAGCCTGATCGTCCAAGTATCCATAACCAAAGCTGGTTTTGAGACGTATCTAAAACCAGCTTAGGCCTTTCCCTTGCCTCTAAATGCACAGAGAGAAAAGAGGCGTGTTTAGAGGAGGGGAAAGGGGGGGAGTGGACAGGAGGTGTGCCGACCTACACCTAGGCGTACAACAGGTATAACCAAAACCGTAGGCCTAATCGGCACTTAGACCTTTTTGACTTAGACGAAGTCAAACCAGGTCTAAGTGCCGAAAAAGGGGCCGCTGAGCTGATTGTGGCTGCTGCGATCAGCTCAGCGACCCCAGCAACGTGCCTACTCCTCCACTGCAAGCATCGCGGCAGGAGAGATGTCTCATCTCCCCTACCGCGATACCATCACTCCTCTACCCGAACTGCCGCGACCCGCGGCAGGAGAGATGCCCTATCTCTCCTGCCACAGGTCGCGGCAGTTCGGGTAGAGGAGTGATGGCATCGCGGTAGGGGAGATGAGGCAGCTCTCCTGCCGCGATGCATCACCCCCCACACACACACAACATCGGGGCAAGAGGGAGCCCAAGCTCTCCTAGCCCCGGCGACCCCCCCCCCCCCTCCGACACGAAGGGGCCAGGAGGGAGCCCAAGCCCTCCCGGCCCCGGCGACACCCCCGACTGGATTGGGCCAGGAGGGAGCCCAAGCCCTCCTGGCCCCAGCGACCCCCTACCCCCCACTAAAATATGGTCAGGAGGGATCCCAGGCCCTCCTGCCCTCGACACAACCCCCTCCCTCCAACAACCGCCCCCCCAGAATCCCCAATCTCCCCCCCCCGCTGACCCGCAACCCCCCCGGCCGACCCTACGATCCCCCCACCCCCCTTCCCCGTACCTGTTAAGTTGGCCAGACGGATGGGTGCCAAGCCCGCCCGTCCGGCAGGCCAGCTGAGTCCAGAATGGGGCCAGATTGGCCCAGGCGGCAGAAACTCCGCCCACAGGTGGGGCCTGAGGTGCCTGGGCCAATCAGAATAGGCCCGGGAGCCTTAGGCCCCTCCTGCAGGCGGGACCTTAGGCACATAGGCCAGGTTGGGCCCCAGCCTCTCCCTCCTCATTCCCTATCGCCAGGCAGGCAGCAAGCAGGCCCCGGACTCTCCCTCCTCATCCCCCAGGCCGGCGTCAGGCAGGCAGAAAGCAGCAGGCAGGCCTCGGCCCTCTTCTTCCTATCCCCTGCTGCCCCTCTTCCTCCTCCCCCACTCCCCCCTGCGCATACCTTTTTTTAAAAACTTCTGGCACCTCATTCAATAAGATCAGCGCACAAGGGTTGCTGGTTGCTTGGTCCCACTGTTTCCACTGAGAACGGCAGATGTGGCTGCCTCCTCTTCTGTTCTCTCATGGCATAAGCAGCACACCAGGTTGCCTGCCTAGTCCTGTGCCGCTTCTGCGAGAACTGAGTTCTGTCGGAAAGCGGCACAAGACCAGGCAGGTAGCCTGGTGTACCACTATGCCACGAAAGAACAGAAGAGGAGGCTGCTACATCTGCCGTCCATTCTTGGGGAAGCAGCGGGGACCAGGCAGCCAGCAACCCTTATGCACCGCTCTCAGCAAATGAGGCACCAGAAGTATTTTTTAAAAGGTATACGCAGGGGGAGGAAGAAGAGGGCCGGCAAGCAAGGGAGGGTGGCAGCATTAAAATAAGTTAACAGGAAAGGGGGCGCTTTGGGTATTCGCTCCATTAGATGTACTCTTATTTCTACCCATTTTTTGGGGGGGAAAAGTGTGTCTGATGGAGCGAAAAATACGGTAGTTACTATGTATTATACTTTTTAGCACAATTCAGCAAACTACTAAATCCGCTGAGAGATTTAATACTTCACGGTAATTTTGATCGGCAGTGTTACCCTGTGAATTTGTAGATTAAACTGCAATTCGTTGCCATCTTAAATTTAATGTGAATTATCATTCATTTAAATTTTCATATATTTTGGTTTAGATTTTTAATTCAAGTTAGCCAAGTGTTGCACAGTTTGCTAGGGGAACCTGGAATGAAGAGGTATCCTGATCAAGCAATTCTCCCATGAAACTTATATTTTGGACAGAAATCATATCCTACTAGTGAGCTGCCAAATGAATTTCCATCTCATAATCACTCTTGTCTCTGCTTGATAAGCAGGTTTTAAGAAAGAAAAATCAGAGCCGAGCTGGAATTAGCCCAAAATATAACAGGACAGAACAGGCTATAGCTGAGAAAATTAGAAGAGCACAAAATTCCTGGCTCAGAAATGACCCCAGTTAAACCTGAACAGGCTTGCCCATCCCTACCTACATGCAAAAATATGTTATTCCTTAATCTTAAATTTGATTTTTTTTTAAATGCATTGCCTTATTAAGTGGATTACTTGCATATATCTTAACAACTCATAGTGTAGTGAGGTTTCCATGGTGTGAAAAAGGCTTCTATTTTTTGAAGTTATAGAAGCTGTGATGTTGGGTTCTGATGTTAACATAACATCATATTTTTATACCATATAACCATAAGTTCAATGCAGTTTACAATAATTACATAATCTACAAAAAATAAAATAAAAAAGCCATAGATTACTACTCAGACAAGTACTTAAACTAAACTAAACTAAACTAAACTAAGCCTTAAGTTTATATACCGCATCATCTCCACGGAAGTGGAGCTCGACACAGTTTACAAAGCTTAAAAATATAGGAAGAGAGAAGAGAAAGAGTTTACAAAGCATAAAAAGAGGGGATGTAATCAGGAGAAGAGATGTTATATGCTAGGGAAAAGCCAGGTTTTCAGTTGTTTTCGGAATAGTTGGAGGGAGCCCAGGTTCCACAGCGGGACAGTGAGATCGTTCCAGAGGCCCGTGATTGTGGAGAGGAGGGATCTCCCCAGTTTACCTGCGTGGAGGATGCCGTGTAGAGAGGGGAAGGATAAGACTTAGGGAAAAGATAAGACTTCAATTGTTTCCTAAAGTGTTCATAAGAGTGAGAAGTAAGTAACATTGAACGAAAGTCTTTGTCATGAAAATCTGCTTTGAAATGAAAGCAGATATGATCTCAGAGGTTTGTTTGTGTGTCTGTTTTTTTATTTTTTTTAAATAATTTTATGTATGTAAATTATGTATACTGTTTAGTTCTAAACGGTATAGAAATTTTTAAAATAAATAAATAAATGATCATGGTATTTCTTACCTTTGCAGCCTTTAAAAGAGGGAAATACAAACAGAGCATGTGATTTTCTAATATTCTCATGGGGTGCAATTGAAAATCTGTCAGCTAAATAAAGTGGGGCTTGTCCATAGATGACTTTGTAACATATGCAACCCAGTTTAAAGATAATGTGTGCCTGTCACAGGGAGCCAGTGCAACTTATGATAGAAAGAGGTTACACAATCATATTTCTTTAGAACTTAAATCAGTCTGTATGGGGTTTTTTTTGGTGTTTTTTTTATCTTTATTCATTTTAAAGCTAAAAATAAGTGCAACATATTATACAGACATTTTACACTTTAACAGCACTTAAATTCTATCAACTTATATTTCATGACAAATACATATATCATCCCCCCCCCCACCCGCCCCCTTCTACATATCCAACAATTGCACTCAAATTAAAAGTATTTCTCCACCCTGGACGTGTATGTTCAAAGGGCAAAATCAACAATCACTCCTTACATAATCTTGTCAATGGCTCCCAATCCTCCTTAAATTTCCTTTAATGTCCCTGCTGTATGGCAATCATACGTTCCATTTTAAAAATGTGGCATAAAGATTCCCACCAGAAGCTATAATTTAACTGATTCCAGTTTTTCCAGTTCTTCAAAATGAGTTGTATGGCAACTCCCATCATAATAAAGAGAAGTTTATTATTATGGGAAGATATTGGGCTTTTAGCCCTCATTAACGTGCCAAATAGCACGATATTGTAAATCAATGCCACTGGATTTTCCAATATTTTATTCACTTGATCCCAAATGGATCTCCAAAATTTAAGTATCAAGGGACAATAGAACAGTAGATGATCAAATGTCCCTACATCGAGATGACAGTGCCAGGATCTGTTAGACTTGGAACTATCTAATTTCTGTAATCGAACAGGGGTCCAAAAAGCTCTATGTAACAGGGGTCCTCTGTACACGCCGAGCCAGTCAGGCTTTCAGGAACTTCACAATAAATATGCATACAATGGAGGCAGTATATGCAAATTTATCTCATGCATATTCATTATAGATATCTTGACAACCAGACTGGCTTGGTGTGTTCTCCGGACTGGGTTGAAATCCCCTGCTTTAGATAGATAGATACTATAGATCAGTGTTTCCTAAGTCAGTCCTGGATTAACCCTTTGCCAGTCTGGTTTTCAGGATATCCATAATGAAGATGCATGAAGTCGATTTGCATACATTGCTGCCATTACATGTATGCAAATCTCTTTCATGCATATTCATTGTGGATTTCCTGAAAATATGACTAGCAAGGGGTTACCCAAGGACTGACTTGGGAAGTACTACTGTAGATAAATGCAACCTGTTTTTAATTTGTAGCTATCAGCCATTTAAGAATGCATCTGTCAGAAGTACCCAAAATCTTTTGACTGTCATTTTATCATTTTCTAGGTGTGACAGGGTGAAGTTCCCTGTCCCTGGTATTCCACAAGAATGAGTCTGAGCAGCTAAAAGAAGGAACCTAGCTAATTTGCATAAGAGCTGCAAGTGCTGCTGGGAGCTGTCTACTCACCCTGAGTGGACTGTGGTGCTGAAAAGAACAGCTCCCCACACAGAGCACACAGAAGATGACAAGTGCCTTTGGAACTGGGTGATCCTCAGGAGGAGAATTGCAGGCCTCTGACCTAACTCCCAGTAAGTCCTTAAGGACAGTGCCTGACTGGTGCTGACAGGGAGCACAGTGAAGTGAAGTGAAGTGGAGTAGAGTAGAGTAGAGTAGAGTAGAGTAGAGTAGAGTGCCCAGCTGACCAGTCCTGACAGGGGGGGACTGGTGCAGCAGTAGGAAGTCCAATGGTAAGAGGATCTGTGGGGATCTATACACTGGCAGAGAGAGATCTAGCCCTGTAGTGAAGCCCAGTGGTGGGAGGGTCAACAGGGGCAAATACACTAGCAGAAAAGAGCTAAGAAATAGCCAGAGGGCCTGGTAAAGCCTGGAGTCAAGGAAGTGGCT
Source organism: Geotrypetes seraphini (assembly GCF_902459505.1). Classification (NCBI taxonomy): domain Eukaryota; kingdom Metazoa; phylum Chordata; class Amphibia; order Gymnophiona; family Dermophiidae; genus Geotrypetes; species Geotrypetes seraphini. The sequence continues at coordinate 131,216,992 of NC_047085.1, read as the reverse complement.
CAGGCTTGATGACCAGTGGTATTTCGAGATGCGTTCTCTTCCACTTAATATTTATCCTCTCAATCTCTTTTCTATCTAATTTTACTCTTTTAAACATTCAATATATCTTATCCCCATCCAGCATGTTTTTTCCTAATCCCTCTTTCTCCTTTTCTTACTTACAATGTAACTTTACCCATCCATTCCCTCCCTCCTCACTGTCAAGTTTGTCTCGTTATTGTCGTTAATGTTCACTATACATTATTTAATTTATTTAATATCTTTTGTTTTTTATTTTTTCTCAATTGTTTCTACTCTTACCTGTAAATTTTTTAAATCCAATGTAAACCGTCCAGATATTTGCTTGATGGTCGGTATATTAAAATCTAATAAACTTGAAACTTGAACTTGGTGTGACCGGTAAAGATGAATCCAGGCAGTGGGGATCCAAGATGCCAGGGAGTGAGGGACTGGCGGTGGCCCCACAAGGAGAGTCCTCTGTGCTTGCTTCTGCAATAAGATGACTGAGGGGTTGGGAGAGCCCTCATTGCATGCGTGCAGGATAAGATGACTGAGCGACATAGAAGCTGGAAGAGTCCAAGGCTGAGGCAGGATGACTGACAGCTGACCGGTGGAGGGACTGGCTAGGATAGTGGTGACCTGCAGAGAGACCGGTACATGGAACCAGTAGTATCAGTGTTGTAAACTATTGTGCCCCTTATTTTTATTAATATTGTACTTTTGCCTAAAATTTGGATAGGCGTGTAATCAAATTTTAAATAAACTATGAAATTATTGGACAGAGTTCTGAGCAGCATCCGGTGAAGGGACCCGTAAATGGCACCAGAAGCTGCCAAAGACCTGGAGGGCCATTGGAGGGTCAGAAAGGACTTGGGAGAATACCAATGACCAGAAGGAGCTAGAAGGCCTGGTCGGGGATTCAAATGTAATGTACGGTGTGTGCTTAACCCTATGTTTGTGTTGTGTAAACACAGAACCCAAGGTGCCTGAGGATGGATATTTGATGTGTGTCACCACTCAGCCCGATCACATGACAACAGGTTGTATTTTATGAACGTTTTTGCATTTGTCCATGTAAAAGGCCTCATAAAATTAAGTCATGCCTAAGATTTGAGTGCTGCACACCAGTGTATACTTGTTCAAAAAGCTCAGGGAGGAGCATGAGCAGAGCTTGGGTAGAGTCCTGTTTTGCATAATATTTTGTAAATGACATGAAGAAAGACTTGAAGAATGGTCTAAAATTTGGCAGCTAATAAATGCAAGGTCATGCATTTGGGCTGCAAAAACCCAAAGGAACAGTAAAATTCAGGGGATGAAGAACTTTTGTGCACGACAGAAGAGCGGGATTTGGGTGTGATTATATGTGGTGATCTTAAGTTGGGCAAACAGGTTGAAAACTTGACAGCGAAAGCTAGAAGGATGCATGGCCAGCTAGAGAGGTATGGCCAGTAGGAAAAAGGAGGTATTGATGCCCATGTATAAGACTTTGGTGAGACCTCATTTAGAATATTGTGTACAATTCAGGAGACCGCATCTTCAAAAAGATATAAAAAGGATGGAGTCGGTTTAGAGGAAGGCTACTATAATGGTGTGTGGTCTTCTTCATAACACGTATGGAGAGAGACTTAAAGATCTCAATATGTATACTTTAGAGGAAAGGCAGGAGAGGGGAGATATAATAGAGACATTTAAATACCTACGTGGTATAAATGCAAATGAGTTGAGTCTCTTTCAATTGAAAGGAAGCTCTGGAATGAGAGGGCATAGGGATAAAGTTAAGAGGTGATAGGGAACAAATTGCGAAGTTATTAAATTTGCGGATGACACCAAACTCTACCACAGGGTTGAAACCATGGAAGACTGCGAAGATCTGCAAAGGGACCTAACGACACTAGAAGAATGGGCCAAAAAGTGGCAAATGAATTTTAACGTAGGGAAATGCAAGGTCATGCATGTAGGGAAAAAGAACCCGATGTTCAGCTACAAAATGGGGGAATCACTGCTAGGGGTAAGTAACCTTGAAAGAGACCTGGGAGTGATGGTAGACACATCTTTGAAGGCATCGGCACAGTGCGCCACAGCCTCAAGAAAAGCAAACAAAATGTTGGGTATCATTAAGAAAGGTATAACGACCAGGACGAAGGAGGTCATCCTGCCACTGTATCGTGCAATGGTGCAACCGCATCTGGAGTACTGTGTCCAGTACTGGTCGCCGTACCTCAAGAAGGACATGGTGGTACTTGAGGGAGTCCAGAGAAGAGCAACTAAACTGATAAGGGGTATGGAAAACCTCTCATATACTGACAGACTGAAAAAGCTGGGGCTGTTCTCCCTGGAAAAGCGGAGACTTAGAGGAGACATGATAGAAACCTTCAAGATCCTGAACGGTATAGAAAAGGTAGACAGGGACAGATTTTTCAGATTATGGGGAACCACAAGTACAAGGGGGCACTCGGAGAAATTAAAAGGGGACAGGTTTAGAACAAATCCCAGTAAGTTCTTTTTCACCCAGAGGGTGGTGGATACATGGAACGTGCTTCCGGAGGCTGTGATAGGCCGGAGCACGTTACAAGGCTTCAAAGAAGGTTTGGATAGGTTCCTAGAGGATAAAGGAATTGAGGGGTACAGATAGGAGTAGCGGTAGGTTATAGGGATAGTCTGGGACCACTGCTCAGGCAATGGGCCTGATGGGCCGCCGCGGAAGCGGACCGCTAGGCGAGATGGACCTCTGGTCTGCCTCAGCGGAGGCAACTTCTTATGTTCTTATGTTCTTACAGAAAGGGTGGTAGATGCGTGAAACAGTCTCCCGGAAGAAGTGGTAGAGATAGATACTGTCTGAATTCCAGAAGGCATGGGATAGGCACGTGGGATCTCTCAGAGAGAGAATGAGATAATGGTTACTGCAGATGGACAGACTAGATAGGCTATTTGGCCTTTATCTGCCATCATGTTTCTATGTTTCTGTGTTGAAAGGGCACACCACACTCCTGCCATGTTGAGGCCTATCGACAGACACCCAATACTGATTGTGATTAATTTCTTCAATACCCCCTGCTAATAGAGATAATGCAGAAAGCTAGACCTCTTGCACCAGTAAAATATGGAAGAAACAACTTACTTTTTGTGCCGGATCTTAGTAAAACAACTGTGCACAATAGGAAACAATTGCTGGCTTTCTGGCCTAAACATAAAGCCATTGGTGCTAGATTTTTCATATTTTATCCTGCACGCATGAGGGTCACCATCACAACCAAACAAAAAACTTCACTGACCCTGCTGCTCTTGCATCTTTTATTGAAGAAACAGCCCCAACACCGATTGATGAAGCCTGAATATCTCAGTCCTCTCCTCTGGATATCATGGTCACAGTCTTATTACAGTATTCTGTATCACTGCTTGTATTACAGTGAATCACAATTCACTTATGTTTATCTCTACTTTCTACTTATAACGGCTTCCATTGTGGCAAATTCTGGAGCACATTATGACAGTTATTGTTTGGTACTAGGCATGCAACACTTTAAAAAATTTTGCTCTCGGTTAAATGAAAGATACCTCATTCCTGCAATAGCTGATTTAAATTCTTTGAATAATCAGCACAGGCATCTGAGAGCTTATGAGCATACAACGATCTATATTGATGACAATTAATATAGTAAGTCCTGTTTCTCAGTTTGTGTTTATTAAAACCTTTGACATTCAATGAGATCAGTGTAAAAGATATTACTTATTGATAGTTAAGTATTATATGTGGGTGCAGCAAAGTTGGTAGCCAGTGAAGTGTTAAAGCACATTGAAATTTATCTGGTGATGGTAGTGTGTAAGATATATTGCAAAATTTATAGATGCAGATAAGGTAGATATGTGATAAGTTAGACAATCTGCGCCTACTGTTTAGTAAGGGCCTTAATGCCCTGGTTATGCAATTCGATATGAGTTCTGCCTTTGATCTAGTAGACCACGGGAAACTGCTGCAGTGCCTAGACGCAATTGGTTCCGTGGCTTCCTTATGTCCCGCACTTATCAAGTACGTTTTAATTATGAACTTTCAGATACCTGGAGCAATCCATCCGGTGTGCCACAAGGGTCTCCGCTATCTCCATTGCTCTTCAACGTCTACATGTCCTCACTAGGCACGCAGCTAACCCAGTTAGGGATAAAACTATTTAGTTATGCAGATGATTTTACGATCATCATCCCATTCGTTAATTCTATCTCTGAAACTATTCCTAAAGCTTTAGAAGCCATAAACGTGATGGCGCACTGGATGACAACCTTTAGACTCAAACTTAATTCAGAAAAGACAACTTTCTTCGTTGCGTTGCCACATCCGCTTGACACCAAATCACCACTATGTATCAATAATCTTAATTACCCTATCCAACCTACCATAAAGATACTAGGTGTAACTTTGGATCAGTGCCTACCCATGAGAGACCAGTTGGACTCCTTGATCAGAAAGGGATTTTTCACTCTCTGGAAACTCAGATCCATTAAAGCTTATTTCGATAGAGTGGCATTCAGAACCCTAGTCCAATCCCTCGTACTGAGTCTACTTGACTACTGTAACATCGCCTATTTAGCAATTTCCCAAAAGAACATGCAGCGTTTACAATTGATGCAAAATGCAGCGGTCAAACTGATCTTTGGGCTGAGGAAGTTTGGCAGGCAGCCAACGACAGAATGAGGCCGGATTGGCCCATCCATCCCAAAGCTCCGCCTACTGGTGGGGCCTAAGGCACCTAGGCCAATCAGAATAGGCCCAGGAGCCTTAGGTCCCTCCTGGGGGCGGGGCCTTGGGCACATGGTCGGGTTGGGCCCATGTGCCTCAGGCACCGTGCCCAGGTGGGACCTAAGGCTCCCGGGCCTATTCTGATAGGCCCAAGCGCCTTAGGACCCACCAGTAGGCGGAGCTTTGGGACGGATGGGCCAATCCGGCCTCATTCCGTCGTTGGCTGCCTGCCGGGCAGGCGAGTTTGACTCCCGTCTGTCCGGCCAACTACACAAAGGTACGGGGAAGGGGGGTGGGGGTGTCGTGGGGGTCGGCCAGGGAGGTCGCGGGTCAGCTGGGGGGGGCAGTCAGAGGTTCTTGGGGGGGCGGTCGTTGGGGGGAGGGGGGTTTGCGTCGAGGGCAGGAGGGCCTGGGATCCCTCCTGCCTGTAATGTAGTCCGGGGTGGGGGTAGGGGGTCGCCGTGGCCAGGAGGGTTTGGGCTCCCTCCTGGCCCGAACAACTAATGGGGGGGGTCACCAGGGCTCCCTCCTGGCCCAATATTGTCGGGGAGTTGGGGAGTCGGCGGGGCAAGAGGGCTTGGGCTCCCTTTTGCCCCGATCGTGTCGGGGAGTCGGGGGGGCAAGAGGGCTTGAACTCCCTCTTGCCCCGATCATGTCGGGGGTGCCGTGGTTGTCTGGGGCAAGAGGGCTTGAGCTCCCTCTTGCCCCGATTGTGTCGGGTGTCGGGACCGCCAAGAGGAAGCAGCAGGACACCGGTAGGAGCTTTTACATGATGGGGGGGGGGGTCGGGAGGCTGTGGGGGTGCGAGCGGTCCTTCAGGGTGGGGGTGCGGGTGCGGGTGGGAGTGCGTGCGAGCGGTCCTTCGGGGTGGGGGTGCGGGTGCGTGCGAGCGGTCCTTCGGGGTGGGGGTGCGAGCGGTCCTGCGGGGAGGGTGAATCGGACGTCGGGGGGAGGAACTATGTAAAAAAATTTTGTACAACGCGCTCACGCGTATACCGCGCAAGGTTATGCACGGTTTGTAAAAACACGTATAACGCGCGCGTTATATGCGTGAAAATACGGTAAGCTGTTATTATTATTATTATAAGTAGACCACATGTAGATACATTGTGGGGCATCATGAGTGCTGAGAGAGGACAACATATAATACCCTACAACCTCCTATAGCATATTAGATGTTTGTCATATCAAGTGAACGCTTGTAACAAAAAACAGTGAAAGAAATACAAGAATAAGAACATATACTCATACAGTTCTAGCAAGTAAACAAAACTAAACAATAGTTAGCCAATAGCTATACACATCCTGAAATCACTGATTGTATCTTTGACAATTTTACAGTATTAAGTAACATCAATCTAATGAGCTGAACTGGTATTATAAAATAAAGCTATACGTAACAGATATTATGTTTCCCCGCTTTTGTTAAAATTTCACTGGCTCCCAGTAATCTCTAGGGTTTACTTTAAATGTGCCTGCCTAACATTTAAGTTCTTGCATGGCACTCTTCTCTCTGTAATTCCTCTATCCTGGAACTCTGTGAGAAATTGAGAAGTTTTTTAAACTAAGAAAAAGGGGAAAGCCAACAGTCAACCGAGAGTCGATGGTTCAGCAATCGGTATACCCAGAAGATACCATGCAGAAAGACAGCAGGGAAGACTCACCAGATCATAGGCAACACAAAATCCTGACAGACCGAAAGGGACACAAGAGGGAAGGAAATGCAAGAAAGTAACAGGCCGCAAACTCAAGTGTATGTACACGAACGCAAGAGCCTAAAGAATAAGATGGGTGAATTAGAAGCTATGGCACAAAAAGATAATCTTTACATCATCGGCATCACAGAAACATGGTGGAACGAGAAAAACATCTGGGACACTGTGCTACTGGGATACAAGGTATACCGCAGAGTCAGAGTGGCTCAAATAGGTGGGGACATTGCCCTATACGTCAAAGAGGGAATTGATTTTACCGGAGAGAACATGATGAATAAGTTAGAATCTCTATGGGTCAAAATTCTGGGAACAAATGGAATGGAAACGAAGATCGGCATCTACTACCGACCCCCAGGGCAGTCCAAAGAAATTGATGGAGAAATGATGGACAAGATTAAACTCAACTGCAAAAGAGGCAACGCAGTTATCATGGGTGACTTCAATTATTCAGGAATAGACTGGAACCTAGGCACCTCCTGCTGTAGTATGGAGACCAAGTTCCTGGATGCTGTAGGTGATTGCTTCCTGGAACAACTTGTCTGAACTTAATTCTAAAAGGACTACGAGGACCAACGCAAGGTGTAGAAATAGAGGGGATATTGGAGCCAGTGATCATAATATGATCCACTTCGACCTGGACACAGGGGAGAAACATCAATCCAGAATGACGGGCACGGCGCTGAACTTCCGAAAAGGGAATTACGAAGGGATGAGATTCATGGTGGGGAAGAAGATTAAGAAGAGGATAAGCACTGTAAGGATGCTAGAACAAGCATGGTACCTTTTTAAGGACACAGTCACTGTGGCGCAAAATCTATATATGCCGCGTATCAACAAGGGACCCAAGAGTAAAAGGAACAAGGATCCAGCATGGTTCACTGTAGAGGTGAAGGAAGTGATCAGAGATAATAAAACTTTGTTTAAGGAATGGAAAAGGTCAAAAACAGACGAGAACTGGAATAAGCACAAACAACATCAACGCAGCTGCCATAAGGCGGTAAAAGGGGCCAAAAGAGACTACGAGGAAAAAATAGCCATGCAGGCAAAAAACTTCAAGCAGTTGTTTTGATATATTCAGGGGAAACAACCTGCGAAGGAAGCGGTGGGGCCATTCGATGACCATGGAATAAAGGGAGTGCTAAAGGAGGACAAAACTATCGCCGACAAACTGAACACATTTTTTTGTGTCTGTGTTTATCAAAGAGGATATATACAACATACCAGAAGCCGACAGGCTATTTGCAGAAATGAAGACGGGAAACTGACAGGGTTGATGGTCAGTCTAGAGGAGGCATGCAGGCAGATTGATAGGCTTAAAAATGATAAATCCCTGGGACCGGATGGCATCCATCTGAGGGTAATCAAGGAAAGGGGCTATAGCTGAAAGGGGCTATAGCTGAACTGCTTCAACTAATAGCCAATCTGTCGATCAAATCAGAAAGGATTCCGGAAGACTGAAAGGTGGCAAATGTTGTGCCGATCTTCAAGAAAGGTTCGAGGGATGATCTGGGAAACTAAAGACCGGTGAGTCTGACCTCGGTACCAGTAGAGACGCTGGTAAAGGACCACATCATTGATCACCTTGACGGACACAATCTGATGAGGACCAGCCAGCATGGCTTCAGCAAAGGAAGATCTTGCTTGATGAACTTGCTGCACTTCTTTGAGGGAGTAAACAGGCAGATAGACAAAGGCGACCAAGTCAACATTGTATATATGGATTTTCAGAAGGCTTTCGACAAAGTTCTGTATGAACGACTACTTTGAAAAATTGCGAGCCATGGAATCGAGGGTGAAACACTCACATGGATTAAAAACTGGCTGGTGGATAGGAAACAGAGAGTGGGAATAAATAGACAATACTCGGACTGGAAAAGCATCACAAGTGGAGTGCCGCAAGGTTTGGTGCTTGGGGCCATGCTCTTCAACATATTTATAAACAATCTGGAAATTGGCACGATGAGTAAGGTGATTAAATTTGCAGACGAAACTAAGTTATTCAGAGTAATAAAGACGCAGGAACGATGCGAAGATCTCAAAGTGTCATAAACACGCTCGAGAAATGGGCTGCAATATGGCAAATGAGGTTCAACATGGATAAGTTTAAGGTGATGCATGTTGGTAACAAAAATCTTATACATGACTATAGGATGTCCGGGGTGGTACTTGGAGAGATCCTCCAGGAAAGAGACTTGGGAGTACTAGTCGACAAGTCAATAAAGCTGTCCGCGCAATGCATGGCTGTGGTGAAAAGGGCAAACAGAATGCGAGGAATGATTAAGAAAGGGATCACCAACAGATCAGAGAAGGTTATCATGCCGCTGTACCGGGCCATGGTACGCCCTCACCTGGAATACTGCATCCAGCACTGGTCGCCGTTCATTAAGAAGGACACAGTACTACTCGAAAGGGTCCAGAGAAGAGCGACTGAAATGGTTAAGGCGCTGGAGGAGTTGCCGTACAGCGAGAGATTAGAGAAACTGGGCCTCTTCTCCCTTGAAAAGAGGAGACTGAGAGGGGACATGATCGAAACATTCAAGATACTGAAGGGAATAGACTTAGTAGATAAAGATAGGTTGTTCACCCTCTCCAAGTTAGGGAGAACGAGAGGGCACTCTCTAAAGTTATAAAGGGATTGATTCCATACAAACATAAGGAAGTTCTTCTTCACCCAGAGAGTGGTGGAAAACTGGAACGCTCTTCCGGAGGCTGTTATAGAGAAAACACCCTCCAGGGATTCTAGACAAAGTTAGACAAGTTCCTGCTGAACCGGAACATACGCAGGTAAGGCTGGTCTCAGTTAGGGCACTGGTCTTTGACCTGGGAGCCGCTGCGTGAGCAGACTGCTGGGCACGATGGACCACTGGTCTGACCCAGCAGTGGCAATTTTTATGTTCTTAGATCTATCCAAAAGCTTAAATTATCTTTCCCCTCATTAAAAGGCATTATCTATATCGGAAAATTAGGGAAATCTCTCTACTTTAAAATTACTGAGCTTTGGAATAGCTTTCCTGTTCTGAAAGCGTGGCTATTTTCAAAAATGTAATTTCTACTGCTCTCTATATAACCACTAATTCTTATTATATTTTCCTTTCTTAAACTCTTGTAAACCGTGTCGAGCTCTATCTTTATAGAGAAGATGCAGTGTATAAGCGTGGAGGGGCATAATCGAAAGGAACGTCTAAGTTTGTTTTTGTCTAAGTCGCCCAAAGTAAAAAACAGCCTAGGACACATTTTTGAAAAATACGTCCAAAATTTTTTTTTGTTTCGAAAATCGTCTAACTATACGTCCTGCTGATCTGATCGTCCAAGTCGCTAAATCGTTCATCTTTATACCACATTTTCATCCAACTTTTCGTCCAACTCAAAAACGCCTAGAACAAGCCCTGTTGGATGTGGGAGGGGTCTGCAAAGTGATGGACTGAACACCCAGACATGGCACCTAAAGGGTGGGGTACCTTACAGGGCACTGCTGTGAACTTCACAAAAAGGGTGCCATGTCTTCTCCTCACTACAGCTCCCTTATAGGTCATGGTGAGCCCCCAAACCATCTCTCAGAATCCCCTAGACCCACTTATCTACCACCTAATAGCCCTTATTGCTGCAGGAGCCACTTATTTGCCAGTACAAAAGGGTTTTGGGGGTGTATAGGGGAGTGCACATGTTTAAGAATCAATGCAGTGATTACAGGGGCTTATGGGCATGGGTCCTCCTCTCCATGAGTCCCTAACCCACCCCCAAGATGGCTTAAGCCACCTCTGTGCTGGATGACTAGGCTTTCCTATGCCAGGCTGCTAGGTGATGATGGTCTGGAGGCTGAATTTTAAAGGTATGATTACAATTTTTATGGGGTGGGGATGGGGGGGGGGTCGGTGATCACTGGGGTAGTGTGTAGGGGGTCTGTTTTATGTTTTTGCAGTGATTATCTGGTGACTTTAGGTGGGTTTTTGTGACTTAGACCATGTTTTAAATGGTCTAAGTCACAAGGTCCAAGTTCTGTCGATCCTAGGCTGTATAACTTTTGGTTATATATGGTGTACGCCCTGCCCAACTCCCGCCCTCGACACTCCTCCTGAAATGCCCCGTTTAGCTTTGGTCGTTCAGCGGCACTATGAAGGCCTAGGTCATTTAGAAATATGTCCAAAACCCGTTTTTATTATCGGCACTTGGACGTATTTGGACAATGTTCATCCAAGTGCCGACTTAGGCCAGTTTTTGGATGTTTTTCTCTTTCGATTATGAGCCCCTTAAGGTTTAGTTTGGTTTAATGAGCATATCGTAGTTACCTGTAGCTAATGAACAGATCGACTGGTACATTAAGATAATCCAGATCTTGATTATAAACATATAATATATATATGCTAGCACATTGTGAGGCTATTATGCAGGCTGTGCAGTGAAACAAGAAATTGTAAGGAAACAACATTATAAAGCACTGTTATAATGGATATCTATATCCGCTTAAAATATGCTAAACTAATATGTATAGAAATACCAAATATAAAATGTGTTAGCTGTGTTAGTTGTAAGTCAGTGTTCGTTTATTTATCAGTCTCAATAGTCATCTGTAGATGCCCATTATGTCATGAAGAAATTTGCAGACTTAGTAGGGAAAGATTCCATCGACACCAAAGAATGCAACCAGTTCTGTAGTTTAGCACAGTGATATCGCACTCGGCAACCACTGGAGAGATCTCCACAGCCAACTCTTCGGCTTTTTCAGGGGTCTGAAAGTTAAACTGCAAACATAACAATACATTATGGTATATCCTACTCGTTTAAATATCCAACAATTAACATAATGAACCCACAGTTATTCACTATGCAGCCTTGCTAGGTTATAATGCAAAAAATGGCGCTGGCGACTAACAAATGCCACGCATGCGCTTTAATACTCTCTGTTGGTAATATCACTAATACAATAGCGCATGCTCATAAACATCTCTTTTGCTTAAATCTAAGCTAAGACTGGTGATTATGAAAACTAACTAAAGTGAAAATCAAAAAATTCTAAAGATTAAAAATTATTATTATTATTAAACATTAAAAGAATGAACACCAATCTACTGATACATTTAATCCCCTTGGTTTTAAAGTGCCCATATTGAAGATCCAACGGGATTCACGTTGCTGTAATTTGGAAAACTATTAGATGTTTCCACACAATTTGACATTACTCAATCTACTGATAACAATGCCTCTAAGTCGTTTAAATCCATAATAGGTATGGAAATTAATAGTGACATGCTTATTGAGTACTGAAAAAAAAGAAAGGATACCAAGAGTTTTATGGATTGCTAAGGCTCCACAGATTTTCAAAGATGATAGTCAGTTCTTGGAAACTTGGAACAAAATTTTGAATAAATGTGCACTTGATTTGATGTTATTAATAATAGAAAATAGTAATAAAATCATTAACCAACAGAAAGAGCAATTAGATAAGGAGATTGGGTATCATTAAGAAGGGTATCACGACCAGGACAAAGGAAGTCATCCTGCCACTGTATCGTGCTATGGTGCGCCCGCACCTGGAGTACTGTGTTCAGTTCTGGTCGCCGTACCTCAAGAAGGACATAGAGGTACTTGAGAGGGTCCAGAGAAGAGCAACTAAGCTAATAAAGGGCATGGAGGACCTCTCATATACTGACAGACTGAAAAAGCTAGGGCTTTTCTCCCTGGAAAAGCGGAGACTTAGAGGAGACATGATAGAAACCTTCAAGATCATGAAGGGCATAGAAAAAATAGACAGGGACAGATTTTTCAAATTAAGGGGATCAATAAGTACAAGGGGGCACTCAGAGAAATTGAAAGGGGAGAGGTTTAGAACAAACGCCAGGAAGTTCTTTTTCACACAGAGAGTGGTGGATACATGGAATGCCCTACCAGAGGATGTGATAAACAGGAGCACGCTACAGGGGTTCAAAGAAGCTTTGGATAGGTACTTGGAAGACAAAGGGATTGAGGGGTACAGATAAGAGTAGAGGTAGATTATAGGGATGGGATTAGAGGTAAGTTACAAAATTAATCAGGGACCACTGTTCAGGTACTAGGCCTGATGGGCCGCCATGGGAGCGGACTGCTGAGCAAGATGGACCTCTGGTCTAACTCAGCGGGGGCAACTTCTTATGTTCTTATGTTCTTACTAATTTAAAAGAGAAGATGCCAGAGGGGGAATTCACTAGTAACTTCAAAGATTTAAAGGAAAATATGGATAAATTTAGAGACAGTCTTAAGAAGAACAAAATGAAAAAATTTAGACAAGACGAACAAGACTATATTAATAATAAAGTTTATCCTTGGATGTACCAGCTAGATAAGAAAGATAAGAAGACAGATGAAGCAACCAGTTCTGATACCTGTTCATTCCCCACATCGAGTAGTGATGGAAGTTCCTCCACTTTTTTAAGAAGAGGCCAGACTATGAGACGGGGGTCGCATAAGAGACAGCGTTCAAGAGCCAACACCAGATCACAGACCCAGAAAAATCAGTGGTGATTAATCTGTCACAGAGAATATTGAGTGTAGCTGAATTAAGAGTGCTTACCTATGGCTTATTGTTTGTACTATCTACTCCTTTTGATGAATTTCAGTTTCATGTGAAAAGTTTATAAGAAAACTTCAGTTAAAAATTTATTTTGCAGCTCAATTTTCAACACAAGACCGCACTACCTTAGCTCCAAAAACAACATGGTCTCCACCCATACCATTGGATCCAACAGTGACTGTATTCAAACAGTGTATACTAAAAGACATCTCAAAGTGGCAACAAAAAGGTAAACGTTTTTTCAATAATTTAAATAAAGAACAGCAGGCTGTCAATACCCTAAGAACAGATGAAAGGATAGTAATTAAAAAAGCCGATAAAGGAGGGGCAATAGTTGTAATGGAGAAAGAAAAGTACCATCAATAAATTTTGGGACAACTAAATGAAGAGGAAATATACGAAAAATTGGCATTAGACTCCACTAAAAGGCTACAAAGACAGATTTTGAAAATAACAAACCAGGGATTAACAAAAGATTTTTTTTAACATTGAAAGATCATAAATTTTTGAATAGGAAAACTCCAGTAACACCAGCTTTTTATGTATTACCTAAGATACATAAAAGCCTAAATAATCCTCCAGGTAGACCAATAATGTCATCGAGAGGTTCATTATTAGAACCTCTCTCCATGTTTGTAGATGAATTCTTAAAACATGAGGTATTAAAAATTGAGTCATATGTACAAGACTTAAGAGACGTGATGGTCCAATTAAATGATATTCGGAGTGATAGTTTTCCTTTTATTTTGGTTTCTTTGGACGTCACTTCATTGTTCACATCAATCCCCCAGGATGAGGCCTTAACAACTATTAATAAAGTTTTCGACATGAGAGAAAGACCATATACCATACCCACATCTTTTTTAGCACACTTGGCAAGGTTATCAATGAAGGAGAACTTTTTTCTTTACAACAATAGATTCTACAGACAGCTAAAAGGAGTAGCAATGGGGGCGAAGTTCGCCCCTTCTATAGCGAATTTATATATGGCGGATTTTGAGGCTAGCTGGATCAAGCATTCACTTTTTAGCACTTGGGTGTACAGATGGTTCCGGTACATTGACGATGTGCTAGTATTATGGAAGGGAAACAAGGAAGATCTACCCAGGTTTTTAGTTTGACTTAATAGCTTTGATATCAATATAACTTTTACAATGAATTTTTTAAAAAAACAATTGGTTTATTTGGATTTATTAATCATTCAACAAGATGAACATTTTGATTTGATATTCATACCAAGCCTACAGACCGTAATACGTTTTTGGACTTCCGTAGTTGTCATCCTGCAAGCCTCAGGATGAACCTTCCGTTTTCACAGTTTTTGCGCCTCAAGAGAAATTGTTCAACTAATAACAGCTTTAAGAAACATTCTAAAGCCTTGATGAAGAGATTAGAACAACGGGGTTACCCCAAAAATGTTTTAAAGAAAGCTTTTAAACATGCAAAATACTATCAGAGAGATTGGCTGCTACAGAAAAAAGTTTGATCTGATGAGAATAAACTGAACGATAGTTTTACCTGTGTGCTTTATTATTCAGCACAAGGTAATGAAATAGCAAAGATATTGAAAGAAAATTGGAAAATCATACAAACGAATTCTACCTTTAACAATTCAGATTTACTGATAGCTTTTACACGCAGTAGAAATCTTAAGGATATTTTGTCTCCTACACTGAGCAATGTTGAAAAGCAAATTCGGGTGCTACCACAAAGATTTTACAAGTGTGTTAAATGCAGCATTTGTCAAATTACAATATCCCAAAGAGAATTTGTTAATCCAGTAGATGGGAGAAAATATTACATCAGACATTTTTTGACCTGCACATCAGACCACATAGTGTATGTGATAATTCGCCCATGCAATAAATGGTATGTGGGTATATCAACGCGACCGTTTAAGACAAGAATGGCAGAACATAAATCTAGTCTAAAGTGTAGAAAACACAATGCTCCCTTAGTAGAACATTGTATGGAGATGCAACATCGATTTTTAGACTTGAAATGTTTCTGCATTGATAAGAAAGCTTCACATGTAAGAGGAGGGGACAGAAGGCGTAAATTACAGCAACGTGAATCCCGTTGGATCTTCAAATTGGGCATTTTAAGATCAAGGGGGTTAAATGTATCAGTAGATTGGTGTTCATTCTTTTAATGTTTAATAATAATAATTTTTAATCTTTAGAATTTTTTGATTTTCACTTTAGTTAGTTTTCATAATCACCAGTCTTAGCTTAGATTTAAGCAAAAGAGATGTTTATGAGCATGCGCTATTGTATTAGTGATATTACCAACAGAGAGTATTAAAGCGCATGCGTGGCATTTGTTAGTCGCCAGCGCCATTTTTTGCATTATAACCTAGCAAGGCTGCATAGTGAATAACTGTGGGTTCATTATGTTAATTGTTGAATATTTAAATGAGTAGGATATACCATAATGTATTGTTATGTTTGCAGTTTAACTTTCAGACCCCTGAAAAAGCTGCAGAGTTGGCGAAATGGGGCCCATAGGGTTGCAAGCCGCAACGAAGGGTTGTAAGTTGCAACAAATAATAAGGAGCAAAAGTTACACCAGCATATAAGTAAAAGTTAGGTGTTGGTTTTCATGCTGCTAGGTTGTTTTTTAATATTAAGTATTTGATAGAGCACTTTATTATTATTTGGTACTAGGCACGCAACACTTTAAAAAATTTTGCTCTCAGCTCAATTAAAGATACCTCATTCCTGCAACAGCTGATTTAAATTCTTTGAATAATCAGCACAGGCATCTGAGAGCTTATTTGCATACAACGATCTATATTGATGACAATTAATATAGTAAGTCCTGTTTCTCAGTTTGCGTTTGGACATTGAGGACTTAATCCACTGTGATTTGTTAAGAAAGGTTTTAATGACTCAACAAAAGAACACAAAATATCATCTTATCGAAACAATTCAGCTAAACTGAAAGCCTACCCTTTCCTTCCCCACCCCCACTCCCCACACAATTTTTATTCAGGTGCTGTAGAAAAGAAAAATGGTGCCATCACTCTAATATAAAGGAAATTTTAATATCAGATCATGAGGCAATAACTATTTCGTTGAAAGACATCTCCTCTTAAAATATGAATAGGAAAAGGAAATTCAACTCTGCTCTTCTGAACGAACCGGGTTCATTGACCATATAAATTCTTCTATTCAAGAATTTTTCACTTTCAATTTACCTGAAGACACCAACTGGTCAAATACCTGGGATGCATTTAAAGCATGTATACGAGGGGTCATTATGACATTTTCAGCTAAAACAAATAAGAAGAGGAAAAAAGAGTGCTGTAACGTAGAAGATGACATTAAACGATTAGAAGGTCTACATCAAAATGACATCTCAAATATTTCTCTTCTAACGAAGCCTCACAAATTAAGATTTAAACATAACTCCATATTAAGTAAGGCATCTGCCCAATCGGTTTTCGTTAAAGCTGCAAACTACTATGCGAAAAAAACAAAAGTGGACACCTATTAGCGAATTATTTGAAAAAAAAAAATCAGATAAACCACTAATTACTGGCATAAAGGAGACATCTCTGGACAGGAGGGATGCCCACTCCCTCCTGCCGCTGGCCCCATCATCCCTGAACACTCCCCAAGATCCCCCTGCCACCCCCCTGAACACTCTGTACCTTTCTCTAATGGCCAGCAAGAGAGATGCGCAGTCCCTCCTGCCAGCAGGCCTGCCTCCATAAAATGGTGGGCCTTCCCCTTCCTGCATTCTAGGCCAACTGGAGTCTTAGGCCTCTCTCCAAATGGCCTCTAAAGGTTAGTACAATTCTTATTGTCCACGAGAACACTAGTTTCATTGGAAGAACTGAGCTAGGAAATCAGGGAAGTGCCCTGCCCCCACCTTCACAAACATGCAGAGAAACGTTTAGCATTTACCTTTGACTTCACAGTAAACTCTAGGTAAAGGGGTATATTTCCTCTCAAACCATTTCACATTCTGGTTCTGCAATGTTATTTTATAACTACTAAGAGGGGGTACAGTCGTATAGATATGGAAAATCAGAGAAAGGAACGTACTGTATGTTGGTTTAACTGACAGACCACACTCACACTTAATCAGACATCAATAGACACAGAAGCCAAATAATAAGAGTTCCAGGGAACGAGTTCCACTATTTGAGACATTAGATAAGAAACATATGCCTAAGTGGAAGCGCTCCTAAAAGATAAGTTTTGCTATTTCCTTCACAAGCATTACATGCGTTAATTTGAAATGCATTTCATACCTGTAGCTGTAGCTATTTTAATTTGTTTTACACAGATTTGATCACTGATTCACACAATATATTCAACGGAAGAAGAAGATTTTTGTGAAAACTATTTACGAAAAACTGAGTGTAAGAAGATTTCTATATATATGTACGGAGTTTTTTTCAGACCAGTGATGAAACATGAGGCTTAGGGTACTGTATAGTCCCAGCCAAACGTGGATGAGGCCCGTTTTTCTCCGTCCTTTTTTTACTCACTCTTATTATTTGGCTTCTGTGTCTATTGATCTCTGATTAAGTGTGAGTGTGATCTGTCGGTTAAACCAACATACAGTACATTCCTTTCTCTGATTTTCTGCAATGTTATTCACATTCTCAAGCTCTGAGACTTTAGCAGACATTTCAATATCTTTGCTTGTATATTCTTCCTGAGCTTGGCAATCAAAGCTGCTCTCATTAACTGCCATTTCTAGCCGAGAGCTGGCTACCTTATCACTGCCATCAGCCTGATAAGCCTTGAGGCATATAGGAGTCCCCACTTGCCTAGCAGAATCCTCCTGTCATGACCCCAGCCAAGGTAGGTCTGGTCCCAAGTCTGGCTCAATGTGTCTCCAGTATCTTTCCCAGTTGTTTCTTCCTGGTGTTGGTCTCTGAGGTGAGCTCCGAGGTGAACTCTGAGGTGGCCTCCTGCTGCTGTTTAACCCACTGAACTGAGCCACTCAGCTTCCTGATTGGCTGCCAGGTCAATTGTTCCCTGAGGTCTGATGTTACTCTGTAAGAACTTTGCAACCCTCTCCCACTGTCTGTTGCAGCTTTGTAAAAGGGTGTGAAACCTTTCCCTGCCTGTTGCACTCTGCTTTGCTTATTCAAAGGCAAATAAATCTCTGCTCCTGCCCTTTCTAGGTTTATAGGAACTGCCTCTGTGTGATCAAGGTTTGCAATGCTAGAATTGCAACCAGTGGCAGGGTTGTCACTGACTTGCATACTGTATGTCTTAGGGCTTGACCCCTTTTGCCTGCCACAATATATATACCTTTTTTAATTACTTCATACAAAATGAGTTCCCATGGGAATGGGGAAAAATTTGTCCCCGTGTCATTCTGTACTCTCCAAGACCTCAGGTATAAAAGTATCTGTCTATAATATGTAAACCACTTTGATTATAACCACAGAAAGGCAGTTCTCGTATCAAATCCCATCCTCTTTCCCTTCATTTATGTATTTGGTTTTATATCACATCCTCCCCAAAAAGCTCAGAACAGTTCGGTACGGGAGTTTTACAGTCATAGCATTACAATGCACCATCACTTAATATTACTCTTAGAACATCGCATGGAAATGCAGCTTTTTTTGCATGGCAATGTGACTACAAAATTAAAGAATTATAAAAATTACAAAGTTACATAAGGAATTTAAGTGATGCATAGGGTACAGATTATCCTGTTTGGGGGATGAGGTTCAAAGTAAGGGAAGTCTGTCTAATAATACAAGTTCTGTCAAGATTCTTGGACCTAGCAAATGATCACGTGCAACTGTCAGGTGGTGTCATCCTTTATGCTGAGCTCTTTTGCAAAGCCTCTAACTTTCCATTGTACATAGCAAAAAGACCAGGAATGAATCGTCACCCTCTCTCCCCCTACTTCCCAGTAATTTATGGGTTATGACTGTAATCCAGAATAATTTTATTTACAATGGGGTCTTATCATTCCACAGGAAAAATGCAATCCCATAGACTGAAGCATAAAGTGTTAAGAAAGGATGGTTGAGAATATCAGAAATCAGCTTGGACAAATAGTAATAAATTTCTCATCCAAGACTTACAAGTTTCACGTTTCCATCATTACATTACATTACATTGGTGTCTTCTATTCCGCCAATACCTTTCAGTTCTAAGCGGTTTACAAAAGAATTGGTCTGGGCATTCCCAGGGAGATTACAGGGTTGATAGTTGGAAAATGCATTAGGATCTGGGGAGTCGGGAAGGTTTAGTTAGATCAATTGACAAATTTCTTGAATAGCATAGTTTTCAATTCTTTCCTGAAGGTTATTCACACTCTATAATAATCAAATATATTCTTTATTGCTTCTTTCTTTAAAATACTTTCGATGGTGGTTCCTTTCTCTCATATTCTTAATAAATAGTCCTCCACCCAGCAAAGAAATAAAACATCTTAAATAGATGCAAATTTTAAAGCCCGGCAGGACCCGTTTCGCCTTTCTCTAGGCTTTCTCAAGGGTTCAGTACTGACGCTGCATTTCTGGCTGCGTCACTCCAGATAACAGCTGGGTGCTCAACTGTTGAGCACCCAGCCTTTATGCTTTAGTCTATGGGATTGCATTTTTCATGTGGATGTCTCCTTTTTGACCCCATGCACCGTCTTTAAAGAAACTAGTGTGGTCTTTTCATTCCACCATAGTAGACTGAATCCAAAGGCCTTCTATACTAAACTAAACTAAATCTTAAGTTTATATACAGCATCCTCTCCATAATTATAGAGCTCAGTGCGGCCTTCTAAAAGAAACCCAAGGTAGATTAAAGTCAAACCACCTGATATTCAGCACTATGTAACCAGCCAGGTATGACTCCTGGCCAGTTAGCGTTTGGCTGGCTAACTGCTAATATTCATCATGAGAAAGCCAGCTATCTATGCTGAATATTAGTACTTAGCTAAAACTTAGCCAGCTATATCGCACAATAGCCACCGATTTTAAGCGCTGATCAGTCAAGTTTCATAGCCAATCAGGCCATGCAAATAGTTGGTCTATCTTTGTCTGCTATAACTTAGCCAGCTAGTGCTTAAAATAGACTTAGCCAGCTAACCCTCCTTCCACTCCCCCCCCCCCCCCCTTTTATCAAGCTGCACTAGAATTTTTTAGCGGGGGCTGATGAGGTAAGTGCTCTGACACTCATAGGAATTCTATGAGCATTGGAGCATTTACCATGCCAGCTTGCACTAAAAACCTCTAGCGCAGCTTGATAAAAGAGGCCCTAAGTTTAAGCTGGTCAAAATTAGACCAAATATTCAATGCTGGTCACTAGAAATGGCCAGACACTGAATATCTGGGCTCACCACTGACTGTGGAAGTTAGCTGGCAACCCAACTGCAGAAAGAATATCAGTCCCAAAGACCTCTCCAGCTTCATCCAGGCTATGAATTCATTAAATTGCGCTCTACAAATATGGCTGGGAGCTGTCAAATAAGGATCTGCAGTCATTATTACAAAATGTATCTGCAATTAGCTTCTTTCCAGGTGGGCAGAGATCATCTAGCCATACGATCAGACTGTGATCACATGAACTCATATTGAGGATTTTATAGTATTTTTAAAATAATATATGTATTAAGTTGTCACAATTAACAATTGTGATTCAATAAACCCTCCTTGTTTTTATTTATTTTATTTATTTATTTATTTAGATTTTTATCCCGTCCTCCCAATAGCTCAGAACGGTTTACAAATGAACATACACAGTGCGGAGTAACTAGACATATAAGTAGTACAACAGGTTTAGTGGTTGGATTTATAGTTTTTAGAGAGAATTGAATACCGGGAGATTAAGCAGAGAGAGAGAGGGGGAAATTGTCAGAGAAAAAAAATACCTGAATGAGAGGTGGAGCTTATGGTCATTAACCCAGATTGCAATTATTTTGCCCAGCTCAATTTTAAAAAAATATCTTTTGCTTTTATCTGTAAAAGTGATTTAAAAATGTGCTGTTCATACTATATGTAAAGAACACTATAATTATTTCTGGTGCTGTGAGTAATTTCCATGGTGCTTTCCCAGTGAGACTTGCCTTCAGTCTGCAAAATGTTCTCTTTAGAATCCAAGGAAAGGTTTCATTGCAACAACTATCAAGGCGTGTCTCCAAGTTTTTACCTGGAAGCAAGAATGACGCTCTCAGGTGTTTCAGGTGAGTCCAGCCCAAGAGTTTTGGGTGGGGAGACTGACTCTGTTATAGAGCATCTTTAGTGCATCCCTCAGAGTAAGGGAGGCACCTTCAAAACCTGGGTGTATGAACATCTAAGTGTCTTTTTTTTCTAAGATCATAATAGTCACGGAAGGGCATAGGACTACTTGCAGCAGTGGGGTTTTGCATCTGACAGGAGAGAGAAGGGAGAGAGAATGGACCCTCTCCCTTACCGAATACTGACTGCTCTGTTCATCTTAGTGGTAAGTGGGCTTAATGTCATATACTGACTTTTTCAGAGCCTCCTGAGGAAATTCTTCTGAGCACGTTACCGCTGTGTAGAGCTATGCCAACGATTTCATTTCTCTGATCCCTTTTAGAACTAATTGAGGCACAGCATTCATTTCAGAAACTCTTGTGAGCATCCAGCACTCAGCTCTTTCAAGACGTTTCGCAAGTTAAAAGTATTTGTCGATGAAGACAGCTCAAAGAAACCAGCCTTTATTTGTGTCTGTGTTTTGTCATGTCTACATCTGAAAACAAAACAACAACAAAAAAGCAATGGTTAGATGCTAAACATCTTAGCTTTTAAATCATAGTCAAAGATCTCTCGGGCCGTTATTGACGTAGTGATTATGATGTGACAGATCGACTGTTCTATAGAGCTGAGAATGTCATAGATTTAGAGAAGTGAAAGGTGTTCTGTTCTCAGAGATTGTTCCTTTTGTTCAGAAAAAATGTGGTATGATGATAGGACAGACTGGTTCTCAGTAGTATTCTTGTGCTTGTCGCAGAGAGAAAATCCTTACGTGGAGAGGGAGAAGATAATACAAAAATCACAAATGTTCCACCAATCTATAATTTACTATTGTCTCAAATCTGAAGCATCCTTCAAATTGATGTGATCCTATTTCTCTGTTTGTTTGTAATATCGTGAACATCAGTTAAGAACTTGGAAGAGTTTAAATGTCTTTAGCCTGAGTGGCTGGCTCTGTTTTTCTTGTGTACACGATAACTTCTGGAGTGCTGGTTTTCAAGATAAGGACCTTATGAACAGCTCACCCTTGAGAACAAGCAGTGGGGCACACCGATCAACAGGTCTTGTTTTGACAGTAAACAGAGCAAACCGTAGAAGGACCACTGTTTCTCGTTCAGTAAGGTAGAGCTCATCAAAACACCCCCGCTGCCAAGTAAACGCCCTCTGTCTTGGCAAGAGATCTGATCGAAATGAGCTTCTTGATTGATGCAATAGCTTTTGCTCCTTTCTCAGGGCTGAAAGGCTGTGCTGTGTGTCGCAACAACACAGGCCTGGTCTCGGTATCACTGGAGAGAGTTACACTCAGGCTTGCGCATGCCTTTGGTATATATTATGCTTTGGGCTCCTTTTACGAAGGTGCGCCAGCATTTTTAGCGCATGCACCTGATTAACGCGTGCTAGCCGAAAAACTACCGCCTGCTCAAGAGGAGGCAATAGCAGCTAGCACACACGGCATTTTAGCGCACGCTATTCCACGCGCTAAGGCCCAACGCGCCTTCGTAAAAGGAGCCCTATGTGACGTACATGAAAACAATAGTGTCCAATGCAATTGTGTTGTCTATTCCTTTAACAGAAAGTGTGGTCTGCTTTTCTAGCAAGTGCTCTTGCATAATAATATGGCCTTATTCTTAAGACTTGTGTGATTGAGCAAAACCAGAGATTTGGCATAGTTCATCGGCAAGTGTATAAAATAAATTTGAGGTTTAATGCAGACACCTATAGTTTTAGGTAGAGAATGACACAGGGACCAATTTTTCCCCGTCCCCGCGAAAGCTCATTTTCCCGTCCCGGAGAGTTCTTTTCCTGTCCCGTTCCTGCAAGCTCTGTCCTCATCTGTACAAGCCTCAAACACTTTAAAATCATAAGTGTTTGCGGCTTATGCTGTTAAGGCAGAGTTTTCAGGAATGGGACAGGGACAGCGACAAAACTTGCGGGGACGGGACGGAAAAATTGAATTCCTGCGGGTACAGGGAAAAATGCGTCCCCATGTCATTCTCTAGTTTTAGGTATGATCAGAGACTGGATGTCAAAAGCTGTTTAGCATGATTTCATCAACTTGTATGAGGAGATGCATGCCTTGACAAAGGCCTATATGACAGTATTTTCTGCTGGAATGTAAAGAGGTTACTTCACAGCCTGCTCACAGCATCTCAGACATTGAAAACATGCAAATCTCTGTAGAGCTCTGTATCTAAATACTGGAGCTGAAAAGAGGATTTAAGACATTTACAATTGATGTGACCCAGTTCTAAAAGATAATATGACCTTTAAACTGAGGGATAAAAGCCTGCCACTTCAGGTCCTAGATGGGATATTAATTGCCAGTACCAGTGAGAGTCATGAACCAGAGACCGTGCAGCAAAAGCAGCCATCTGATATGCCCACTGCATAGCCCACTCTTGCTATTAGAAAATGAAATTTAATTTGAATCCATTGTTTTCATTGTGCTTTTATTTTTGTAAAACGCGGCAGCTACAGCAGAATTTAGCTAGGCTTCCGTCATCATTTAATACCCACTGATTGGCTAGCACTGAAGTTTTGATTTCAAAGCAGAGTTGGTACCTTTGAAAAGGAATGCATTCTTTCATGTTTGTAAGCTATTTGTTTGAATGGGAGGAAATAGTAGTGAACGATGGACTGTAATTCGCCCAAATGAATCTGGTGGCAGCAGAATCAGTCACAAGTGTTTGTATGAGACTACTGTACGCAGAAATTAGACAGCCCACTGTTATCTAATTCTGGGGTCCCTGTATACAAAGGGAAAAAAATAACAGTTGGGGGGGGTTGCCACATTCTTTCAGTATATGGGGGCCATTCTTCTTTTTTTAAACGGTTTCTTAGATAATACAACTGCAACAAGTATGCATGAAAAAAAGAGGTGCATAGAAGGTGCACATACTTTTTAAATTCAATTGCCTCTCTGCAAACAAGTTTTAGGATGAAAAAAAGCGCAGAGGTGGAAAATGTCCAGATTCACTTTATTCTACCATTTCTAAGAGAGGGATTTTGAGATTTTAACTAACCCATAAAGAACTCAAAATTTCTGATCTAACATTCTAAATCAAAACCACCCACAAGGCAAATATAAAAGGTATTTTCAAACATGGAACTTAACAATAGTTATTCTGTATAAGGTGGTACGTTAATTCTAAATTATTTTGCAATATACCACATCCCTTTTTTAAATAGATAAAATCTCTGATGCAAACTAACAATCTTAATTTGACTTTTCACCTGCTATTTTGGGAAATTTTGAAATGAGCTTACACATAAGGAAAAGCCCTGCAGCAAAGCTCCTGAAAGCCTGGAGCTGGTTTTGGAGCATTTGCAAAACTTTTCGCTTTGCTAATTTATCTTGCCTGTGGATTTGACTCAGAGAACATGCCATTGTGGAATGCTCTGTGTCTTGAGGAGATTTTGTTTCTATTTGTCTTGAAAGCAAATGTGTGATGCTCCAATGATAGATTTTATTGACATGATGGAATCCTATTAGCTGCCCCTGTTCAAATGCTTGGATGAGTTCAATAACCTTTAGTCAAATTTCCAGCCAAGTAGTGCTTTACTTTATTTATTTATTCAATTTTCTATACTGCTCTCCCAAGGGAGCTCAGAATGGTTTATATGAATTTATTCAGGCACTCATGCATTTTTCCCTGTCTGTCCTGGCAGGCTCACAATCTATCTAATGTACCTGGGGCAGGGGGGGATTAAGTGACTTGCCCAGGGTCACAAGGAGTAGTGTGGGTTTGAACCCACATCCTCAGGGTGCTGAGGCTGTAGCTTTAACCACTGCACCACCCATACTTTCTTCTATTGTAATGCAGTAACCTGTAATGTTACCACCTGAACCATGTACTATAGGCTTATTACATTGAACACACATTTTCTTCCTGTTTATCCATATTTAACAATGCTTATCATCTACTTTAATAAACATGTTGGACAGTACCCAAGTGACATTAAAATGCTGAGTACTCCATACTAAGAAACATGTAGGCATGTTTAAAAAAATTGAGAAAGATTATAAATGTTAGACACAACTATACAAGGACTTGCATTATTTTCAGAGGGTTTTCTCTCATTTTGCAAAACTCCTGAATGAAATTAATAAAGAAATGTGCATTTTACTTTTAAACTAGGGATCTGCATTCATTCCGAGATGAATGGGTTAATGCGATGAATGAGTCCATTTTCAGTTCTGTTATATTTCAAATGAAATGAATGGACATGGGTCCCAAATGAACTTAAAATGATTCATTCCCTTTCATGTTGTTTTATTATTTTTATTGCGAAGTTTTGTGGTATTTACTACTAGGAGTTAGAAGACATCATAACCACAGAAGGCCCCACGGGAGAGGAGCAAGCGGAGATTGTTCCTGCCCCCCAACTGTCTGGGACTTAAGGGAGTGAGTTGAGACTTTGGGATGTAAGCAGTCGGAGAGTTTGAGTGAGGGGTACCCCTAGCCTAAAGGGGTGGAGCTCCAACAGAGAGCAGATTGTGCTATTATGAGCACTAGGTTTGAACTTGGAAAAAGTGAGCGGGCCTCTGGCTCACCAGGAATCTGAGGTCTACAACAGGGGAGAGTCTGCAGGGAGCGATTCAGACCCTGTGTATTTTTAGGAGTACCTTTGGGACAATGTGTTTTTTTCATTTTACTTGTAGCCCTATGACTGGGAATAACCAAAGCTTCTAAGAATGAGAATTCAAATAAACCCTTTTTTGCAAAATTTACCCATGGATTCAATTGACCCAAAAGTTAATTAACTAAATTTCAGAGTCCAACAAAGGCTTCCCATATTGACTTCAAAACATATGAATGAATCAATGAGATTCTGAGCTCCAAAAAGACAAACCAAACGAAACACAAACTGATCTGGAGCAAAAAAGAACAACCATGTTTTCATTGTGTGCTTCCAATTTGTACATATAATTCCTTAGGATGAGAATTAGATTAAATTAAAAGTTTAAACAGTAATATAGTTGCATACATTGTAACATATTAGATGATGGTAGATATGGACTTCCATGGTCCATCCAGTCTGCCCAACATACCATATGCTATGATTACAATATATTTTGCATTCATGATTCCATTCTGTCTTTTTGCCGTTTTCGGGACAAAAACTGTAGAAGTCTGTCCAGCACTGACCTTACTTCCCAACTCCACATCGTGTTTGAACACTGTTTGAATTTTGGATGGTGATTGTGCCACTACTTGTCCTCATTAGCACTGTGTTTTTTTATTATTTTTTTGCACATTTGTGCACTCAAATTCACTGTTAGCACATGAGACGGTCCTATAATGGTGTGCGGGTTCAAGTAGGCTTACCACTTCAAACATTCATTCAAATGCTGGGATGATGTTTACCACCCCTTATGTTTGCTTTGTCACACTGAGGACCTATCACGCCTTCATCACGATTATTATTATATGCTTTAATTATTATTGTTTTGAGTTTCACGAGTCTATTAAGGGCAATCCAGTGCACGTGGAAGTTTATGCTCGCTCGTTTTTTTGGCATTTGTTGCTGTTTTCGGGATCTTTCAAGTATCGTAGCAGCTACAAGAGATTTTTTTGAATCATAACATCAAATGATAACCCAACTTGAGATCTCCGTAGAGGATGGAAGTCCTGTAAGGCTTTTCTCAAAACATACCCAGACCATTGCCCCCTTGCCATTTGCACACACATACGTTAAGTTTTGATGTGACTGTGGCGTTGGCTACAAAGAGGTTTTGTTGTGGATTAATGTAAAATTTGGCAACCTTAAGGCATTTTAGTATTTACCTAATGATTGACACCTGACGCAGGCAATTTTGCCGAATCACATCCTCTGTTGGGTTCAATAAATTTAGTTTGTTTGCCTGGACTTGAAAGTCCTTTGTGGGGTTTTTTTTTCATCTTTTATTTTACCATAACTCATGTTATTTTATGCAATGAGACCTAGGACTCCTTTTACGAAGGAGCGCTAGCGTTTTTAGTGCACGCACCAGATTAGCACGCGCTAGCTGAAAAACTACCACCTGCTCAAGAGGAGGCAGTAGTGGCTAGCTTGCGCGGCATTTTAGCACGCGCTATTCCACACATTCAGGTCCTAACGCGCCTTCATAAAAGGAGCCCCTAGTTACTAATAATCTGAATTAATAATACAATAATATGTCTTTATCATTGATAACTTCCCCCCCTAAGATGTTTATATAAGATAAATGTTTAAATGCTGGTTCCTGCATGTATGAAATGTGAATAGGGCTTGTAAAAAATAGGTACAAAACAAAACGGGATAAAAATCCACAGTAACTTGTATCTTGATGAACCAACACAAATATAATGTAAAAATAAAGACTTGATTGTAGCTATTAAATAATTCTCAAATATAGGTGATAGTGAGTGATGTAAATGGGGACCCAACACGGTCTGTGTTTCAGCAATTTGGACCTTACTCAGGATTCCAGACTTCCAAACATTACATAAGATATGTTTGAAACAATATGTAATTCCATGCATCATATAAATAGACAGCGTGCAGCGATATGGACAATATAATATCACAAAACTGATTTTCTTGGGGGGTGGGGGCATTTTTGTCCCTCTTTGCTTTTTCTTGAAAAATGAGGGCCATAAATATCCTGGTGTCCTAATAAAATTGTCTCACCAAAAATGCTGAAATCCCAGCTACAATGCAGCCTTATTTTATGATTCCACATGTGCTCCGCCCAAACTTTGCCTCCAAGCATGCCTGCATGTAAGTTGTATAGAACTACAGGCTTTTTTGTCACTATATGTGCTTCTATGCACATAACCTTTGTGTTAATTTTATGAGACCTTTCACAACAAAACACCTTATCTAAAATATCCCCCTTAGAATGTATGCACACGTTGCCCACCGACCTCAAAGCACTTGCAAACTTGTGAAGAGCAATTGTGAAATACTGGGGTTTATTTTACTGGCCAGCTTTTAGAAAGGCATATCAGATTATTATCAGGATTTGGCTCACACCTTTTCAGTAATAGTTTAAGGTGAGTTACATTCAGGTAGGTAGATACTTCTCTGTCCCCTCGGGCTCAAAGTCTGAGCTTGTACCTGAAGTGTCTCTCTTGCCTTTATACCGGGGTAGGGAACTCCGAACCTCGAGAGCCATATTCCAGTCGGGTTTTCAGGATTTCCCCAATGAATATGCATGAGATCTATTTGCATGCACTGCTTTCAATGCATATTCATTGGGGAAATCCTGAAAACCCAACTGGAATACGGCTCTCGAGGACCGGAGTTCCCTACCCCTGCTTTATACAATAAAGTTAGGCATCCAGTAGGCACATTTTGATAATTTTTCTAAACACCTCATTATAAAAGTACTCCCCAATACTATTTCCCAGTGCTATACATGTTTCACTTAGGTGTAACCCAAGCATGAATATACTTGTACACTGATAAAAAGAACAAGAAAATAATCAGAGGAAAAGTAGGGTAAAAGTGATAGGAACTTTGGGGGGCAGGAATTCATCAAGCAGTGTAATGGCCTTAATGCACCTTAACACGTGTTAAGCAAATTAGCATGCACTGATCCCCAAATTCTGCATATAGCACCTTAAGATGTACACTCAAATCATTGCACATGCCAATCTGTGTGCACAACTTAATTAATAAGACCAATTGGTGCTAATTGGCAATTAACACTTCACAATTGATACTAATTGGCACTAATTAGGTGTTACACACACAACCTGGTAGGCACATTCGATAAAAGCGTTGTGCGTCAGTTCTAGTGTGCGACTCTAAAAAGGGGGCATGGCCAGAGGAGGAGCAAGGGCAGATCGTGGGCATTTCAAAAAGTTACGTGCGCTGATACAAAATGCGCCTGATCTGCAGACAACTTAGGCGCAGATATTTGGACCTGGTTTTCCTTGGCCTAAATGGGTGCACCTAAAAGTTCTGCCGTGCACCGGTGCTGTGTGATTCTATAAGGTGTGTGTACATAAGAACATAAGCAGTGCCTCTGCTGGGTCAGACCAGAGGTCCATCACGGCCAGCAGCCCGCTCACGCAGCGGCCCATCAGGTCCAGGACCTGTATAGTAATCCTCTATCTATACCCTTCTATCCCCTTTTCTTTCAGGAAATTGTCTAATCCCTTCTTGAACCCCAAAACCGTACTCTGTCCTATCACACCCTCTGGAAGCGCATTCCAGGTGTCCACCACCCTCTGGGTACAGAAGAACTTCCTAGCATTGGTTCTGAATTTGTCCCCTCTTAACTTTTCCGAATGCCTTCTCGTTCTTGTATTTTTCGAAAGTTTGAAGAATTTGTACCATTTATAGAATAATGCTAAGCTCCTTGCTATATATAGATTCAGGCCCTAAATGCTAAAATCCCTAGGTATAGAATGAGCTTTTAGCATTTAATACATGCTAATTCCTTTAATGCAAGTGAAGGCCACACTTGATGAATTCTCCTCTTAGTACTAATATTTAAGACTCATGTTGCTAACAACATCATGTTAATATACTTTTCCATGCCTTTTATTAGTTTTGTTTGTTTACAAATTACAAATATTTTTAGTTGGTTTTAAATACAAAGAGGCTGTCTGTTTTAAGGGTCATGGCATACAGATGCCTTTTAGGGGCCCTTTGACTAAAGGCCTCTTCTATTAAACTGCGCTAGCAGTTTTTAGCGCGGTGAGCCGCGCTGAATGGGCCGCGCTGCTCCCGACGCTCATAGAGTTCTTATGAGCGTCGGGAGCAGTGCGGGCCATTCAGCGCAGCCCTCTGCGCTACAAACTGCTAGCGCAGTTTAATAGAAGAGGGGGTAAGTTTTGCTAAAAAGTGGCCAGCCTTATTACTAGTGCAGGGCCTTCCCATGTACTGAGGCTATTTTTAGCATGGCTGTAAAATAGCCGCATTTATTATTCCCTCCATTAAAGGCCACAAGATAATTTCCCCATTAGCACGTGGCCATTAGTTTGTGAGCCCCTACCGACACCTATTTTCTAGGTGGTAAGGGCTCCTGTGTTACTCCCACATTAATCAGTTGGGACATGACAATGTAGCTGTACTAGTAATATTTCTCGTTGGAGTCTAATAGGCCTTTCAGCCTACAGACAGTTGCATCCATGCTCCTGAACTAGTAAAAGCTGTTTTGCAGGTTAGATAGAAAAAATGTAAATTATTCCTATTATTCTGTCTATTTCGTTTATAAATTACAGGTTTACTTTTAAAAGAGGTGAGACACTAGCCTGAGACGAGCAAATGAGATAGGGTGGGGTGGGTGGAAGGCATAGTCATTCATCTAGTTCAAAGCTGGATGTTCATAAAGGGAGCAGAATAATTAGAATACAAGTTTTGGACCTGTTTGTTATGCAGAATGACTGTACGCATCTATAAGTCTCAAAGGGGCAGATTCTTCAAACGGCGCCATTTTGGGAAGCCACCTCCAAAAGCAGCATTGATCACATGTCAGTCATGCAACGATGTCTTTTGCAGAGTCGTGTCCATGGCAAAGATAGGCGCTGGAAATGTAGGCCAGGTTTTGAAAGGCCTACTGTACATTACCAATGCCGTCTTTCAAGAGAATAGCAGCTACGAAGTGTTTTTTGTTCCTGCTAATGGTGCCTAAGGTCACGTCCAGCATTAGTCATGCCTACTGTGACCTTAAGTATTGCAACAAAGTATCTAACTTGTTCCACTTAGAACCAAGTAGTAAAGAATGTCAGCTAGATCCTCAGATGCACCACTCCACGTTGAAACAACTTTCATAACGTTAAGCTTGATATGCATTGTCTTCACCGGATCGACTCTAATGAATACTCTATTTGGATTGCTTTTCAACAGTATTTAGAACCTTTTATATTAAAGATAATAAATTATGTATTCAAACTTATCTTTTAACATTCGTGGTATCTTTTCTTAGGGACTTTCTGTTGCCGACATGTTTCGCTAGAGGAAGCTTTTTCAAGGCTGGGTCCCTAGTCGTTATTCGCCATAATCTAGACCACTGCTTCTATGTGAACAGAAGCAGTGGTCTAGAGTAGATCCGGTGAAGACAATGCACATCAAGCTTAACGTTATGAAAGTTGTTTCAACGTGGAGTGGTGCATCTGAGGATCTAGCTGACATTCTTTACTACTTGGTTCTAAGTGGAACAAGTTAGATACTTTCTTATTAATGAATGAATGTCTAGCATTATCCTAAAGACAAAGTGCAGTGATTTGGATTATATCTTAAGTATTGTAAGGCACCTCCATAGTTGAGAGAAAGGTGTCATTTATGGAGGCGTCGTTAGGTACCTCCGTTTTTGGTTGTTTTTTTTTTACAGGGTATTAATTGGTTTTTAATCAGTGCAGTCAATTCACCAATTGAACCAATTAAAGCAAGTTAGGCCATGTTAGTTTCTTATATATTAGTTTCATAAAACAATGTTCCATGAAAAACATTCTACCTCTGCTGTAATATTTTCACAATATTTTCAAACACCAGAATTACTCAAAAATAACTGGACTAAAGGTTCAAGATCAACAATACATCATTTTTTTTCAGAAGTGCAGACCTACCGGTACATCTGGAAAGGAAATCTGCATGGCTTATAAAGTTTTTAGATACTTTTTTAAGGGCCTAATTTACAAAGCCCTATAACGCAGACAGATGAGGTAAATGCTCCGACGCCCATAGGGACTGAATGGGAGTCAGAGCATTTGCCGTGTGGCACTCGCTGGCGTCACTTTGTAAAAGGGGGCCTACGTTGATCCAACCAAAACTACCACAATTTTCAAAGAAAGAAAGGAAAATTTATCCCGGTGCTATTTGACTCCCCAGTTACAGTGGAAGATTCTTTTAAATTTCATGGTGTTTTTTTTCGATAGGGCTCTTACATTTCATGACCAAGTCTCAAAGGAACTTAAATCAGGCTTTCTGGCATTACAACGCTTATGTCCTTTGAAGAAGTTTCTTGACTTATCAGTCTTACATAACCTCTTGCATGCCTTTGTTATATCACACTTAAATTATTGCAATGCGGTGTGCACGGGCTTATCTCAAGAGTTGAAACGTTTACAACCCTGTAAAATATCACTGCTCGATTTCTTTGTAATGCAGGTCCTTTTGATCACCGTGTCCCACTTTTGAAATCACTTCACTGACTGATTTGAGTATTATACGCACTTTAAGATCTTATGTTTGGCTCATAAGATCTTATGTTTGGTTATGCAGAATGACTGTACTCTTCATCAGAGTACTCCTTTATATCATTCTAATTTGATTGCTGTCTAAACACCAGCCAGGCCCCTTCACTCACTGGATGCCAATCAGTTGGTCTTGCCTCCACCTTCTAGAGCCTATATGAATCCACAAGACACTCAGTATTCTTTTTCTTAAGTCTTAAATTATGGAATAATGTAGCTCATTTGAGCAAAAAAAGCCTTGAAAACCCTCTTTTTTGAATTAGACTTTGCTTAACATTCCTGGGAATGGTTTCACAGGACTTCTGAATAGAGGGGTTTTGTTTTGTTTTGTTTTTGTTGTGGTGGTGGTGGTGTGTATGATTACTGATTGGTGTTCTTGAATCCATCCTTTTAATTATGTTATTGATTTCCTTTCTTTTTTCATTTTAGATTGTACACTGCACAATTTCAAATAAATAAATAAAAATAAAAGTTCTGCCCACTATTGCTAGAATTCTGTACTAGAATTCCAGATATACATACGGCCAGATTCAGTAAATGGCACCCAAACCCCCTCTTTTACAAAATTGTGAAAGCAGTTTTTAGCGCCGGCCAGTATGCTGAATGCTGTGCGCTGCTTCGACACTCATAGGAACTCTGTGAGCATCATAGCAGCGCACAGCATTCAGCGCACTGGCCGGTGTTAAAAAACTGCTTTTGCGGTTTTGTGTAAAAGGGGGAGAAGTTAGGTGCTTGCAAGAATTCACACTTTCAAGAAAGGGATTAAAGGAGTCAAGATTTTTAGTCAATCTTTGATCTTTAAGTTTTCTCAACTTTGGAATGATCTTCCATTTCTTTTAAGGAGTTCCGGCTCATAAATCTTTAAAAACCACTTTATTTGCTAAACACTTTGAAAATTAATTTCCCGAAACTTAATCTTACTCTTTATGGTTTTTATTTGTTAAGTTAATTATTGTAAACCGAGTTGAGCTTTCTTAGAATGATGACTCGGTATATAAAGCCAAGCCTTAGATTAGATTAGACTAAACGCTCTTCTATAAAGAGCATTCCGGGCTGAGTGTCCTATATAAAAAAGTGCTTAGAGCAGATTACTTATCCAACTTTAGGCATGAGGACTTATACCTGCTGAAATCTGCTGTAAATGTTGGTGTGCATCTCATCAAAACAACAAAAATAGAAGGCTGGATGTACCAGTTTGTAGTTTACTAAGTGCCTAAATAACTTAAAAACAATCCAAAAGAATGTATACAGTCACAAGAAACCCACAAGAGAAAAAACAAATAATGTATTCAATAAAAATGACCCAACATTGGCCGTGTTTCAGCAAAATAAAAATGACTTCCTCAGGGGTCTTATAGGGTCCTTGGCTGTCTTAAATATACAAACATAAAAGTCACAAAAAAAATCCTAGTTAAGGGGCTACAAACAAGCAGCCAGCTCACAAGGCTCATGAAACCAGACTGCATTGGAGTCTCGTGAGCTGTGTTGCTTGTTTTTTGTGACTTTTATGTTTTTATATTTGACAGCCAATGACCCTATAAGACCCCCGAGGAAGTCATTTTTATTTTGCTGAAATACGGCCTGGGTTGGGTCATTTTTATTTTATATATTATTTGATCTTTATCCTGAGGGTCACTTGTGACTGTATACACCCTTTGTGGATTGTTTTTAAATTATTTGGACGCTTATTAATATACAAACTGGTCCATCCGGTCTTCTGTTCCACAATCTTTTTGTTGTTTTGCTGCTTAATTTCCTTTGTGGAACCTTTTGGTGCTACTTGGATTTTGTTGTTATGGTGTACATCTCATAGCAGTTTTCAGGAATTTACGAAATAATTGCAGCTGGCCTATAAGCCTAATGGAGTCAGAAAGTTCATTCCAGATCTCTACAAACTTGAAAACAAAAGATTGACTGAGCTTCCCAGCAGATTTAATTCCCTTAAAGGAAGGGAAGGCTAACTTATATCTTTGTGTGTTTCTCAAATGGCAAAGTCTAAGGGTATTCCAACATAAGGGGACAAAAGGATCAAATATTCCATAGAGAAGCTTGAAGATTATGCATGCGCGTTTAAACTGGATCCTAAAGCGAACTGGGAGCCAGTGAAGCTTTATCAACAAAGGGGAAACATGATCATACTTTTGTTTCCCAAAAATGAGTTTAGCTGCAGTATTCTATATTAACTGAAGTCGTTTTAGACTGCTCTGCTTAATGCCCATATCACTGTATCCAAATTTTGGGAGCATCCATGACCCACCCATGCCATTCTCATGACCACACCCCCTTTTGAGTTGGTCACAAAACAATTTTAAAAAATAAGAACATAAGAATAGCCATACTATTAATGTGTGTGTTGTTGTACTTCACCTTGAAAAAGGCAGATTATAAATAAACAAACCATAAACCATACTGGGTCAGACCAATGGTCCATCTAGCCCAATATCCTGTTTCCACAGTGGCCAATCCAGGTCACAAGCACCTGGCAAAAACCCAAATAGTAGCAACATTCCATGCTACTAATCCAGGGCAAGCAGTAGCTTCCCCCATGTCTGTCTCAATAGCAAGTGTACAGTGTTACCGAATAGCATGTAGGCTGATCCAAGCATAAGTCTTCATTAGTGCCAATTGATATCAATAATTGATTGCTAATGGTTCGGTAACTATGTTCTTCTTAGGCTTCCGTGGTTAGTGTCATGATTGTTGTAGCTGTCCAGGACTCAACGCTTCTGGGTAGGTAGAACCGATGTGAAGGCTGAAACATCAGTTCTACCTATCCAGACGCAGCAAGACTCAAACAACTGCAACAGTCAGTAACTAATTATTTTGCACATTCATCTGAGATCCACACTCATATCTGAGCGACCTTCATAGAATCTAAGGAATAATTTTCACTTGCAGAGCAGTACAATAAAATTCAAGTTTCAAGTTTATTAAAACATTTTTTATACCGCTAATTCAAATTTCTAAGCAGTGTAAAGCCTTAATGAAAGAAAGCTTTTAAAACACAAATAAAAATTGGTGTTAAAATATTATACAGTACTATACTAGGTTAGTAGACTTTTAGCATAGGATACATATACTGACTACACATAATTTGGGAAGTAGGGTTGAATTACAATAATTATAATAAAGAACACTTAAGGGTTAAAACAATAAGTGGGGAAAGGGACTATTGCTGATTTAGTCCTAAAAAGGACAGTTTTATCCAAAAGCATCCTCAAATAAAAATGTTTTGAGTTTTGCTTTAAACTGCTTTATCGAGGTTTCTGCTCGTAAGTGATTGGGCAATGAATTCCATAGGGAAATTCCACAGTGACGACAAAGTTATTAGATCTCAGCAAATTGATTAGTTTCAAAGATGGTACAATTTAGCAGGTTGATATGGAATAAGGAGTCTATCAATGAATTCGGGTTGGCTATTGGAATGAGTAGTAAGGGTTAACAGTAAAATTTTGTAACTAATTCTGTGCTCGACAGGCAGCCAATGAGCGTTGATTAGAAGGGGAGAGACATGGTCATACTTCTTTGCGCCGTAAATGATCTTAATAGCAGTATTCTGTATTATCTGAAGGCGTCTTATTTCCTTTTTGGTAATGCCCTTATAGAGGGCATTACAATAATCTATGCAGGAAATATCCAAAGAGTGAATTAGTGTGTTCAACGATGAGGGATTGAGCAGTTTAGCAAGAGACCTTATCATTCTGAGACGGTGGAAACATTTCTGAACCACCGTACTGATGTGATTGTGATAGTAAAATTTGCAGTCGAAGGTAACTCCCAAAAGCTTTAGAGTAGATACAAATTTAATTGAAAGCGATTCAATTTTCAGAGGGGCCTGAAAAGTTAATCCCTCTTTAAAAGGAAAGATCATTAGTTTCGATTTATTGACATTGAGTGATAACTTATTTGAATCCAACCATGACAAAGGATCACTTACAGGTCATGGACCTGATGGACCGCCGCGGGAGCGGACTGCTGGGCGCGATGGACCCCTGGTCTGACCCGGCAGAGGCAACTTCTTATGTTCTTATTTAATTTTTTCGAGTTTTTGATTAATGGAAACGACATCCCCGATGTAATTCAGGTCAATAGGATGAATTAATTGCACGTCATCAGCATATGCAAAGGTGGTAAAGCCGATAGATTGACCGACTGTCAGAAGAGGGGATAGAAAGATATTGAAAAGTAATGGAGATAAGATAGAGCCTTGCGGAATACTGTATTCAGTAGATGAGGGTTCAGAAGATGAGTTGTTAAAGATAACCTTGGATGATCTATCAGAAAATTGGGTTCTGTCCTTATTTTTGATAAGGGAGGTTTGAACTTTTATTGCAGGTCTTCTGACATGATCCAGTATTCAAAGCAATAGTCTACACCTCTTCACAGGATACAGGCATGTTTAAACTGAATTTCCATTTAATAAAAATTGAAAGACTTGCAGCAATCATCATAACAGCTCATTTTTCCCCCCATCAGAATAAAGTTTGGGGTCATAAGGTTTGTACCAATTTTGCTGTGGTATAAAAGAATCCCACTACTTTCAAAGACTTCAGTTGATCCAGAATACTGCGGCTAGGCTGATCTTTGCAAAAAGTAAATTTGATCATGTTTCTTCTTTTGCTAAAACTTCATTGGCACCCAATTATTTCTAGAGTCTATTTCAAATGTGCCTCCTTTACATTTAAGATCTTGCATGGCATCTTTCCTTCCTTCCTCAATTTTGGAATTCTACAAGATCTGAGATTACCAGTCCTACTCAAAAACTTAAATTATCTTTTCCTACACTGAAAGGTGTCATCTGTACTGGAAAATTAGGGAAGTCTCTTCCTTTCAAAATTACTGAACTCTGGAATAATTTTCCTGTCCAGTTGCGTGATCTGGGCTCTCTCCAATTATTCCAAAAACATCTGAAAACTTGGCTTTTTTCAAAATTGTGATCTTTGCTTCCCTCTTATTATCCCTATTCCTATTGTATTCTTATTAATTTTCTGATAACCGTGCCAAGCTCTATCTTTATGGAGAAGATGCAGTATATAAGCCTAAGGTTTAGTTTAGTTTAAAAATGCTTGCTCAAAAGTGAATCAAAGTTTGCATCAAACCAAAACTGGCACAGAGCTTTAACAAATGAGTCCCCCAAATTTCTTCATTATGGGGTGGGGTTGTTTGGTTGTTGTTGTTTTTTTGTTTTATTTTAAGAAATGAAAAGGCATTTGACAGCACTATGCCCTTCTAATCAGGAGGATTGAAGGATGACATTGTTACTGCCAAGATATCTGAAAAAAATATATATACTAAGGCATACTTGAGTATGAAAAATAATGGACAAGCAAGTAACTGAAGGTCAGATTCTGTAAATGGCATCTTCATAGGGCAGTGGCTACAAAAATGGTGCTGTTCATTTGTCAGTCATGTATAGGTGCTTTTAACAGAATCGTGGCTATAGAAAAACAGGCGCCAGTAATGTAGGCCAGAATGCCTAAGTTTGATAGAGAATCATGGCTCATGGTGCCTAAGGTCATCTCCGCCCCCTAACCACACCCACTTTGACCTTAGGCACTGTTAAGCACCATGCGTAGATGTGATTCTGGGGCCTACTTTCGTAGGCGCTTCCCGGAGCATACTATTTTTTAACAAGCTTTTAATTGGTTTTTAATGGTGTGTTCAATTACTGCGCTGATTAAAACCAATTAAAGCAAGTTAGATAGCGGTAGGGCACCTACCACCTCCTAACTTGCAGCACTGCTTCTAGAATTTGGGCCTGAATGACTATTGGTGATCATAAGCACACATAAGGAATATCTGACAGGTTAGATCAGCAAAAACTGGCGATACTGTACAAAGAGCATGGTCCAAGAAGTAGAAGACTTTTATGGCATAAAAACATAAGAATAACCTTACTGGGTTAGACCAATGGTCCATCTAGCCTACTATCCTGTTTCCAACAGTGGTGAATTCCACTGAACACTCCACTCTTTCCATGCATGCTCAAGCTGAATTTGATGTTCCTCTTACTGTTAAAGAGTTAGACGTATATGATATATAATAGTCCTTCTAAAGACAGCATTAGAAATCTGTTCCTTGCCATTTTACAATCATTTTAGCTTATTTTACATTATTCTAGACTATTTCTATTTTGTTTCTCTTCTTTTTATTTTTTTTTCCCTCTTCCCCTCTCTTTCTTTTTATATATATTGTATTTCTGCCCATTTCCTTCCTGTATCGGTAAGTCAATGTTTGTTAGTGTGTCTGATCGTTTGAAGCATTGTTTTGCCATTTGTTTTTAATGTACGTTTTTATTAAACCCTGTTTTTATATATTATGTAAAACCGCTTTGAATTTTGATAAGGCGGTATATCAAATTTTAAATAAACCTGAAACCTGAGAATGTGTTCTTAAAGGCCTAGCTATCAACAAAGTCTCTGGACTGGATGGTCTTGTGAAAAAGTTCTATAAAAGGTCTGGGCTGAGTCTTGCACCTCAACTGTTAGCCTATTATAATTGTATTAAGAATCACCTGGATAAGCAAGGTAGATTCACTGGAACTACTAGTCCTAATACCTAAACCAATTGGATCAAAGCTTTATATTCTCGACCTATCTCTCAAATTTACTAAACAACACTTTATGCACAGATGTACAACTATGAAGAAAAACTAAGCAAGATTACCCTCATCCCCTCTTTTATTTAATTTAGGGCTCCTTTTACAAAGCCACGTTAGCGGCTTTAGCGCGCGTGACTTTTAATCACACGCTAACCCCCACGCTAGCCAAAAACTACCACCTGCTCAAGAGGAGGTGGTAGCGGCTAGCGTATCTGGTGGTTTAGCGCATGCTATTATGCAAGTTAAACCGCTACAGCGGCTTCGTAAAAGGAGCCCTTAGTTCTTGAACACCCTCCTATCTGCAATTAGGCAATCCCCTGATATGCAAGGTATCAAAGTGGGTGCTTTTAAGACTCTAATTCACTCACTAGATCATTCTGGAATTTGTAGCTCAAAACTGATAGTAAGCTACTTTAAATGATTAAATTAAAGAAAAATGTAGTTGAAATGGGGAGAAAAAGCCTCAGGGCTTAGTCCAGGACTACTGTCCTCTCAAACTGGTCAATGCTCCTCAGAGGCATTAAAATAAAAAAACTTCCCCTTAAATGTTTCAGTGCTTAACAACAATTTGCTAAATCAGTTCATTTAAATACACTTATCTTAACAAAAAGAGTGTGCATAACTTCTAATTGTGGTAATGTTTACTACAATTGCCATAGTTTCTAACTCTGATCCCGATGACGACGATGACCAGCGTTTCTCCTGTCTGGCTGCTTCTGGGCTGGAGGGATCTAAAGGTTTGCTTCAGCATGTCTGTTAACTTTTCTTTAATTTAATTATTTAAGTAGTTTATGACTATCAGTTTTGTGATACAAGTTCCAGAATGATCTAGTGACTGAATTAGTGGGTTTAGATTGTTTGCCTTCATTTGTTTCATGATTTATATTTCGTTTGAAGACTTAGGGGATATCATCTTTCTGCACTGCAGT
Organism: Geotrypetes seraphini; assembly: GCF_902459505.1. Lineage (NCBI taxonomy): Eukaryota > Metazoa > Chordata > Amphibia > Gymnophiona > Dermophiidae > Geotrypetes > Geotrypetes seraphini. The sequence goes on along the minus strand of NC_047085.1, from coordinate 131,177,109 downwards.
CATTCATTCATTTATTCAATTTTCTATACCGTTCTCCCAGGAGAGCTCAGAACGGTTTACATGAGTTTATTCAGGTATTCAAGCATTTTTCCCTGTCTATCCCGGCAGGCTCACAATCTGTCTAATGTACCTGGGGCAAAGCGGGGATTAAGTGACTTGCCCAAGGTCACAAGGAGCAGCGTGGGTTTGAACCCACAACCCTAGGGTGCTGAGGCTGTAACCACTGCGCCACATTACCAGCTGAAATCTCTATTTTTTAAGCAAATCTTCTTTAATACAGACTCAAAACAAAAGAAAATATACTCATAGTTGTTGCATGTAGAGTTGTGGCTCTGGACAATGCCCACCCTCTATCAGTGTAATTCCCTGATTCAGGGACTGGGAGGGGTACTTCAGCTGCTGATCAGGATAATACTATGATCTTAGAGATTAACATTACTAAGGATTTTTAATGGGACAGTGCTTTGTACAAGCCATGCTGCTGCGAAAACATAGAGAGGTAACTTCAGTTCAGAGAAAGAGCAGTAGAGAATAACAAAGAAAGCTGCCAGCCCAGTGTGTTACTGTGTCAGCAACCACCAGAAAGCATCCCACAATACACAGGGGGAGCTCATTCTTAAAGGCACAGTTGCAATAACCTGCCACAGGCAGTGCATATGTATTAAAAGCAATAGTAAACACACGCTTCAACACCAATAACCTGCTCCCAAACAAGTAGAAAGCAAATAAAATTAGCAGGGATTCAAGATATGGTTAAATAAATTCCTCCTGAACCAGAACGTACGCAGGTAAGGCTAGACTCAAATAGGGCACTGGTCTTTGACCTAAGGGACGCCGCGTGAGTGGACTGTTGGGCACGATGGACCACTGGTCTGACCCAGCAGCGGCAACTCTTATGTTCTTAGGTTCTTATTACTATTCATTAGAAATCCTTGCCAATTCCTGCCATCTTTTATCCACTTGGCTGAGAAGTATTTGAAATTTTCTGGCTACAAGGTGAATTGTCTAAAGTCTGAGATTATACCCTTAAATAATCTGAAGCTACCCAGAGACTTGATTGATGTGCAGTTCATCTGGGCCCCACGGCTTTCAGATATTTAGAGATATCCTTGCATAAAGATTATGACCAAGTGCTTTCTCTGAAAATGGAACAGATTAAGAGTATAATGAAAAAAATGTCTGTATAATGGTCCCCTCTGAACCTTTCCTGATGGGGCAGAATGAATACCTTTAAAATGTCTCTGGCTTCTTGAATAATGTATATATTATTGATGCTCATTGGCTTTGCCATAAATTTTTCTATAAATGGTTGGATTATATTAAACACGGTACTCTTTTTCCTCTTTCCATGCTGGGCACTGTGCTGCCACTCTCCACCCCTGAAAAAAAGGAAATCATTATTTAATTGATGCCACTATTTTAGGTTGCCAAGACCAAGTGGACTCATTGGTTAGAAGGAGTTTTCTTCACTCTCTGGCAGCTTTGGACTATCATAGAGAAATGCAAGGTCATGCATGTAGGGAAAAAGAACCCGATGTTCAACTATAAAATGGGGGGATCGTTGCTGGGGGTGAGCAACCTTGAAAGAGACCTGGGGGTGATGGTGGACACAACATTGAAAGCATCAGCACAATGTGTGACAGCCTCAAAGAAAGCGAACAGAATGTTGGGTATCATTAAAAAGGGTATCACGACCAGGACGAAGGAAGTCATCATGCCGCTATATCGTGCAATGGTGCGCCCACATCTGGAGTACTGTGTCCAGTACTGGTCGCCGTACCTCAAGAAGGACATGGCAGTACCTGAGGGGGTCCAGAGGAGAGCAACTAAACTGGTAAATGGTATGGAAAACTTTTCATACGCTGACAGGTTGAAAATGCTGGGGCTGTTCTCCCTGGAAAAGCGAGAGACTTAGAGGAGACATGATAGAAACCTTCAAAATCCTGAGGGGCATAGAGAAGGTGGACAGGGACAGATTCTTCAGACTGTGGGGAACCACAAGTACAAGGGGTCACTCGGAGAAATTGAGAGGGGACAGGTTTAGAACAAATGCGAGGAAGTTCTTTTTTACCCAGAGGGTGGTGGACACATGGAACGCGCTTCCGGAGGTTGTTATAGGTCAGAGCACACTACAGGGTTTCAAGGAAGGTTTAGATAGGTTCCTAAAGAATGAGGGGATTGAGGGTTACAGATAGATGTAGAGGTAGGTTACAGAAATGGTCAGGAACCACTTCACAGGTCACAGACCTGATGGGCCGCCGCAGGAGCGGGCCGCTGGGCATGATGGATCTCTGGTCTGACCCAGTGGTGGCAACTTCTTATGTTCTTAAAGCATACTTTGAGGCTTCATCATTCAGAATTCTGGTACAATCCCTTATACTAAGCCATCTGGACTATTGTAATATTGCCCACCTGGCAATCTCCCAGAAGAACTTGCAGAGACTACAACTGGTGCAGAACGCAGTGGTTAGGCTAATTTTCGGGTTGAAGAAGTCCGATCACATAACCCCCTTCCTACCGACTCCTGCACTGGTTGCCAACGGAGGTACGTGCGAAGTTTAAGCTGGGATGTTTCTGCTTTAAGGCACTATACGGTTTAGCCCTTAAATATATAACTGACCTCTTCTCCTTCTCAACCAACAAACATAAGAGAAGCTCACACCCGAAGTTCATCTTCCCACCGGTTAGAGCAGGGGTAGGGAACTCCGGTCCTCGAGAGCCATATTCCAGTCGGGTTTTCAGGATTTCCCCAATGAATATTCATGAGATCTATTTGCATGCACTGCTTTCAATGCATATTCATTGGGGAAATCCTGAAAACCCGACTGGAATATGGCTCTCTAGGACTGGAGTTCCCTACCCCTGAGTTAGAGGATGTAAACATCTCCTCTCATATCAAGCAGCATCATGGGGCAAAGACCTGGAAAAAGTACTTAGGCATGCAAACAACTATGGTAAATTTAGGAAACACCTAAAAACATATCTGTTCTTGAATTACCTAGGTAGCTGATCTGCACAATCTCTCCCACAACAACCGCTCTCATATTCTGTTAGTCACTAACCTCCAACTATGTAAGTTCTACTCAATTGTAGCATTCTTTTTAATCATTGTAAACCGCATAGAACTTCACGGTCCTGCAGTAAATAAACTGCTATTATTATTATTATTATTATTATTTAGATGAAATAGCCATGAATCCCTTGTGGTCAGAAAAGCATATGGTGATTTGATACAACCTCTACTTAAAAATAGGTGAGAAAGTCATATCCTAAAAAAAAAACTGACAATATGCACAGGTTTGGTCTCTTGACCCACTATTACAGAATGGTCACTTTCGAACCTTTGCAGACTTTAGTCAGCAATGTCCTACTTTGAGAGCTTGTGAATACTAATGGATGCAGTTGATTCACTGTGTTAGCATGAATTTGAATATGTAAATTTATCTGAACAGGCTGACATTAGGGAAACTTGTGTGACAACTAGTACTGAAGGGAAGACAGTGTATCATATTGAAAGACAAGCATGATGTCCTGCCTTCTGGACGGCAACTATATTTGGCAAGATGAGCGTTTTTTTGTTTTTTTTACCTAATTGGCCTATGTTCTGGGGCACAATTAACCAAACTCTCATAGCAGCTGGAATGACTCAATCCTTATTTTTCCTTATGCACAGAGTAGTCTGGACACCATGGAGAATGTTGCATGCCAAGCTCAGTGACACTGGTGTTTGTTGGCATTGTTCGTACCATGCAGGCATCCTCCCTCATATACTCTTTCAATGCCAGCATGTTAATTCTTTTTGGGAGGATGTCCAAAAAAACATAATTAAGATGATTCTAAATTGTACCTTTGACTTGTCTTTAGATGTCATAATACTTCATTCTCTCCACCCTGCTTTTGCTAATATGCTCTGTCAACCAAAGCTTATTGGCATGCGTTTTGCCATTGGTATCCAACTGATTCTTGCCAACTGGAAAACCATGAGGTTTCTTAACAGTACGTTCTGGTGGAACACTGTCTGCCTCTACTGGCGGAATGAACTTCAGGCGGTAAAAATGATGCAAGCTTATCACAGCCTCGTACCCGCTTGGAAATCCATAGAGATGGTTCTTTCTTGCAGATTTAACATAGCAAAATGTCTCCTATTCCCTGTCATTGTTACATTAGCTGTTTTGTTATTATTTTGCTGTTGGTTATTATGTACGATGATTTGGAAAAATCAACAAAAAGATTGAACAAAAAAAAAGTCCACCACATCACAACCCCTTCACCTCATCTTGGAAATTAGCTATAAAAATCACTATGATAAAGGCCCCAGGCTTTCTGTGCATTAAGAATCCCCCACCCCCCAGCTTATTTGATAGTAGCAAAATTTGATGAATTCTTCTACTTGGCAGTGATGTCTGGATTCCATACAGCGTGGGAAAGACTTTCAATATAAATCCTGCTCTTCTGTTCTGTAACACAAAAATGGAGCAAAAATATTCAGAAAAAAATAGCTACCATGCAAGTTAGTGTGGGCTGACAGGTAAACAAGCATTTTGCAGTAGCCTGCTTTTCGGGCTAGGGCTTAATATTCTTTAGTGAAAGGTCCCCCTTCTTTCTTAACATCTTCCTAACCTCTTCAGATCCTTCAATCTCTCTACCACACACTTCAGATACCCTTCCTCTTTTCTCTTCTATCTCCAGAGGCTTTCCCCACAGTTCCTCTGGTTTCTGCCAGATGTGGGACATTGCCTCTGTAGGAATCAGCACAGCCCATCCCTCGCCTCAAGGCAAGATCCATCATGCTTAAAATATTTCAGACAGGTGTTCATCTCATTTTTTTAAGTTAGTCATTTTTACCAGGTTAGATGGGAGAGTTTATTAAATACTGTATTTATTTTTTTCAGCTGAATTAGACAATTACGTTTGTCTGTTTTATGCCTATTACAGCATGTGCATAGTGGAGCAGTGTTACGAGTGTAATTAACCCCCACCCCTTTTTAAAAAAAACGCGGAAGTGTTTTTTAGCGCAGGCCGTTGTGCAGAATGCTCTGCGCTGCTCCCAAAGCTGATAGGAACTCTATGAGTGTTGGGAGCAGCGCAGAGCATTCAGCATGCCAGCCTGCACTAAAAAACGCTTCTGCGGTTTTGTGAAAGGGGGGATTAAAAATAAATATTTGTTAGAAGTCTTAATATGCCAGTTCTCTGGGTAACTTGCAACAGTGCTTAGCTAAGTCTTACATTTTGAAAGATATCTCTACTAATTAATTTAATCCACGTAATAGTCATAAGCGCATGCCCTGTAGCAAGGAAGGTGACAAACATCTGATTATTATCTCTACAAACACTTTTTATATATTTGAATACAACTTTCAAGTCCCCTTTAGTTTTCTCTATTCAAAAACTAGAGTTATCTCATGGCTAAGTGTGGTTTATGTATAACTTCATTGTGCAGACCACTCATCACCTTTAAACACTTGCCCAAATCAACTGCTATTACAAGACGAGGAATCTCTTCATAACATTTAATACTTACTAGCTATCACTTTCCATTCCTCCAGCTCCAGCTCCAGCTCCAGCTATAAAAGAAACTGCACAGACCTGCCTATTTCTTAGAAAACAATAATAATAATAATTTATTTCTTATATACCGCTATACCGTGAAGTTCGAAGCGGTTTACAATAAAGATACATTTGACAGTACATGAGGTAGAAACGGTTTACAAAAAAGATACGTTTAGTCAGTACATGGGATGCAAGAATACTGCTGCTATAGTAAACATATACAAAACATACATAAATTAACTTCCCCTTTTACTAAGCCATGGTAGAGGTTTCTACCATGGTTCAAGGCACTAAGGCCCAAATTCTGTAATCAGCGCCTAAAGTTAGGTACCTATTTCAGAGGTGCCCAACTACATAGGCACCTATCTAAATTGAATAGCATGCTCAATTAAGCGTTTTAATCAGCACTGATTTAAATATAGGCACCTATGTAGGCGGTCTTCAAAATTTAGGCTGCCTTCAAAAAATAGGCACCATGCATGTTAGGCGTGGGCGTGACTACATGTTAGGCGCTTTCTTACAGAATCACTGCTCTTAAGCGTGCTTAAGCGTTCGCACGGGCGCCTACCTTTTTGTTCTGCCTAGAGCTGGCCTATTTAATGGGCGCCTCCAAAATAGGCACCGTCCAGTGCGATTCACTACACAGCACCCAATTGTGTTTGAATCATGCTGAACGGTGCCTATATCGCTGCCCAACTTTTGGCCGCTTCTTATAGAATTTGCCCTTAAATGCTCCGATGTTCATAGGAATTCTATGAGCGTCGGAGCATTTAGTGCTCCAGGCCATGGAAGAAATCTCTACCGCAGGTTAGTAAAAGGGGGGGTAAGTTTGTTAAAACCCTCCCAGAAGAAACACCTTTTACCAGTGAAAACATAAGATCTGCCACAGAGTTCAGCCAGGCTTGCAGAGGTTGCCCTTATTGCCTTCTGCAGTCAGCTTATTATAGCAATGTCATTTGGCATTTTGTTCCACTTTTCACTTATCCTAACCATGTTTGCTAGCTATACTAGTTTAGCTATGACTGCATACTGTTTTAACACTTCAAGAGAGGAGACATGATCGAGACGTTTAAGTATATTACCGGCCGTATCGAGATGGAAGAAGAGATTCTCTTTCTCAAAGGACCCTCAGCCACAAGAGGGCACCCGCTCAAACTCAGGGGTGGGAAATTTCATGGCGACACCAGGAAATATTTCTTCACCGAGAGAGTGATTGATTCTTGGAACGAGCTCCCGGTGCAGGTGATCGAGGCAAAAAGCATGCAAGAATTTAAGAGCAAATGGGATGCCCATGTGGGATCCCTTAGAGCACAGGTGTCAAAGTCGGTCCTCGAGGGCCGCAATCCAGTCGGGTTTTCAGGATTTCCCCAATGAATATGCATGAGATCTATTAGCATACAATGAAAGCAGTGCTTGCAAATAGATGTCATGCATATTCATTGGGGAAATCCTGAAAACCCGACTGGATTGCGGCCCTCGAGGAGGGACTTTGACATCCCTGCCTTAGAGGGTTAAGCCAAAGGAACCTGTCACCAGGAGTGAGATCCCTAGGATAGTAGACTTAGGGGAGGGTCAGTAGAGTGGGCAGACCTGATGGGCTATGGCCCTTATCTGCCATCATCTTCTATGTTTCTAAGTATATTTAAAAATTTATCTAGAGTTACAATCCTGATTAAAGATGTCTTGGTACCTCCAAACAAATCATCTTCCTTTCACCGCTTCAAATGCCTCTCTCCTTTCCCATCCCTAGCTTTGACAGTGTGGGATCAGCCAGCAAACCAAGACCCTCTGCATGTGTATCTTAAAGGAGGCTACCTAGAGTAAACAGTTAAACACTGAGCAGCCCTTTCAAAGCTTGTTCAATACTTTGATTGATAATAGGGAAAGGCCATGGTACCTAATAGATCGCACAGTGTGGAAAGATGGAAATTGTTCATCTGCTTATTCTCACTTTCTATTATAATAGTGAATATCTTACTTTCTACCCAGCTTTACCCTCAGTTCCCCACTGCTAAGTATCCTCAGTGCTTGTTCAATGCTTTCTTATATTCCATTATTACTTTTGCCCCACCACCTTGGTTAGGAGACTACTCCATGCTTCGACTACACTTTCTACAAAGAAATGCTTCATGTTACTCCTGTCTACCGCCACATTCAAACCTGTATCTTTTGAAATCTTCAAATTGATTTACAGAGGCGCTTTATTAGTTGAAAGCATTCAAAAGAGTGATTCCTATCACTGGAAAATACCATATCAACCATTTTATTGCAGTGGGACCTGTAGCAGATAATATAGGTTGCCTCCCCCCTCCCCCTCTGCCTAAGTAAAGTCAAATGCCCAAAAAGATGTTCTGCCTGTGAAAATGTGCAAAATCTTTGGCTGTATAATTTACCCAATAAATTTCTCACTCATTAAGCATCCCATTGTAAACTATTCTCAAGCAGTAGACAGATTGCAAAATTTATATCTTCTGGAAGTACTGCATACTTTCACATTGAAAACCGCCAAAGGCACAAAGTACCCATTGATATTTTTACTTTGTTTTTGCGTAGGTGCTTTTTGAAAGGAAAAACATGAGTGTACATTTGAAAATGCAATCTCTAGTGATTATTTTCTGTCTGGGAATAGTATGCTGACTTTTAGCTGCATTGAGAAAGGGCAATTTTTAGGTGGCTGACTTGTTTGGTTAAGATACTTTCACTCCCTCTCCTCTCATGGCTTTGGAAATTTATCTCAGATCAATAGGAGGGATTTTGAATATTTTTTTAAGCCACAATGGCCAATATTTGCTTTGAATCCAAGTATGTACTAGAAAGAATATTGTGAACTAGGAAGCAGCAAGAATTAAATATACAGCCAGTACAATAGCACATTTGAAGGACTATTATTAGCAGTAATAATCATATATACGGTATAACACTACCAGGCATACAAAGAATTGAATTGAGAAACATAAGAGACAAGCCCTGCTTCTTGGCACTCACAATCTAGTTATGACATGAGACATAAAAGAAATAAGAGTCTGAGGTAAAACAGTGAATCCATGGTTAGGAAGAACTAAACCAGATGGATTATAAGTAGGATTAACTGTACCCAAGAAGATAAGAGTACAAGAACATAAGAACAGTCGTGTAACTTCATGGAGTGTCCGCTAGTACTAGTCTGTTGTACTTTCTGACAGAGTAAACAATCGATGCACATTTACCCATTCTACTCCACTCCGGATTTTGCAGACCTCTATCATATTCCCCCTCAGCCATCTCTTTTCTTAAGCCATTCCTCATATGAGAGAAGTTCCATCCTCTTAATCATTTTGGATGCCCTTGTTTGTGCTTTTCTAATTCCACTATGTATATATTTTTTTGGAATGCAGCAGCCAGAATTGCACACATTAATCAAGGTGAAGATGCATCACGGAGTGATAGGGACATTATGATATCCTTTATTTTAATTTCTATTAATTCCTAACATTCTGGGGCTTTATTACTAAAGTGAATTAAGCCGTAGTGCATATTTAGCATGCTAGACAAGGCTTACCACAAACTAGAGTATTTTGTGGCATTGTACCTGGGGTATTTTGCCTGTTAGTGTGCGCTAAAAAGTGTGTTACTCATTTTTCAACATTTTTTTGTAATCTGTCAAGGGAGACAAAAGGGCATGGATGAATTATCCAGCTTATGTGTTCCTATTATTATGCACTAACTGGATAACACAGGGTTAACATGAGAGCCTTTAGCTTAGCACCTCCTAAATAGGAGGCAAGAAGTGCTCTCATGTTAGAACTTAGAGCTTGGGAAAGTCCTAACTTAGAACACACTAAGCTCAAATTTTACTGCACTCTATTAAAACACTGAAGTGTCCTGTGGTAAAAGTCCAATGTGCATGTGAAAGTCACGCACTAAAAATGGAAAAGAGATGGCTGAGGAGAGATATGATTGAAGTTTACAAAATTCTGAGTGGAGTAGAACGGGTACAAGTGGATTAACAAAAATTACAAAGACTAGGGGACACTCAATGAAGTTAAAGAGAAATACTTTAGAAACCAATAGAAGGAAATATTTTCTCTCTCAGAGAATAGTTAAGCTCTGGAATGCATTGCCAGAGGATGTGGTAAGAGTGGATAGCGTAACTGGTTTTAAGAAAGGTTTGGACAAGTTTCTGGAGGAAAAGTCCATAGTCTGTTATTGAGAAAGACATGGGGGAAGCCACTGCTTGCCCTGAAATGGTAGAATGGAATACTGCTACTCCTTTGGTTTTGGCCAGGTACTAGGGACTTGGATTGGCCACTGTGAGAATGGGCTACTGGGCTTGATGGACTATTCTTATGGCTATTCTTATGTTCTTATTTTTCTCTGAGAGAGTATGACTAGGGGTAGAGAGTGGGTGTGAGTGTGAATCAGCGTAGTCACATTTCTGCATGCTGTTTTATTAGCATGGAATTAGCACATGAGCCCTAACTGCCTACAAAACAGATGGCAGTAAAGGCTCATAGGTTCAAGTTCAAGTTTCAAGTTTTATTTAAAATTTGATAAAACACTTACCAAGCAACTTTCTAAGTGATTTACAAAAGTAAAATATACATTTAAGACCATAAATGATGGATACACACCAGGACATACTTTACAAGGGAGGAAAAAAAGGTGGAACTACAATTTGTCAGGTAAAGCACATAGAAAGGGTAAAACATTAGGGAGGGGTTAAAAAATGCCTAGAGAAATGGTTTCCCAGAAAGTACCTAAATGAAAAATATGAAAAGAAGATAGGACTTACAGGAAAAGACTGATTATTTTTCAAAAGCGTCTTTATAAAGGAAACTTTTGAGTAAACCTTTGAATTTCTCTAAATTAGTTTCCGCTCTTAGATTGATCGGTAGATAGTTCCACAGTTGAGGAGCGGTAATCGAAAAGATTTGTGTGCAGATTTGTGTGCAGAATTAAGAGTTTATCTAAGAATGCGGGAAGCTTGGACTGTCGGATTTTAAAAGTTAGGAGGGCAATTTTATAGGAGATTCTGTGAGGGATCGGTAACCAGTGTGCTTTCTTGAGAAGAGGAGTGACATGGTCAAATTTCCTTGAGTTTGTAATGATTTTTATTGCAGTATTTTGTACAATTTGCAGACGTCTGATTTCCCTTTGTGATACCACTTTGTACAGGGAATTACAGTAATCTAATTCTGAGATCATGAGGGAGTGCATTAAGACATTTAAAGCTGCAGGTTGTAGGACCTTTGAAAGGGACCTAATCATCCTAAGTTTGAAAAAACAATTTTAAACTACTGAGCTTATTTGGTCGTGATATTTTAATTTCTGATCTATTACTACCCCTAAGATTTAATGGTTTTACCTCTTCCAGAAGGACTTTGTGTAGTTTGATTGGAGCTGTTAATGAGAGTCCTTCCTTCCATGGGAATAACATTGTTTTTGTTTTGGAGATATTTAGGAACAGCATAGTTTCACTCATCCAATTGCTAATCTGTTCCAGTTTAGAGGTTATCATTGTTATGTCATTTGGATTTTCTGTGTTTAGCGGGTACAAGAGTTGAATGTCATCTGCATAGGCATACATTGTAAATCTGATTGATTGACCTAATGTCATTAATGGAGCTAGAAAAATGTTGAAGAGGAGGGGGGGAGAGAATCGAGCCCTGAGGAATTCCAAAAGTGTTGGTAAAGGAAGAGGAGGATGAGTTGTTGAAAGACATTGTTGATGAGTGATCTGTGAATTATGAACGGAACCAGTTAAGGACAGTATCGGAAATACCAATTGAAGCTAATCTATTTAGGAGGAGAGAGTGATCGATGGTATCGAAGGCTGAGGAAAGATCAAGGGAAATGAGGAGTACTGACATGGTGATCAAGAAAGTAGAGTATAGTAGTTGTCAGCCTGCTGCGTTTTGAAGCCTGTCTGATTCGGATGAAGTGTTTGTGTTTTTACGATGCAGTCTGTTATTTGATTAAAGACTATTTTTACATTCAGCTTAGAGAGAAATGGAAGATTGGCTGTGGGTCGATAATTTGTTTCATCAGCCTGAGAAGCAGAACAGCCCTTAATAATAGGTCGAATAATTGATTTTTTTCCATGCTTTGGGGTTTTGGCCTGTGGATAGACTATTCGCAATAAGTTTATGAATGATTGAACCAAAAATGGAAAAGAAACGTTTGATTGTAAATGGAGGGATTAGATCTAAACTAGAGCCCTTTACAATGATGGACTGAAATAATCTTTTGAGATCGTTTAAAGACAGGATATTAAAGTTTGCACATTTTAAAACTGGCAGGATTTGGTGATCTACACTCTAAGTGATCTTGGAGAGTCCTTTAGAGTTACCAAAATCGTTGCTCTGATATTTTCAACCTTTTCTTTGAAATGATTTGCAAGGATCTGGGCAGTAATATTGTTAGTATGTTTATCATCATGTTCCTGATGGGTTGTCGTAAGGGATTTTAGAATGGAGAATAAGGATGATGAGTTTCTCACTTTAATAATACGATCCAAGTAGTAATTTTATTTTTTCTCATTAATTTTTCCTTTATATTATTTATTTATTTAAAAAATTTATATACCGCATACAACAATGTGTTTCCATATCACATTCATAAAATCTTGTTTCCCTATGATTATCACATATAGCATAGACATGTCTAAACAACATCATTAATCATCCCTGTTCCTTGTTCTTTGTATTTATTTAAATTCTCAGGTGTTTTGTTTGAATGCCATTAACTGATTTTTCGCTAAAGCTAACTCTGCTGAGAACCATGGGTTCTCAAGTCTCTTAGGGTGGACAGTATGGGTCTTTATCGGTATCAGAAGATATAAGAGATCTTGAATTGCATTGTTCCATAATATGAGCTGTTCATCTATGGTCAAGTCTTCCAACGCTTCTACACTCAATGAAAATGATGTTGAAACAGTGGATGGATCCAGCTTGTTATATTCTCTGTATGTGATTGATTTTGGTGAAAAAGTTGGTCTACCAGATTTTAATTGGTATTGAAATGTAATCAATGAGTGGTCCGACCATGGGATTGTGATTATGGAGGGAGAGGAAAAACAGGAGGCATGTGAGTTAGAGATAAGGATCATATCTAATATACAACCCCCGGTATGAGTCGGGGCATTGATTAAAGGGGTTAAATTTAGGTCAGGCAGCAGTTGAACAGACTCTGATGTGAAGGCATTTTTGGTGATGGATGCACATTAATGGCAGCGTGAGCATATGGCCATTAATTTGTAAAATGAATACTCAACCATTTTCTGGCAGCAGTAAAAAATGACCTTAGCATGCAGGAAATATCCTGCATAAGGGCGCCTCTAAAGTCACTTTTTGCCACAGCTTAAAAAAGGGCCTCATGAGATGGGAGGGCAAGGGCAAAAAGTAGGGAGATAAAGACTTTGTCAAACCTTAATTTGTACAATAGGAGAGAGATCCCAGCACCTAAGAAACTTTATTCAGTTTTTCAAAGTCTGTCTTCATCTTCCTCTTCTGAACCTAATTCTTTAGCTCCCGCAGCAGAATCCCTTTCCCAGTTTTTCTACAATAAACTTCTTGATTTCTGCCGCTCATTGACAGTGTCATCATCTGTAACTTTAATCATTCCTTCCCTTCCCCCCCAAAAAAAAACCCTTTTGCTGGTCTGTGGAAGGATATTAGTCTTTCTTCCTCCCCCTCATCTTCTTCATCAGCTCTTTCTCCTTTCTCAGGAATTTCCTCCTGGACTTCTTTCCAGCTTCAAACACTTCACTCTATTTCTAAAACTATTCCATGTGAAGATTGCTTTCTGTTCTTTGGAACCCTTTATCTTCCTCTTGGTTAAAGGCTTCAAACAAAGGCCTTCTCCCTAAAATCCTTGTATTGATTTATCATTGACTTTTTTTCCAGTAAGTTTCCAGCTAGATATCATTCATCTAATTCTGTTTTTTAAAAAAACTCTCTCTGAATCCTTCATTACTGTCCAGTTTCAAATCTTAACTTTTTGTAAAAGATTGTTGAAAAAGTAGTGTATACTCAAATATCTTCTTTCATTGAGAAAACCTTTGATCTTCACCCTAGGCAGTCTGGGTTTCAGACTTTTTACAGTACTGAGATCATTCTAATTGCTCTGTTGAATGAGGTTTATTCCCACATAGATAAGCATAAGATCATCCTGGCTGTTTTACTTCACCTTGGCTGCATTCAATTTGGTTGATTCTCACACTTGATTTTCTTTGGTGGTGATCTGGCATGGTTTTCTTCATTTTTCTCTAACCACTCTTCTTCTTCTTCATCTTCTCAGCCTTTACAGTGTGGGGTTCCTCAAGAGTCAATTCTTTCTCCTCTTCTTTTCTACTTGTTTCTTAGCCCTTGTAACAATGTTTTGGGGCCTGGAAACACAGCCAGATACAACCAGCAATAGTGCAGAAAAGTTCTTTATTGGCTTTAAACAAAACATTCTCTGAAGCCTGTTGTTTCACAGAATTAGGCACACACAAAAAAAGTCTCTTGATTTGACAAACAAAAGTCCTGAGCTGAGCTGAGCCTGGAGCTGGTACTGCCATGCCCTAAACACAGACTGCAAAAAGTCTTCTTCCAAACAGGTAGCAAGATCTGGTCCTAGCCAAACCTTAGAACAGGGCTCACATGTAGTTAGTACAGTGTCTCTCAAACTTTTTTTAGCTCCGGCACATTAAACGGAGCACATGTTTTTCGCAGCACATTATAATTGAAATTATAAAATTGCAAAGCCAACAAAAAATTAAATTTAAGAGGTATTTAAAGTTATTTAAGTAATTATGGGTGACTATAACAACAGTGAAACTAAAATAGATAGAATAGAATTACTAATCAATGTGATAGATGTGCTTGTTTTTGAGTGCAAATTAACTCAAAACACAGCTCGATAGTTGACAAGCAAACACGCATTTCATCATCCACCATCTGCAGTCGTTCTCTTTTTTTAGTTTAATTTCTGTCAGAGCTGAAAATCCAAGTTTGCAAAGATAAGAAGATCCAAATGGTAACAAAGTCTTGATTGCTTTTTAGCTCAAGTTAGGATATCTACTGCATAAAAAATAAAACTAAAATTACTTGCCATTAGTTTTCAAGGACCAATCACGTCAAAAAATTATGCTCGTCTGAGCGGTTTTATCCTTACGTACACAGATGCTCATAACATTGACAGATTATTGCGTTCGTGACGTACATGTCATCTATTCTAGTGTATACTTATGAAGGGAATTTTTGAAAATAAAGTAAAATTCTGGAATCTCTCATGGCACACCACTGGGCCATGGCACAAAGTTTGAGAGATACTGAGGGCTCCTTTTACTAAGGTGCGCTAGCGTTTTTAGCGCACGCTACGCACCAAAAGCTAATGCCAGCTCAATGGTGGCGTTAGCGTCTAGCACGCACGACAATTTAGCACATGCAAAAACCGCTAGCACAGCTTAGTAAAAGGAGCCTTGAGTTAGTACAAAGAATTGGCTTACCTCAGCCAAGCAGAGTGAAGTCAAATAGTATGCTGGAGCCACTTCTTCCTCCTACTCCCCAGGGCCTCTCTAACCTAGCTCTAGCACTGCCTTATATACTTTCTGGCAGCTGCTTCCCTGACTCTTCCTGCTCATATCACTTCCTCCTAAGGAGAAGCTACCTGTGTTAAGGTGGTTCTGACGATGTGAGGGAGTATCCAGCAGGGTGAATGGTAGTGTCCTGTAGACTCCCTCAAAATCCACTTACAAGTCTTATTTAGTCTGTTAGCATCTCATCCTATTGCAAGCATAAAGATATTCAGGTAGCATCCACAGTTGTTTCTGCATTTACTTTTCTTCTAAGTAAATCGTTGTATTAATTAGCAGCTACACTGCACAATCTTTCCCCACAACTGATCGCTAAACTTCAACTCTGTTAGTACTACTCAATCTAACATATTTAATCATTGTAAACTGCATAGAACTTCACGGTCCTGCGGTATATAAACTGTTATTATTATTATTATCATTCAAATGATGTCTTGGATTTGGATACAATATTAAAGCTTTAGATTCTCACAATATTAACTTGAAATATATGCTCTTTAAATCTGAATAGAAAACGTGCTCTGTTTGGCATGCCCTTTGCCAACAATAGCATTATGTAACAATTCAGAAGCCAATCCATTACTGGCTGTTTTGGCTTCCAAAAGGCAAATAGTAATTTAATGCTGCGTTTCATAAATATCTATTGCAGCAAAAGAAGATATTTGTCTAGTATTTGGTTAGGTTTGTGATTTGCAAGGGAGTTAAATACAATTATTTGGAGGAAGAGGAAAGTAGAGCCTGCATTTCTTGGGTGAATCTCTTCATAAAGGCACTTTATAAATCTTAATAGATAAATCAATATATTTTAACATTTTTGCCTTAGAGGGGTATGTGGTGAACAGTAAACAGCAAGTAGGATGTGGGGTATCTTAACTTAGAAGGCATTGAGTCAGTCAATATAAATGGCTACATTATACAGCACACCATTATAGAGCCAATCAGAATTACTACAATGAATATGTATGAGATAAATTTAATAAATAGGAGACGAATTGTATATAAATCTATCCCATGCATATCCACTGTGGTAATCCTGAGTAGGTGTGCCTTCTGGAGAGGGTTAAGGAGCACTGTTTGAGAAGGTGACATGATGCTTGCAGGGATAGGATATATGAAGGAATAAAGTATCTGAATTATACGTGAAATGCTGGGGCTGCAAGACTGGTGGTGCAATGATTGAACCCTTGTATGTATTCCTACTCACCCCCTTTCTGAACCACCAGGGATTTAGAAGTACTGTAAGTATGGGTAGGGCTGGGTTCGATGGACCTTTGGTCTGACCCAGTATGGCAATTCTTAAATGAAGTCTCAGGGTCCAGTACCTCTAGACTTGCTAGCCTATATGGAAGTGGATTGTGAGACTGAGCCCATGGGAACAACGTAAGATTTGAGGATTGTACTGTATGTTTAAGGGAAAGCTATATGGCCATTATTTCTTCATTCCAAGGACAGTTATTAGCGAAGGGTGCAAAATAAAGACAGAGATAGAAACAAGTGTTAATTTTTGCATTTAGATTTTCTTTTCTTATTTTATATATAATAATTACTCACCTAAATACCATAATTTAGTATATCCCAGTGAAATCCTTAGCTGATGTTACTACACATTCTCAACCAAAGTAATGCCAAATGTTAGGACCTCCGTTCTGGGCTTGTCATCTCTTACAAGGACAGGCAAGCTACAAAATGAGCCCTTCCTGGCGAGTGTGAAAGGGGTTGGTCCTCTACCCATCCCCCTTCCCACTTTGATTGAGCAAAAGTTCTATGCAACCTGTACACTCTATGAAGCACATTCCCCAACTCTCATCACTACTCATATTAATTTCATATCCCCTCTGGTCTATGGAGTAGGGGCAGGAACAATTCCCAGTCACTCCTGCCTCAGCATTCTGACATATCACTAGAGGTCAGGTGGCACTTCCAGGACAAGACTAATTAGGAATTGTTTTGCTCCCATCCCATTCTAGCTGATTGCTAGAAATTTGGGCTAAAGCAACATAGGACTATTGTTCTCTGTGCTTGGGCTTTAGGACTGAACCTGATTCCCAAAATTTGGGAATCTTATGAGCATTGGGAGCAGCGCGGGCCATTCAGCACAGCTCTTTTCGCTAAAAACTGCTAGCGTAGTTTGATGGAGGAGGCCCTAGGTGTTTAAACAAATTTATCAAATAAGTAGATTTTTACTGACCTTCTGAAAGTTTGATTAGAGAAAGCATGAGGAATAAGATGACTTAAACTTTTATTCCATTTACCAGCTTGAAAGGAAAGAGTCCTATCAAAATGTCATTTGTAAATATAACCTTTCAAGGTTGGAAAGGTAAACTAGTGTACATGGCTAAAATGTACCTCCATTTTAAGCACAATCCTTACACCACACTATAGCTGGTATAAATGTCTACTCCTACACTGAGCAACAAGAATGAATATACGTTATGGAATTCTCTAATCACACACAAACTTGCTTGCACTGCTACATTCTACCCAAACTTTACCCACGTGCATGCCCACACTGAAAGTATTCACTGTGTAAATAATATATGTACTTTAAATACTAGTCTGTATTTTATGAGGTCACTTACATGCATAAACATGTGTATAAATGACTAAACTATCAACATTTATATGCATTCTTCATGTCTAAATCTAGATGCCACCTTAAAAAATGATCCTCTGAATGACCTGAGGTAAGACAGAAGAAAATTAGAATTTAGAATAGACTTCCTTATCAAAATGAGGAGCAATTATATTGAAGGGTTTCCTGCCATCTTGTTTCTATAGGAAAAGCACCAATCTAGCCATTTTAGAGTTTGCTTATAAATTTATAGATCAATTATACATGTCTACCATTCTGTCAAGATTTAAGAAATGAGCAGAAAGGAAAACCACAGATTGCAGAAAACTGACAGGCCTCTATAGAATCTGCTGGATAACTACAATATTATATTTTAGTATTAAAAATGGCAACAAACCTGAATCATCCAACCTCAAATCCCAACCCACCTCCCCCAAAAAGACACAAATTGTTATGTTAGTTTCTTCAAAAATATGAAAAAGATTGTGAAAAACAGCATATCCTCAGCTAAGCAACATATGTTCTACTTTCTCTCTGTCCATATTTGCATATGTAATATACTGCCAGAATTTTATTTCTAGTTTTCTAGTTGAAATGTGCTGGTTTTGGTCTTCGATTAGATCACTGATAACATTCATATTTAAACCATAAAGTTTCCTCCTGCTTCTTTGGAACCACTGCTGGGATCTACACCACAAACCTTCATTTGCAGCTATCTGGAGGTTATATGCTCATCCAGCTTATTTCATTCCTGTCACTGCAGTGACAGTCCTTGGCTGGGGACCATTGCACAAGGGCTCCTTCCAGATCCCTGTAGTCATGAGCCCAAAATCCAGCCACAAGGAGTCATCATTGCTGATGCTGAACAACTATGACTCTGTACAGGCCAGCCTCATCAAACCCAGACAAAGGTGACCTGCCCCAGGAACTAAATCTGGGTTATTCTGCATCACCATGTGCCACACTGCCACCAAGGACTAGCCCTTACTATTAGCTTTCTGAATAAGTTTTTTTTCACTCATGTCTGAGACAGACTGCTCCTGATTTAAAAAGCAATGTTATGAAGTACAACATCTCTAAAATGAAAGTCTTCTGTCCTAAGGAGGCCTTCATTCCAGAACTTTCACTGCATTTAGAATGGAATTTCGAGTCAATACACAAATAAACTAGGTAGAAGAACCTTTAGGTCCCCTTTTATGAAGCCACGTTAGGCTTTTTTTTATCGCTGGTCATGGCGTTATTAGCCCCGACGCTCATAGAATTCCTATGAGCGTCAGAGATAATACCGCCACGGCTGGCGATAAAAAAGCCTAACGCGGCTTCATAAAAGAGGAGCTTAAACTTTTTGTAGCACTTCTAAATGTGTAAAGCATCATACCTAGTAATTTTTTAATATTTGTTCCTTTTCTTTGTTTACTTCTAGGTATCTTTAGAACTTACAAATGGATGGAGAATACAGGTAATGTAGAACATCTTTGTGCTATTAATTAACACTAGAAGAAATGTTTTAACATTTCTGTTTTTTAAGCAGGAAAGGGGAAAATAGCAGTTATTAGTTTATTACATTTATTTGCTTGCTTATTTCAGTATAAAATTTCACAGTGAAGTACAATAAAAGACCATCACAATGAAAATTAGAGTAAAATTAATGAACACGGACATAATTCCCACTTAACGTTGCCTCCCTTTTCATACAAAACCAACTGCACAAAATATGCATCCTACACAATCCCCTCAAATCTACTGTATAAAGAACAATGTTTTCAATTTCTTTCAAAAATCTATATAGCTCATAAGGCTGGTGGCAATATTTTTTTGCACAACCTGGAACCTTGGTACCCAATAACCCAGTGATGTTCATCAATTTTTAAGCTGGGGCCTCTTTGGGTTCTAATGAGTTGATGGAGAGGGAGGGTCATGGCACTGCTGACATACTATTCAAGTTTGCCTGTATTTGTTTCAAGCAGGTCTGGGGACTAGCGCCTTCTTACCTACTACCACACTTCATATTACACAACCCCACACGACTAACCAGAAACCGTAGCATATTTACATACCCAAAGATCACAGGCTGCAAATACAAATTCTTTTTGGACAGGTCCTTCATGTTCTAAGCAAGCAAACAGCAGTCCTGGCTGGGAAAATGCATTAATGGAACCAGGCTGACCTAGGCGCATTCCGGAAAGCAATTAAAACCTTACTATTTAATAAATTCATCTCCTAAACAGAAACCTCACCACTTACTAAGTTATATTTTCCCTCTGTCAATCTTGGTGTAATATGCTGTCCTTTTATCTATTTCTTATGTAATAAACTGTATTCCCACTTCTTGCATTCTGTAATTTGCTGATTGTCCAGCCTTCTTCGATGTGAACCACCTAGAAATCTTTCGACTGTGGCGGTATAGAAGAATAAAGTTATTATTATTATTATTATCCATCCCTAATGCCTACCACCTAGAAATCTTTCGACTGTGGCGGTATAGAAGAATAATGTTATTATTATTATTATCCATCCCTAATGCCTACCTTCAGCCTTCATTGGGGAGTATTCTCAAGGTTGTGACCATTTCCGAATGCATTCTCTTGTCTATTCAGAAATGCCTTGACCTTCAAACATGTACTCATGCCCCATCTACTTTTCCCTTTCTCTCATGAGCCTGGGTAGAGAGACAGAGTAGCAGAAAAAAAACTGCCAGCATTGCAATGAAGGCCACCAAAGAGGTCTCCAGGGACTGCCATTGGCCCCCAGGCCTTGCATTGAAGAACATTGCAATAATCCTATAATCTTTCACATCCATTTTAAAACTTATCCCCAAGAGGATGGGAACATTGGAAGGAGTTACTAGAATGCTGTCAGCTAAGCATTCAACTGAAACATTTAATCAAGGTCATTCATGCTACATGTTGGCATGGCATAAACAACTGTGCCTAAATGTCGGTGTGCAACTTGTGCTAGCATTCTATAATGGCAATTACACACATAGGCCCAGATTGTCTAACCGGCGCTCTTGTCAGCTTCCGTCTTAAAAGCGGCCGCTGATCACGTTTCAATCACGTGATGGCACCGGTTAGAGAACTACATTTCCGGCACCTACCTTTGATATGAATCGTGCCTCTATAGGTATTTTATGGCACCTAATGCCACTATATTTTATGGCACCTAATGCCACTATAGGTGTGGCATTAACCACACCTATAGTGGCATTAGGCACCATAAAGCACCTATGGAGGTGCAATTCCGGTGCTGATTTTTTAGGAGCCAGTAGGCGCCTTGAAAATCTGTGAAAAACAGTATTTAAACTGTGTTTTTCACTGAGCTTGGGTGCCTACTGGTGCCAAAAAACTGGCGCCGTTTAGAGAATCTGGACCATAATGAGAAATGGCATGAATCATAGTGCACAAGGTGGGCACCTATCCCCAGTATTCTATAACAAAGCCCCAAATTATTGGAACACCCCTGACCTGCCCATGCCCCTCCCATGGCTGTGCCCCCTTTGGAAGGGTTACCAGATTTTACTTTAGTAAAATCCGGACCCCCTAGACCCGCTGCCAGGTCCACCCAGTTCCACCTATCTCCGCTCCGTTATGCCCCAGTCTTGCCCCCAATCCCGCCCCTGCCCTGCCCCCGCTGCCTGCTCTCGTCGGGCAGAAGAGCATCTGCACATGCACGGATGCAACGCGATGACATTATGTGCACGTGTGAATGATTTCATCGCGTGGCATCCGCACATGTCCTGTCCGACACAATCTCGAGAAAGCTTTTCAAAACTCAGACAAAGTGCCGGGTTTTAAAAGCCGTCCGGACCCCCAGACTTGTCCTCAAAAAGGAAGACATGTCCATGGAAATCCAGACGTCTGGTAACACTACCCTTTGGAGTTGCATGCTATGTGATTTGGGTGCCCAGTATTATAGAACTGTGTAAGGGCAGATGCAATGCAACTTCTAATTGGTGCCAGTTAACAGCGATAATTGATTGTTAGCGTCCAGTTATTGCTTGTTCATGACTCGTTAACAAATTATACTGCACATGCATGTAAATTCGGGTACCCAAATCTGGGTGCCCTTTATAGAATCGAGGGGCAATTATATAGCTTCCTGGCATCTTAAATTTTGTAATATGTTTAGAATTACCCCCTGTTCTTAGAAATTTCCAATCGTATTATTCACAACAAAGATAAAGCAAATAGCTTTAGGCAGTTGAGTGAAACTGCCTAGGAGAGGCATTTGTGGTGACCAAACAAGTTAAATACCCAGAGGCCAACTTGTCTCTAACCTAATTTTAAAATAAATCCTCTTCTGAATGGAAAACCAATGTAATAGCAGCAATGTAGTCGTTCAATAATCACCAAATGTATTCCAATGAAGTGTTGTGTTTACTTTTAAGTCAGCATAGAGTATCCCAGGGATCCTTAGACCACCACCCATGTGGCAAAACTCAATGTGGTTTCATTCCTCATCAATCCCAGTAGAAATGATACTCATATCACTTATTAATATTCTTATTGTTATTATTCTTATTATTCCTCTATAACATATTTCTTAACTTGATGCAGAAAAGTGAAACATGTGTAAACTTCTTTATGACTTAGTTTTTATATTAGTTCGTCCCCTCACCGAGTAATAAAGTCGTAGCATTTTTCCATCAAGTTGGTTCCAGTTTCTGGTTTTCTTTGCTTTCTTCTGCATTTTTTCCTCTCTCTCCTCCACCCCCATGAACAAAATGTCTCCATCTTTCTCTCTCACAGTGCACCATCTCTGTTATTTTCTACCTTGCTGCATAGGGAGTGAGAAAGGAGAGAGAGAAAGGTGGGGATCCAGAGTGCATCTTTCCTACTCCCTCTCCTGCCAAATGTAACATTTCTCCATCTCATCCCTTGGCTCCTGTACAGCATCTTTTGTTCTTCCCCACTATCCCTATACCCAAAATTTCTCCTTCCATCAACCCTCTCCACCACCATGTTCAACATTGCTCCCTCTTACATCCCTTTCAATCTCCCACCCTTCCCTCTCAACAGCCAATATATATCCCTCCTTCTTCTCCACCACTATCATGTCCAACAATTCTCCCTCTCACTCCACACACCTATGTCCAACAATTTTCCATTCCTTTTCCTTCCCCCTCTGGTAGCATTTCTTTTTCTCCCTTCCCACTACCCCATCTGTGCAGCATCTCTCATTTCCTCCTTTACCCCCACCCCCAGCCCTTGCATTTGTCCTTCCCAACCCTCTCCCAGTATGTGCAGTATCGGTCTTTCCCAACCCCCCAAGCCCCTGAGCATCTGTCCTCTCTGCCTTCCCAGCTCCCTACCCCAAACCCATGGCATGTATCACATTATTTCCTTCCTTCCCCCCTAGTGGGACCCTTCCAAATGACCTCTTTCTTCGGCTTTCGACTCTCAACTCTCAACTCCCAATTCCCCCACACCTACCTCCTCCCCGGTGTTTGTTTTTTTAAATCTTCGGGCCGTGTCAACGAGATCAGTTTGCTGCCATCGACCTGCTCCAGAATCCTTCATTCAGCAGCAGCCCGCCTATGCAGAAACAGGAAATCATTGCTGAATGAAGACTTCCGGGGCAGGCCAACAGCAGCATGCTGATTTTGTTGATGCTGCCTGAAGATTTAAAAAACAAACAAACACCGAGGAGGAGGTAGGTGGGGGGGAGTCAGGAGTTGAGAGTCAAAAGTCGAAGAAAGAGGTCATGCAGCAGGGTCCTGCTGGGGGGAAGAAAGGAAAATCTGAAATCCTGCACTATAGATTTAATTCTTATTTCTTTCCCAACTTACAGATAGGATATCTTTTCATGTGACACCCACAGGACCTTTAGACAGATTCAGCTTCAGAGTTGTAAATGTGCAGAAAAAAAAAGAATATATTTCCCATGCTTCCATAGTAAGGGTTTATTCAAAAAAGGGCTCTTTCCAATTTAGTGCCAAAATTTTGTTCAATGAGCTATGTATTACTGAAAGTGTCTTGGACTTGATATACTGTCTTTCTGTTGGTACAATCAAAGTGGTTTACATATGTAAACTATGAGGAGACAGTGAAATTTTCTCAGCTCAACCAAGAAGAAAATGATATGGAGCCATGAAACCTACAAGTTATTCCATATTTTTCATGACACTTTTTGTTTCATTTCAAATCCTATCTTAGAGAAGAATTCATATTAGATAGATTCAAGAGTTCCCTGAAATCCTTTCTTTATAAGGATGCATTCAAAAATTAAAACTATCAGATTCAGCTTAACTAATCATTAGAATGCTTAATAATTATTTCTTATCTTTTCAATATGATTTGTTGCTCTTGTCCTTCCCTAACCTATCATTTTACCCCTTATTGTCCTCTTTTTCTTTAAACCATTGTAGTTCTTCCCCCATTTCCTCTTGTTTCTATTTGTCTGTCATCTGAGTTTGTCCTTGTTCTTATATTTATGAGTTCTTTGTTTCCCCTAATCATATGTACTTTGCTTTGAAATGTTGTTATAAGCGTTTGTATCAAATTGTAAATAAACTTGATGGTGCTCTTCCATTTAACAAACAGATATGTACATTAAAAAATAAATTCTATAAATTAATATCTGAATTATTGAATAAAAAGCCAAAAACTTGTCTTAGAGACATTTGGAGCATTGAGATAAAGCAGCATATTTCTGCATCTCAATGGCCACGAATTTGGACTTGAAGGATGAGATGTACAGCATCAACCTCTATGAGACAAACATGGTTTTTTTTGTTACATAGAAGTTTCTGGACCTCTGTTCGTTTTAAAAAATTAGACAGTTCTAAATCTAATAGATGCTGGCACTGTCATCTTGATATAGGGACACTGGATCATCAGCTGTTCTATTGTCCTTTGATACTTAACTTTTGGAAGTCAATATGGGGACAGATTAATACCATACTGGAGGCATCAATTCCATTGACGTATGAGGTAGTAATATGCGGAGCGTTATTGCATAGTAAGCCCCCCATGGACCGCTATAAATGCCGGCTTTTCCTGATTATGACCGGGATAGCCATGCAAATGATTACTCGCAATTGGAAGAATTGGGATCGCCTTAGTTTTCCTTTCTGGTGGGTGAGCTTATACTTAACTTATAAGTATGAGAAAATGAACGCTGACTTGCTGGGGCATAATAAGATATTCAAATTGGTTTGGGGTCCATTGACATCTTTTTTGTAAATTTGTTATAGTTGCCCTTTATCTCTATTTTCCATTGTATTGCACCCACACATCCGGGGGGGGGGGGGGGTGCGGGAGAGGGGTATATCTTTTCTTTTGGTATTATTCCTTATGGTAATGATAGATGGGGGAGGGAATTTTTATCTTTTGTATAGATTCTGATTGTTTATAAGTGCTTATTTGATTATTATTATTTGTATGTAAATTGTATTGCACTTTTTTGTCGGCATTAAAAACTAGAACTAAAAAAATGAAAATACAGTACATATTTCAAACAGCAGTTCATTAATACTGAATTTTATTCAAATTGTGTGGAAAACTGAATATTCAACATCATTTTTATGTACAAGGTGAACAGAATGAACCCGCGCAATGCTATACACATCTCAAGAAGGCAAAAACGTGAATGGGTTGTACCACCTGTCATGATGAGAGAAGAGGAAGATAACTCATACAGAAACCCAATTGCCAAAGTAAGTATTGAAGCTATGATAAAAAACAAGAATTTGTTTTAAAAAATCTAGATTTTTCAGGATTATATCAGGGGTGGGAAGTTAATATTTCTACAGTATTTTATACTTAGAGGAAGATTTTGGAAAGAACATATTAATCAGAATTGAAACAACCATGTCAGGATGTGTCATATTCCGGTATTATTTCAGAAAAGGATCTGCTGATGTAGAGCCTTTCCTAAAATATACAGTATACAGAAAAGAAGGTGAATGGGCTGGCTATATGCGGTGGTAGCATCCGTTTTGCAGTAACCATTATCCAACGGGTCCTTTTAAAAAGCTGTAGTAAAGCGTGACCTTTGTGCACCCTTATGCTGGTCTTTCCTGTGCATTAAGTCCATTTTTACCACAGCCATAAAAATCCTGATTTAAAAAAAAAAAAAAAAAATTTTTAATTAATGGCTGTGTGCTAATATTTTGCAATAATCAATGGCAAAGAACTTCAATTAGGAAGTGATGTCAAAAGGGAGCCAAGGCCGGTGTGAGCAGCAGGTGGTATGTGGGGGTGGGAGCAGAGAGGAGGAGAGATGCCGGCGCCCCCGCAAAGATGGCACCTGGGCTGCCCCCATCCCTTTTACTATGCCACTGGAAGCATGCACAGATAACAAAATTATCAAGAGACACTTGAGTGTGCCCTGCAGTACGGCATTTTAAGCTGTGGTAAACACACATTAGTGCTTACCGCAGCTTAGTAAAAGGACCCTTTATAAAGACAGAGAGGCACCCATATTGTTTTAAATATTCCTAAAATAGGTGCTTATTTGGATTTCCTACCTAGGAGACCTATTATAAGATTATATTCTTTAGTGCTGGTAACTATGTGACAGTATGTGACATAACATGTATATAGAAAACTTTCCATCTAATTGCACCATGTTTTATTTCAATTCCTCATGTAAGTGTACTCTCTTCTTTTGTTTTAGGTCTATTCAGACATTGCAATAAAACAGCTAATCATGTACAGATGCTATGGAAAAGGAATTGATGAACCACCTTATGGAATATTTGTTATGGATCCCATGACTGGAAACTTGAACGTAACAGGAATAGTTGATAGAGAGCAAATTCCTGTGTTCTATGTAAGTAAAATAAACACTCTGTGAAGGGCAATCACTATTGTAGTAAAGGTTCATGGGAAGTGTAAGTAGCGCATAGTCATGCTGTGGGCACCTCCATTTAAACACCCTAGTGCAGTGGTCTCCATTGCAAAGGCTGTGAGCCAATGGAGACTTTCTGAGATCTCTGTGAAGGTGGCCCGCGGAACCTGTGCAGAATATCATCTTCCCTCCCTCCCCCCATCCCCGGTCAGAATCTGGCACTCTTTATATCCAGTGTTGCAGTCCTGCTCCTCTGGCTGTGGGCAACGTGAAAAAAGTAAACATGCTGCCTTCGGCGACCTGGAAGCTTTCTCTCTGCTACTGCTTCCCTCCTATGTGGGAACAGGAAGCAATAGCAGAGGGAAAACTTCCATGGCACCCAATTGTAGAATTGCTCTGCACATGCTTTCTTTCTTTATGTATTAGGCTTCCACAAACATCAAAGTTAGGCCACAGATGACCGAAGACAACAGTCTTTCTTCATCAAAATAATGTGCTTTTATTTTTCAATCCGTGCATTGGAATTTGTTTTTAGTTATTGTAATAAAAGCTGTTAAGCTGAAAAGGTTAGATGGCCTATTGGCATTTCGAGCAGGAAATCTAGAGTTGGATATACTGTAATTAAAATATTATGTAGCACACCAGATTATAGAATTTTTCAGAAGCAGATTAAAACAATTATTCTTTAAATATATTAGGGTGTGTTAACGTATTGGTTAGGATTTAATGTTTTAAATTTGTAATTCCTGATTATGTTCCAGTCATGGTTTTATTGTAATCCGCCTAGAACTGAAAGGTTAAGGCGGAATAGAAGTTAATAAATCTAGTGTAATGTAATGTTAGTATAGCTGGATTTAAAAAAGGTTTTGACCTCCTAAAGGTTGAGGAAAATTCTATAGACAATTAAGAAATCCACTGCTTATCCCTGGGTATAAGCAACCTCAACCTATCTACAATGCCCAGCTACTTCTGACCCTGATTGGCCACTGTTGGAAATAGGATACTGTGCTTTGTGTTCTTTAAGTTCAGCATTTAGTCTTCATTAAGCGGTCCTTTTACTAAGTGCTGCACGTGTGCCATCTTTAAGAAGAGCATGCAGTATCCCCCTGTGATAGAGTGGGGCAGCTTGCTCAGGCGAAGAGTTGCATAGCCGGACAGACAGACCACATTCTGGGCATTCAAGAAAAAACTATTTTATTCAACAGTGGTGCAGAGCCTGTTTCTTCATAGGCTCCTATAAGTGTGTTCTTCAAATAAAACAGTTAGGCTTTTCCCCAGTTTTTCTCAAACACAAGTCCCCTTCTCCATAGGGCGTGCCATGCCCCAAATAGTCTTTATTCCATGTGCAGGGAACAGTTAAGAAGCATTTTGTCCCAGGTCTTAGCAGGAACTAGAACAAAGGCGAGGGTTTTAAATGCAGTAGAGTCTTACCTCCTACAAACTCTGTCCATGCCAAGTCCTTCCAATCAGCTTCTTCAGCTCCTGGGCTCCCTCTAGCACACCTCTTCTTCTGGGTCTGGCTCGGCCTTATAAGTTCCCCTGAGTCACTTCCTGGTTTCCTACTTTTCTCCCCTCCCCCTTCCTCAGGAAAACTCTTTCTCACTGCTGCTGTGGTTGAGAGACAATTTAGCCAGGAGGGGGAGTGCCCGGACCGGGTGGATTTTTATCACCATATTTTTTAGCATTGTACTTTTTAAATTGAATTTTTATGGTTTTATATGTCAGTGTTTAATAAATTATCTCCAGAACATCTGTATCCACGGAAATAGAAGTGTCATGGGGATATTTCTCAGAGTTCTATGCATAATTATAGAAAAAGGGGCATCTGCGCCTAATTTTAGGTGTGAGGTTTAGCGCCATGTTTCCACTGGTGAAAATGGTCACATCTAAAGTTAAGCGCTGTTCTATTCCATAAGCCGGGGTGTCCCTATAATGAGGCCAACTGAAGCAGCGGCCTCAGATGGCATTGTTGAGGGAGCAGCATCTTGCTACCAGCCAGCCTACCTGCTGGTTGGCTCTCTCTGCCGTTCCCCTTCCCGGCATCTAATACTTTCACTCTTCTACCCCTAGTTCAATTTGTCATAAATGTTGCTGGGTGGCAGTAGCAATTCACAGAGCTACCCTGCTGCCGGTCCCGGCGTTTTCTCTCCATAGCAGCCCGCCCCAACGGAAACAGGAAGTTGTCAGAGATGGTAGCTGCAGTGGAAAGAAGATGCTCTGTGAATCGCTACTGCCACCTGGCAACATTTATGACAAATTGAAGGTAGATGCAGGGGGAGTTGGAATGGGAAAAATGCCGATTGGGAGGGAGAAGGGTGAAAGCGGAGAGCCTAATAGTTGGGGCAGCCCCTGTCTCACCCCCATTTTGGATGCTTGAGGGGAGGGGGTGCCAGCTCATCCCTTGCCTCGGGCAGCAGATTGCCTTGAGCTGCTCCTGCTATAAGCTGTGTTTAACTTTAACTGTCACTTAAAGAATAGCACTTAGGCATTTTTTTCTGTGCTGATTTTTTAGGCTTAATGTATAGAATTTAGTCCTATGAGTGCACTCTCTTAACAACAGACATGCACAGTCTGTGTCTGTATATGGCCATTTGGTTGAGGTTGGGCTGGGGAGGGCTTCAATGGCTGGGATGGTGTAGATGGGCTGGAGTGAGCTTTGACAGAGATTTCAGTAGTTAGAACCTAAGAACAGTACTGGGCAGAGCTTTTGATTCTTGCCCAGAAATAGCTATGAAGAAAAAAAAATTTAGATTGAATCAGGTTGGGCAGACTGGATGGACCATTTGGGTCTTTATCTGCCGTCATCTACTATGTTACTATGAACACATAAATGAACTTTTTTATGGGTGTGCCCTACAAACAATATGAATCAGCCTCACGGTGCTATTATTTTTAATGATTCACCTGTGACTGCACATTGCAGTGAGAACTATTAGAAATGGTTGGCCGATTTACACATTGGCATCAAAAACTGTTGGGATACAACACAAAAAAAGACTCAGTTTCTCTATGGTTTTCAAGTGAGTTTGTTTATATCCATCAATTATTAAATGCACTGTTGTTGTTTTCCAGTTATATGTAGATGCTTTAACTATGTCAAATGTTAAAGTGGAAAAGACGCTTGAGCTTCGTGTCAGAGTTATGGATATTAATGACAACCCTCCGATATTTACACAAAGTGTTTTTGTTGGGTCAGTTGAAGAACTCAGTGCAGCAAGTAAGTACCAAAATATCCTAAAAGACCCATGAATCATGAGATAATGAGATATCTCAAAGCTCAAAGAGTGGTCGACTGATAAGCTGAGAGTCTTGATAAGGTTGATATCTTTGCAACACGCATGTGAATGGTCTTCATTATGGCCTCCACGAGGACTTCTGTGGCAGAAAACCAGCTCAGTAATCACTTAAGCATGCCATCACACACTACGTTTTAGTGATAACTGTAAACCTTTTAGCCTTAGAACATATACTGTATGTATTTGCGGTAAACTGTACACAAGTCAACCTATACTAGCTATTTTAACACCCATGTTAAATTTACTTCATTGCCTCGCCTGAGCAAAGAGGATTGATAGCATTTTCATTACTGTATTTAGATCATGAAGAAAATAGGGATGATCTAGTTAACCAAACAAGCTTACAAAAATCAAACAAAAGACTTCAGATAGAAATTTTCCAAAAATGGAAAGCAACACATCATCTGTGTTCAGTTCATACACTACAGTATAAATTTAAATATAAATTGTGTTAGAAGGTAAGTTGTAACATCCTTTGTAAGCGAGATGCAAGTATCTTTGCATCAACATTAATTGTGATTATGATATATGCTATGATGTTTTTGTATAGTTCTGTTTTATTTTGTTAAAAAAACTTCAATAAAAACTTTAAAAAAAAAGAAAAGAAAAGAAGGTAAGTTGTATTCGTATGGAAATTATGCACCAATTATGGAATTAATTCACCTAACAACTTAGATTAAATCATAAAATCATCCCTGATTTCAAAGGGAAAGGGAGGAAAACCAAGAAAATAGGAAAACATATTATAGCACTCCTACATATTATAACCTTTTCCTATCGTAATAAATTTTATGTTACGCTGGTTCCAATCGTAATTATTTTAGCAAAATTTTGTATTATTTACCGTTATCATTTACGGCTATTGTAAACATAATGTAAATAAGTCATAAGTCTGTAAATTCAAATATTTTGTGTTCTTGGCTCTTTATTAGTCCATACAGATTGTTTATCCACGATGGCAGCGACATTTTTGGAATGTCCCGTCATCTGGGACACACGATAGGAAAAGGTTAAGCATTGGCATAACTGGTCTAAGGGCTCCTTTTACTAAGCTGCGATAGCGTTTTTAGCGCACGCTAAACCCACGCTACGCGGCTAGAACTAACACCAGCTCGATGCTAGCATTAAGGTCTAGGCATGCGGCAATTTAGCGTGCGCTGATTTGCCGCACACGCGAGACCTTAACGCCAGCATTGAGCTGGCGTTAGTTCTAGCCGCGTAGTGCGGGTTTAGCGTGCACTAAAATCCTGCGTGCGCTAAAAACGCTATCGCAGCTTAGTAAAAGGAGCCCTAAATCTTTTGTTGTTGTTGTTGTTAGTTCCATAAAATCTATGTCCTTGTCCTACTATAAAATAGTTCATGGAGTATAAGAATTACTGTTAATGTAGCTAAAATAGAAAAAGAACACACAACCATCAGTTAGAAGGCAGTGGAGCACGGTCCACACATAATATCTCTACATTGAAAAGCTAAAATGCTTTAAATTATTGGATTAAAAGAGCTGAAAAGGTGCAGATACAGCCTTTAAGCAACTGCAAAAACTTTTAGTAGACTTTTAGTAAAGTACTGCAGTTAACAAAATACCTTTAGGGGACGCTGAGACCAGAATTAAAATATGGCGGTCAAAAATCACCTGCCCACCGCTAAGCTCAACCAGCGGTGGGCGGGAGTGGGACATGGGCCTGAGTCCCCATCTCTATGGTTGACTATACACCCACTAGGCTACTCCAGGAACCTGCTTGTTGCTCTACTAAGACTGGCCATAAGATCTGAAGCTATCATACTGAAAGGTATGTACTGTTTCATTCACATCCTTGGGGGGTGGGAAGGGGTTGGTGACCGCTGGGGAAGTGTGGAGAGGTCATGGTTACATCCCTCCAGTGGTCACCTGGTCAGTTAGGGAACGTTTTGGCACTTATTCGTTATTAAAACAGGTCTAGCCCCAGACATTCAAATTATGCCCTGGACATGTTCTTAAATGTCATAAACGCACCCTAGTCCCGCCCATACCTTGCCTCTAACATGCCCCCTTGAGATTTAGATAAACTACTGATCAACAGCATAGATATCTGTCTAGAAAACAGGTTTCGAAAATAGCGAATTGGAATAGTTTGACCAGAAAAACATCTATCTGCCCCATTATGCCACGTTTTGGACGTTTTTCTCTTTTGAAAATGAGCCCCATATCAAACGTGCCAACAATCATAATTTGGCCTCTTCAAATTTAATGGTAAGCTTTATATTTTCTTCCATTCAAAACCCATACAATTTCAAAATCACACAAAGTAGTGCATATCATAAATCTGGATGTGAAAAGTAAAAAAAACACACAAAAAAAACCCAATCAGGGACAAAATAGATAAAAGTTGCTACAAAAACTGATTTCCCCAGTGAGGGCAAACAAGAAATATTCCCTAAAGTGGCAGAGGATATGAAAAGAGCAGTGTAAAAATATGAAACCTGACTTTTAAAATAATTGAAAACTGTGTTCTGCATTAAATGATATCCTTGAGAGGTACTTTCTGTTATACAAGGCTTACAACATAGAGCCCTGGATTTATTTTTGTTTTGTCTTTTTATCCCTATTTATTTAATTCATTATCTATCCTGTTTTCCCCAAGGTTACAGGTTGTGATGTGCATCAGAAAGCATCTCTATGTTTATACTGGAAGTCAGTTGGACAATGGGTCTTGATTTAAAGAATTTTGTTTTATTGAAAAAAATTCCAGGCATGCATGGCTTCCATATATTGACGGACATTTGTACTTGGCATGCTAACAAAAGATAATACGCTGTATTGAAATTCATAATCCAGTGCTCCCACATTCTTTAAATGTTGTAGTATCCATCATAGGTCTTTTAAGGAAATAATTCACTATCTGCAAGGTGGAGTTTATCGGTTTCATCTTTGTAATGGCCCCATCTTCCACAGAGCCCAATGCATATAAAACAATAGTTAAGCACTAATGGGGAAAAAGTCACATTTTTTTCTTTAACCAAGACTCTCAGCTGGTTCTATTCCTGCAGAAACAAAGGGAAAGGGAAGAAAGACTTTGAGGTCCTTTTACTAAACTGTGGGAAAAAGTAGTCTTTGCATGCCCTTAAATGGGTCTTTCCCACAAACCAGTGGCCTAGCCAGAGGGCTGATTTAGGGTGGGCCTGAGGATTCATCTCTTCCTCGCCCTTCCCTCCCCCTTAAACTAAAGGAAATATCTGAGCTGGCAGGGCCAATAAGTCCCGCCAACAAAAGTCCTGCTCCCAACAGTGTTGCCTGCAGCAGTGTAGAACCAAGTAAAAGGAACAGAAACCCCACTAAAAATACAACAGAGAGAACAAGTGGGGAGTGGAATAAAACACGTCAATCTTGAGACAAACAATCTTTTATTTCTATAAATTCAAAAAAATGCAGGAACACATGAATAAACACATGCATAAAAAGGTCCTATGAATGTGAGGTTCTAATGTTGAAAGGTTCCAGTTGATGGCCCGACACGATCTGTTTTTTGGCCCCCAGGTGGAGGCCTGCCTCAGGGGTGTGTCTATTGGTCCACTAGGTGAAACTCCAGTGCTGGGAATACAAACTGTAAAACAATCTTTAAAAAGACTGTAAGCATATGCGATGTTGTAGAAAAGCCAAAAAGGAACTTAAATCAACAGGGTACACAGAGGTCTCCCACCTACAGCAGTGTCCCAGAGTTGCCAGCCTCCGTAAATGCACACAAATTGAATGTGCATAAGGGATGGGGTGGCAGAGCTCAGGAACACTGCAGCTGACTGTATAATATGTATATGCTCTTTCTGCAAAAAGGAGGTCTTTGGCTGGTGGATTCCTGCCAGCTGTGCCAGTGGAGCATTGATCATGGCTACACCACTGCCAAGCACTAAGGCCATTTTTACCACAGCTCTAAAATGGCCAGTTTACCATTATTTATATTAATGGTCATGCACTTATGCTACCATTAGCAGGCAGCTAACAAAAAAAAAAAAAAAATCAACCTACCAAGTGAGCATTTACTGACACACATTTTGTAAGTGGTAAGGGCTCATGCACTATTCCTGTGCTAACCGGTCAGCGTATGATAATGTAGATGCACTAACTGAAGGGTCCTCTCTTTGTGGAAATCCTGAAAGCCAGGCTGGGTTGTGGGCCTTGAGGACTGGATATGAGGACCCCTGAGTTAGTAAAAAGGCTTCTCTATCTCCCTCTTTTACTGAGCTGCAGTAGAGTTTTCTACCAAGGCCCAGAGTGCTAAATGCTCTGACGCTCATAGAATTCCTATGAGCATCAGAGCATTTAGGCCCTGATTCTGCAAAACGCGTCTAAAGGCGCCCTTTAGGTGTCTAATTAGGCATCCTATGTAGAATTGCGTTTAGACGTCTAACTTTTTAGGTGTCCTTTAGAGCAGTGGTTCCCAACCCTGTCCTGGAGGACCACCAGGCCAGTCGGGTTTTCAGGATAGCCCTAATGAATATGCATGAGAGAAATTTGCATATAGTGGAAGTAACAGGCATGCAAATCTGCTCCATGCATATTCATTAGGGCTATCCTGAAAACCCGATTGGCCTGGTAGACCTCCAGGACAGGGTTGGGAACCACTGCTTTAGAGAATCAGGTTTTAGGTGAGATTTAGACGTCCAAACAATGTCTTTAATGTTATAATATTTTATTATTATGTTATTAGAATGGCAATTTTATGCTGTTTTTCATTATAACTGTAATACTGGGAGTTGGATTTGTTTAATGCTTTTATTTATTTCTCTTCCATCAGACAGAGTGACTGGGATTTGAACCAGTAACATTAGGGTAGAAAGCTATAGGTTTAACCAGTGTGCTATAGAGTGAGCTAGCAAGCTGCAAAGCAATTGTAAAACTAGATCTTATAGGCATTGTAAGGAAGCCTACTTTTGATCATAGTTTAAACTTCAGATAGACCTGAGTTTTATGGATGGAACTTAGGCACAGTTTGGATGTCCTTAATGCAATCTGCTAAATAGCTCTCTGGGTTTTTATTTTTGCTTTAATAAACTCAAAATACATTTAATAAAATACATTTAATAAGCCACCATATAAACATGGCACATCAATACAAAGATATTGCATGCAAAACCTTCTATTTTTCTGGCAAACAGTAATGCTATTTGCTAATTAGAGGGAAAGATCCATTAACTGAAGCACAGTACATGAAAAAAATAGCTTTATGTTTCTTGCTAAAAAGCTACCCTTTTTTCTCTCTAAAGATTGCTCCAATGAGGCCATTCTTAAAACATGTGGATTCAGCAAATAAAGCACATGACAAAAATATATAGATTGCATACATAACTTCATTTGCAAAAGGTTAAAAACAGAAAAAACTAGATACAGACCTTAGAATGGCTTCTGTTTCATTGCAAATGGAGGTTTGCAGCTGCACAATGGTGAACTCATTGTGAGATCATCAAGGTGCACCTGCAAGATAGAATGCCACAATTAAAATATGTGCTGGGGGAGCTGGTTGGGATTTGAACTTATGACCTCTAGAAGAGGAGCACAGGGCTTTTACTGAGGCCTGAGTTTTAAACATAGGTGTCCATGAAATTATGACTGCATCTACAACGTGGCATCTACGTCCTTTGGACATCTAAATACCAATTTTCGCTTGCTAAGACCCTTAACTGGCTCATTAACTATGTAGATTGGACGCCTATAGCACGCCTAACTTTAGGTATGACTTAGGCGCCCTCTATACTCATAGAATCGGGGCCTTAGTGCCCTGGGCCGCGGTAGAAACCTCCACCGCAGCTTAGTAAAAGGGAGCCTATATTTTGCTAGTTACTCTCCTCAGCAGCCTCTGCCTCATTTTGAATAGTGATATCTTTTCTACTGACCTGTCTGAATAGCCGTTCACTATGATTTCCTTAGCATGCTCAGAATGGTTAACTCAAAATCTATGAATTTCCCTGAATCATTTTAGGTGACCATAACTGTCCTGCAAAGTTGCCAACTTGAGTTCTTTATTTTTGCTTCCCAGGTACACTGGTAATGCAAGTCAATGCTACAGATGCCGATGAACCAGGTTCCTTGAATTCCAAAATTGCTTATAAAATGATTTCTCAGATGCCTGCGATCCCACAAATGTTTATTGTGAACCAGCACAGTGGAGCAGTCTACACCATGTCAAGCTACCTTGACAGAGAGGTAAGTGCCCCTCCTATTTACTAGGATATCTGGAATTTGTCAAACAATATGCAATTTTTTTCATTTTAATTAGCTCCATTGAATTAATGTTCCATATTCTTCTCTAATTGTGTAAGAAATGAACCTTTGAAAGTACATTTTCAAATTAACTTTGAAAGGAGAGGAAGATCCATTAAGGTAATGCTAGAGAGGAAAGTAGGTTTGTCAAGTGGTTGCCCCAGCAAGAGTTGAGGGAAGATTTTCTGCCCCAAAAGATCATATGAGTGCTGTTCAAAAAGTATCAGACCTTTATTCATATAAAATACTTGTATTCAGATACAACAATCTTATACTAATCTCCTTCAAAGAATTCCCCTTGGGCTGGCACACACTTCTTCCAACAGTTCTGCCACTGTCGGAAGCAGCACTGGAACACCTCTTTTGAGATTGTTCTCAACCGGTCCATCGCATTCTGCTTGATGTCTTCTCTTGACTGAAATCCGGTCCCTTTCAGGGGCATTTTCAGCTTGGAGAAAAGCCAGAAGTCACACAGAGCCTTGCCGGGAGAGTAGGGAGCCGGAGGAATCACAGGTGTGTTATGTTTGGCCAGGAAACTCCATATCAAATGTGAAGAATAGGCAAGTGCATTATCGTGATGGAGCTCCCAATTGCCTGCTGTCCACAGGTCTGGCCATTTGCATCTCACAGCATTACAAAGGCGACGCAGAACCTCTTGGTAGTACCTTTGGTGATTCAATGATCCTGCATCACCAGGGTCCTCACTTGATCAATGACAATCTCATTTCTGAATGTTGAGGGCCTACCAGAACGTGCTTCACGCTCCACCGATGTGCGTCCATCTTTGAAACGGTTGTACCACTCCTTTATCTGTATGGTGCCCATTGCTTCATCCACGAAGGCCTGTTGAATCTTGCAGATCATTTCCTACATGGGAATCACCAAGCTTTACACAAAATTTAATGCAGTAGCGTTGTTCAACTTTTTCTGTCATTTTCTCAAAAATAAAAATCGGATGGCGCTCACTTACACTTCTTCACTCTGCTGGCGACTGACAACTTCTGTAGGTGGGAAAAAATTCAAGCATTTGCATTAGGGTCACCTACATATGTGCACCAAACCACACCTCCCTAGCTTTGTTTACACAAGAAAAATTAAGGTCTGATACTTTTTGTATATACTAATGCATTTTCCTCATTTGGAGGGTTGTTCTATAAAGTAGGTGCAAACATTCATGTGCATGGTACATGCACTGATGTTTAATTCTAGCATATATGCCTACATACATCTAGGGGTCAATATTTAGACCATGAGTGTTAGCTGGGCAGATTCCTGCGGATGAAGATGAACCTGGAAATAAAATGCTGGACTTTACCTAGGATCTTTTTATTTGCTGAATCTATTTTTTTACTGAGTTTGTATTTTAATATGTTTTTAGTTGAATTTGTATTTTTTTGTAGGTCTCATTTTATGTACGTTCATTTGTAATCCGCCTAGTTGATAGATGGAATAGAAATTTTTTAACTAAATAAATAAATATTTGGTGATCGGCATTGGATTTCTGGTTGTTTTTTGACAAAACTGGTTAAGATGATATTAATCAGCTGGTTGGCTAAGTTATCTTGGCCAAAGATAGACCTGCTACTTAGACAAATGAATATTGGTGTAAACCAGCTATTTTGCACAACAGAGCTGGTGACTAGGCTAGCTGATTGCCACGAATATTCAGCAACTATCTCGCTCTGAGTATTCATGAGCTAGACAGCTATTAACAGCCTGGAGCCATTTCTGGCCAATTAAATAGCACTGAATATCGGACAGCTAATCTATAAATAAATTCTTATCTTGCATAGTGCATAGTGCATATTTACATGTTTTTTCTTTTTTAGAAATGAGAAAACAAAAGCAATAGCTCTCCAAACAAAAGAGTTGATGAAATAAATTAATAGAAAAATGTAGAAAAATAAAAACAAATAAAAAAGTGTTGTGAGTTCTTAGGGCACCCTTAAGTATATGAGCAACCTTTCACTTAACAGATCTGTGAGACTAGAAAGGCAAAGCGCTAACATAATGTTTGTTTGTTTGTTTGTTTGTTTTTTGGGGGGGTTCTCTTCCTCAAATCAATAAACAAATGTTACTTTTTTCACACAAAAACATTAAGGCACAAAGCAGCTACAATCTTATTGTGGGAGGTGCAGATCTGGACGGTGGTGCAGGAGGAATGTCCTCACAGTGTGGTGCAAACATCAAAATTCTAGACGTCAATGATAATTTTCCATCGTTTGAACAGAGTTCGGTAAGAATTTATTTTGATTTTTTCGTTTTGTTTTGTTGTTCTTAGAGTTAAATCTTTATTAAATTTTCAATGCTAGTACAAAGTTCATAAAATTACACATACTCAGAATCAGCACTAACAATACAAAATGAATTTTCCCCGCCCATCCCTTCCAATACATCCAATCAAGGAATCAAACAAAAGAGATATCCCCCCTCCCAGCCACCCCCACCCTTCCCTGGATGTGTGAGTATAACAACAGGAAATTAAAGGTATGAGCAACTATTCCGAAGTAACAAAAGTCGTTAATGGACCGCAAATTAATCTGAATAAATTATTACATCCCAACATATCTGAGTTCATTTTCTCATATTTATAACATAAGCATAAATTCACCCACCAAAAGGAAAAATTAAGCCGATCACAGCTTTTCCAATTCTGAGTAACCATTTGCATGGCAATCCCGGTCATAATAATGAAATGCCTGCTTTTATACCGATGGGCTTTACCAACTTACCCTTATTATTTCCTTTTAAAGTTGTACTCTCTCTCTCTCTCTCTTTGCTTAATGTGACATTCTCTAATCAAGAACTATCATGCTTTTTTGGCATTGCTTATTTCTGTACAATCAGAAATATGTTGGTCACATTTAAATAATAATAATAACTTTATTCTTTTATACCGCCATAACCAAAAGTTCTAGGCGGTTTACACTAAAAAGAGCTGGAGAATCAACGAAATATAATAATACAGTATAAAATGCAAATATTTTGAAAAAGAATTTCAATAATAAAACTCACTAAGTAATAAACTTATCAAACAAAGTGGTCTTAATTAATTTCCGAAAACTGCAATACGATAACATAGCTTGCTGAATACATTTACCTAATCAAGATTGTTGCCTACCTGCTTGAAATGCTAGGGTCCTATCTAAGAAGGTCTTATACCTACACCCATTAATTTTTGGATAAGCAAATAAACAGAACTAAAGTGATTTTAATGAACATATGTGTTTGTCTTTTGTTCTAGTATTCCGTAAACATACTTGAAAATCAATTTAGTGAGAGCTTGCTACGGATGAAAGTGATTGATCTCGATGAAGAATTTTCATACAATTGGTTGGCAATGTGTGATATTGTTTCTGGCAATGAAGGAGGATGGTTTGCGATAGAAACAGATGCTGCAACTAATGAGGCAGTCCTGAAAGTTATAAAGGTATGTTCCATAAATAACTTGTGACATACTCAATTAGAAAAAATGCAGCAATTCTAAAAACACTTAACACCCTACCCAGCCAGTCAGGTTTTCAGGATATCCAAAATGAATATTCATCTATTCAATTTTCTATACTGTTCTCCCAGGGGAGCTCAGAATGGTTTTACATGAATTTATTCTGGTACTCAAGCGTTTTTCCCTATCTGTCCCAGTGGGCTTACAATCTATCTAATGTACCTAGATAGATTGTAAGCCACCTGGCCCCCCCAGGGTCACAGGGAACAACATGGGCTTGAGCCCACAACTACAGGGTGTCAAGGCTATACTTATAACCCCTGCACCACACTCTCAGACATTGTAGGGTAGAAAATAGCAAGGTAACCATTGCTTGGTAGAAATGGCAAACATACCCCCAAGCTGAAGAGCCCTAACCTTTTTGGTCTTTCTCAAAAAAACAGGATTTGGGGAAAGAAACAATTCAATGCATCCAGCAAACAAACAAATAGTCATGAGAACGCTGAAATAAACTCAAAAGATTTACCCAGCTGAAAAATATGGTTTAACCAAATCAAATCAAACTTTAACCACTAAGGGGGGTGGGAGGGGCTTACCTTAGCTCAAAAAAGGTTTACTGTGGAACGCGCTGTGGTGTCTTGCAGTAAATGGGCACTTTGTGTATGCTATAAAGTTCCATTTTATGTTTTTGAATGGGGCATGTCTGAAGTCAGGGCGTAGGCGTGACAGTGCAAATCAGTTAGCGCTTGGGGCACTGGCGCACACTAATTGATTAGCATGGGGAGAATTACTGCCTACTAAATAGGGGGAAGTAGGGGTTCATTTGCTAATTTCTTTAAGGGCCACGTGCTAATGGCCATTAAATAGAAAATGGAAAAATCTGCCATTTTCCAGCCATGAGAAAAGTGGCCTTAGCACATGGGAAAGACCTGTGTAAGGAGCACACTAAGGCCACTTTGTGACACAGTTTAATAAAAGGGCCCCATGGAGAAGAGTGGTAGGCACCCAGTTGTTAAAGCAGGGCTGAATTGAAAGGAGATGATTCAGGGCTTTCCGGCTGCAGTGAAGCCCAATTAAGATTGCAATACTACTGATATCAGAAGCTATAAGCGTCGGAACGGGGAAGGCCACAGGGCCCATGGCTTCCACAAAGATTGGTGGTATCTCGTTTGGTGCCCACCCTCCCACCCGTTTCCTGCTGTTGTACTTTTAAATCTTCAGGCAGAGCATCAATGAGCAAATCTGCCCTGGAACACTTCATTCTACTTCCGGGGACAGGTCTGCTCGCTAAAGATTTAAAAGTACAGCGCAGGGAGGAGGTGGGTAGGGAGTCGGGAGCTGGGGAAAGGCCTTGCTGTAGGATTCTGCTGGGGCTAGGGCAGAGCTCCTGCCCCCCCTTCCCACCCCCCAAACCAAGTTGTTTAGTATAGTTTGGATTACTTGTCCATCCCATGCTGACTTTCTTTTTCTTTGTTTATTACAGGCACTAGATTATGAAGACATGCAAACTGTCAACCTTGGTATTATTCTCAGAAACCAAGCAGAATTTCATCATTCAATTGCATCCCAATACCATGCAGTACCGACCATCATCAAGGTTGTGGTTCAAAACGTGAAAGAAGGGTTTCAGTTTCAGCCAAGTTCTAAAGTGTTTGTAATTCCGTCTGGCATGACCAGAGAGCAATGGATGAATTATATTATTGGATCGTACACAGCTACAGATCTTGACACTGGGAAACCAGCTACAAATGTCATGTAAGATATACATTTTGAAAAGATTGCTATATAATTGTTTCATACTATTAGGGTTTCCAATAACTCATCATTTTAGCCATGCTTTGAGAGAGAAGTATTCTGTCTGTTTGATGTCACACTCTGAAAGTTAGTCCTAGAAAACAGATGCCAAGTAGAATGGATGTTGATGGATGGAATGGGAGGGGCCTTAAGTATCTGAGCCAATCAGGGCCTTAGGCTCCCTCCCTGGTGCATCCCATAATGCACTGGGAAGGGGAAGGCCTGCCATTTTTGGAATGGCAGGTCTGCCAGCCAGAGGGTGTAAGCATCCCTCCAGCTGGACTTTCTACTACAGAGGTAAGGGGGTGGGGGTGTTGGGGAACTTAGGGGTGCTAAGGGGGGGTCCACAGGTTTGGGGGAGTGTGGAGGGGTCTGGGGGTCTGGATGGGGGTGTCGCCAGTTGGGGGATGGGAACCTGGGGGGTGGTGGCAGGAGGTAGTGGGCATCCCTATTGCTGGGGAAATTCAGGTGGGGTTGATCCCTCCTGCCAGGGGACTTCATGGGGGATTGGCGGTTCCTGCCAGAGGGAGTGAGCAACCCTCCTGCTGGGGGACTTCGCAGGGGGGATGTTCCCTGCTGCAGCTGCTCACGGATCAGCTGATGGCAAGAGATCAGGTGCAATTCTCTAACCAGTGCCTGTGACATGGGTGCCGGTTAGAAAATTGGGGCGGTTAGGCATTGTCAGGCATCTGTCCATTATGGCAGACACGATTCTGTATAAAACGCCGGTGTGTGATTTTCAGTCGCATCTTAGGCAGCTGCTGAGACCGGCGTCCTATACATTAAGACGTCCAAGTGCTAGTTTATGCTATCTTTTGGACATCTATCATTTTTGAAAATGAGCCCCAAAGCACCTACATTATGTGTGATGACATTTACACCTGTTCTGGAGTAGATATTTCATAAAATAGGTGTCAATCACAGTGCTGCCATGCTTTGCCTAGACTCTTCCTCTGCGTTGATGTTTATGGTAATTATTTTTATTATTTGCAATACCACATTTTCTGGAAACACTGCATGTTCTTATAGGCTTAATCCCATTTTATAAGAGGCCTTTTACGTGCATATGTCAATATTTTTTGCACATAAAAGTTTATAAAATTAAAGTGGATAGTGTATATAAAATATTAGGTTGGAATTACCTATGAGAAATCAAAGTTGAAACATGCCTTTTGTCCATTCATTCTTCTTTCTTGCCTCTTCTGTGCAAATTGTATCCCCTTTATATTTCAGTCTTTCATCAAACATTGTCTCAGTGTTTCCACTCTCTTT
The DNA here is from genome assembly GCF_902459505.1 of Geotrypetes seraphini. Taxonomy (NCBI): domain Eukaryota; kingdom Metazoa; phylum Chordata; class Amphibia; order Gymnophiona; family Dermophiidae; genus Geotrypetes; species Geotrypetes seraphini. The sequence continues at coordinate 131,134,599 of NC_047085.1, read as the reverse complement.
TTCCAGTTTTCTGTGTCATCTTTATTTCTTTTACTCTTTGCTGTCCCCCCCCCCCCCCCCCCCCCCCCCCGGCCTGCCTTCACCTCTACTGTATCTGTTATTTCACTATCATAATCAGTTTATGCTACAATCTAGGATTGAGTTGAGCATGCAACATACGAGGGGCCGCTGAAACGTTCTCAGCCCATTCAAGAAGAGAATGATATGGAGCCATGAAAACTACAAGTTATTCCACACTTTTTTGACACTTTTCATTTAATTTCATATCATTGAAACAAAAATGGATTTAAGAAGAACCTGAAAATTTAAGGAAAACTGTATTTATTTTAGTTGAATTTACATATAGGAATATGAAATCATATATACTGTAGTCACATTTTGTTGTCAGTGTATAAGTTATAAAATACTTACATAGATAACAGAGGAATGTAACATGGCCATATAACAATTCTTGTCTAAACTTTCATTTAACTGTTTTCAGAAATTATATCTATTTATTTTTAGCACACAAGCTTTAAAGTGAGCATCTTTTTTATTTTTAAAACAGATATGCAAAAGGAAGGGATCCAGAAAACTGGTTAATCATTAACTCTAAAACCGGCGAGATCAAATTTTCTAAAGAGATAAGCCGAGATTCTCAATACGTTGTCAATGGTACATACGCAGCTGAGATTTTGGCCATCAGTGATGGTAAGAAGTCAGGTGTCCTGGTTGACCATATTCCTACTGCAAACATTATTAACATAACACAGTAACATAGTAAATGACGGTACATAAAACCTGTGTAGTCCGTCCAGTCTTCCTGACAGCCACATTCATTTTCAGGGCAATGTTGAAGCCACAAACTAATCCTATTTTTATCTTATGAGCTCACAAGTATCTTATGAGTACACTGCCTGAAAAAAGTATCGAAATGGGGTGTTCTGATGGGCATTTCACATGCTTCAGCAACTAAAGATAAGTAGCTGACGTTTGTGAACCTTGTTCTAGGATGAGTTGACATTCAAGTTTTGGATAATGGCTTCCATGTTGCGCTCACATACAAGATACTGAACTAATTATGTGAACATTGATAGAAAGGTTTACGTTGTGATTTGAATTAGAATCAACTTTCAGGTTTTGTTGTGTTAAATTCACTGGGCACTTGCTAATGAGAGGCCAACTTCATTCGCAAATTCATAACAGCTGCTCTCAGAGACTAGGGCATGGTCCCATTTACTGATTATCCTCCATTCACTATTTAATTTTTTTTTAAAGTTTTTAACTCTTAAGAAACCACTCATTTACAAAGAGTGAATTCCTTATAATTTTCAAACCTTGTGGGAGGTGTACCAGCCGAAGAGGACTTTGAGATCAGAAAGTACTATGAGATTGACCTCTATGAAGGAGAATACTGTTCAGTATATTAAATCTAGAACAGCAATGATGTCCTTGGAGGGAGTAAAATTGTTGAATTACCTCCCTGGCATCCTGAGGACCTGGTCTGACTGGTTACAATTCAGGAAAATGTTAAAGACCAAACTGACTTTTTTCTGAAATCTTGTAGAGATAATTAATGTAACTTGAACTGTGATTATTGTGCTATAATTCAGTGAAGATTGACGATATATAATTTCCTCCAGTTTTGTACATTACCTTTAGGAGGTTAAGTTAATATGTGATTGTACTGTAATTGAAAGTGTTTTCCATTTATGTTGTCTTGAACTACTGTGAATGTTTTATTGTGTTAATCACGTAGTTATAGATGGTCTAGAAATTTTAGAAATAAATAAATAAATAATTCACATTATGTGTGGGTTTTAGAAGGACTTTGCTGTTTATGTCCTCCTGTATGTTGGGTTTTGTATTATAGAGTTAACTGATTTTTCTAATCACAAATAGAAAGGGATTCTGGTAGATATAGCTTTCTAATGCTGTTCTACATGAAAGGCCAGTGAACAGGTTTATCAGGCTGAAACTGGAAAAAAAAAAAAAGACATTAAACAGATGAGAAGTTGGGTACACAAAAGCAGGGGTGCTCAAAGGGGTCAACAGGCCAGTCAGGTTTTCAGGATATCGCTAATGAATATGCACGAGAGAGATTTGCATATAATGGAGGTGAAAGGCATGGAAATCTCTCACGTACATATTCGTTAGGGATATTCTGAAAACCAGACTAGCCTGTGGGCCCCCAGGGCAGGACTGAGTTCCCCTGTACAAGCGGAATCAAAATATGATGATCAGTGGTATGCTCCCTGATAATGGACAAGTGGCCATCTGGGTACCATGAAAATGAGAGCTAGACTCAGTCTTCTCCTACGTCTTTATAAGTGGCATTATATGAGAGAATAGAGGAAAAGCATGCTTATTTGTACATGATATTTCATCCAGCAGCACCTATTTTTCAATTAGAACGTCTATACATACATCGTATAAAATGATGTTATGGGGAAATTCTATAACTCTAAAACAAAAAATTGTGGAGAGTTGATGTCCAAGATGAAGGCTTTATTAAAACAAATATATAATCCATAAAAAATTGGCTAGGGCCTGAACCACTGGAAACATATGGACCCAACACGGTCCATGTTTCGACACTATTGTCTTCCTCAGGGGTCTCTATCGGTCCTATAAGCAGGCACATGGATTAAATAAGAACAACAAAGCCTCTGCGCTGATGAGAAAAACTCGATAGTGAAAGTGTTGTGTTGCAATTCTATAACTCAACATCGCCATTTAGGTGCCCTGAGGGTAGACAGTCAGAGCCTATTCTGCAATGAAAAACTGAGGCATTTAGGTTCCATTATAGAATACTAGCATAACCTAATACTGGCATGCCTGACATATAGGCACCCACACTTTCAGCAGCCATGAACTGGCATAAGTGCGAGCACCTAAATACTGCAGGCAGCCATGTAACTTACTGTATTCTGTAAGATTAGGGTTACCAGATTTTACACTAGTAAAATCCGGACCCGAGACCCACCCCAAGGCCCGCCCAATTCTACCCATCCCCGCCCCATTATGCCCTAACCCAGCACCCATCCCGCCCCCGCTGCCTGCTCTTGTCAGGCAGAAGGGCCTCTGCGCATGCGCAGATATCCTCCTGCCCAATGCCGATTTAGAGGAACATAAGAATAGCCTTACTGGGTCAGACCAATGGTCCATCAAGCCCAGTAGCCCGTTCTCATGGTGGCCAATCCAGGTCACCAATACCTGGCCAAAACCCAAGGTGTAGCAATATTCCATGCTACCAATATAGGGCAAGCAGTGGCTTCCCCCATGTCTTTATCAATAACAGACTATGTAGTTTTCCTGCAGCTAAGCTATCCGCTCTTACCACATCTTCTGGCAACGCGTTTCAGAGCTTAACTATTCTCTGAGTGAAAAAAATTTTTCCTCCTATTGGTTTTAAAAGTATTTCCGTGTAACTTCATCGAGTGTCCCCTAGTCTTTGTAATTTTTGATGGAGTAATAAATCGATCCACTTGTACAAAATGCTGGGTTTTGATAAGCCGTCTGGACTCCCGGACATGTCCTCAAAAGGAGGACATGTCCAGGGAAATCCAGACATCTCGTAATCCTATATAAGATACCCACTTAAGTGGGAATATCAACTAGGTCCTGCCTATGCTTTGTCCCTATGTACACCCCTCTGCAAATGCATTAAGGGGGAGATTCTGCAAACAGCACTTTCAGTAGCGGCCTCCAAAAGTGGTGCCGATCGCATGTCAATCATGCAATGGTGCCGTTTGCAGAATTGCAGCCATGGCAAAGGCAAGGGCCAGAAATGTAGGCCAGGGTTTGAAAGGCCTACATTTCCAATCCTATCTTTCATGCCTAAGGTCACTTGTGGCATTAACCACGCCTACTGTGACCTTAAGCTTCGCAAGGTGCCTCCATAGTTGGGAGAAAGGCGCCATCTTTTTAATAGCATTTTCATTGGTTTTTAATCAGTGCAGTCAATTACTGTGCTGACTGAACCAATTAAAACAATTAAGTTAAGTGGCGGTAGAGTGCCTACTGCCACCTAACTATCGGCAATGTTTACAGAATCTTGGCCTAAGTGGATATTTGCAGATAGTGTTTAGGCACTTATGTGGGTATCTACAGCACTTATGTGGGTATCTATATACATACATGCATAAATGCCAGTATTGAAAATATTTATGCAAATACATGTGCATAAATAAATGTGGGCACCTAGGTTATAAAATTTTCTTTCATATGTTATAGATATGTATGCTCCCAGGTAATTTTTATAGAGCCCCCTTGATTCTATAAACAGCACCTAATGGCAAGAAGCCACTAGACGGCATTTGTAGAATCAGACATAGCGGCACCAAAGCAGTCTTAGATGCTGGTAGTTATCATAATGTTAGGTGCCAGTATACCAAGCCAGGGTTTTCTTGGACTAATATACTTGTACCTAAAGTAGAAGCCTACCAGTGCCTAACTGTATCCATGCCTAAACTCCATCCCTAACCATGCCTACTTTCCTTGTAGGTGCCTGTAAGTGCCTTGGAGTAGACACCTACAGCCAAGTGACAGCACCTACTGAGCTAGGCGCCTAAGGGCAAATTAATTTTTTTAATTGGTTTTTTAATCAGTTTTTAATGGCACTTTCAATTATCAGCGCCAATTAAGTCAATTAAAAAAAAATTAAGATAGGCACCTACACTGGTAGATACCCTAATCTAGGTGCCCAATGGTAAGTACCTTTATAGAATCAGAGCCAAAATGCTGGTCTATATATTCATCCCCCTTATAAAATTAACAACAGTTACTTGTATGTGTGAAACAGATCCATTTGGAAATACTACCTCTGGGAGGAAAAAGAATAGGAATACAAAAAAGCAATATAACCTTTGTAGAGATCTGTGTGAACTTATCATTTAATTGCACAAAAAGGGGAATTCTATAAACGGTGCCGTCAATTAGACACCAACACAAATCAGTATTCAAAGTTGTTCTACAAAAGGTGCTCTGGGAGGAGCGTTCTTTATAGATAGCATTGAATGCTGAATTCTGTGCTCAATTTTGGGTGTGAGAACATACGCCAGCTGAAACCGGGTGTAACGCCTGACGTGCAAGTTGAGTACAGATACCTGCTATGCTGTAATGCTGCATGCATCATTTGTTAACTCCCCTGACCCTCCATTCCCCCTCCCATGGTCAAACTCCATTTTGAGTTGAGCACTATCCAATTTAGGCACCCAGAGCTACAGAATAGCCCACAACCAGACTGGCACCTAAACCCTAATTAGTGCCAATTAAAGTACTTGTCAGTTCCAATAATTAAATCATTGGAGCCTATTAACTAATTATTTGGGATGTCAATTTGGGATCTGCGTCCAATTGTGGGTGCCCTTTATAGAATCTAGGTGAAAATGCATTAGTAGACCTGAAATGGCAAAGGAAAAATCTGCTTAATTAATTAATTTTACTTTTTTTTTATATACCCCCAACTTTATTTACAACCAACATTTTTTTATTCTAGATGGTGGTCTTGCTAAAACGTCCACTGGCACCATTGTTATTAATGTTCCGGGAACCAATCAACATTGTCCAACTCTTTCGACTGAACCACGATATACATGTTTTGAGGCGCCATCTGTTGATATTACTGCTATAGATAATGATCCTGCTCCATATGGGCCACCCTTTACATATAGTGTTGTTGGCAATTCTGCAGGATTATGGACCATTGAAACAATAAATGGTGAGTACAGACAAAATAAAAAGCTTCCAGTAAGCATTAAGATTAAAAAAAAACAAAACCCAACCAAAAAACTGTTCCTTCATAACAGAAAACAAGTAATAGTTTCTCAGAGATGCCAATGTTTACCCAGTTCCTGGATGGAGATTTTGGGACAGTTCTAGAATGTTGACCATCCCATCCTGATGCATCACGAGACTTAAAGCACTGATTTCAATGGGCAGGATCAGAATCCCTTACTCCTTTTGGAACTGGCCAAAAATTCTCCAACATCAAAGTGGGTAACTTACCACCTCCAGACCATGGGAATTAGCTGGGCAAACTCCCATGGTCAGTGCTGAGCCTGGATATTCAATTCCAAGTCATTTCCAGTGACCAGCATTGAATATCCAGTTTATTTTTGATCGCTATGGACATCAGCTAAGTCAAAAGACTAGCAATTTAAGTGGCCTGATTAAGCAGCTAAACATGGTCAGCTAACACTTAAATTTTGCAGCTAGCTAGCTAAGTCATGCAAAATAGTGGTTAGTCGCTAAACACTAATATTCAACAGCCATTTCACTCTGAATATTCTTGCTTAGCCAGCTTAGCATTATTTAACCAGCCAGGACCCTGGCTAGCTAAATAGCGCTGAATATCGGGCAAAATAAACCAACTGAAAGAATTATAAGATTCCCAACAATTCTAGAATGCATCTAGGAAAAGTACATTCAAAAATCTGTTCAGATTCATGAATTTGGCTCTTTGTTTTAAAACTGTATTCAGAAATCAGAACTGTCATTCACCAGTCAGTTCCTGACCATAATCCATGTAAATAAGGCATGAGCGTGATAACTTGTACTGGACTCTTATCTGCCAAAGACAATTCTATACTGCTTTATTCAGGCCTCTATTTTAATGAGAAACCATGAATTTGTAGCAAAATGGGCTTCAAATGTTCAAGACTATGTTAATATTGCTTACATCAATTGTATGAAGGCCCAAAGGGTAGACTCCAACATATATACAAAACGCTACTACTAGACTAATCTTCTCTGCCTCTAAATTTGAATGAGTTACACCTTTTTGTATACAGTTACACTGGTTACCAGTTGAGTGCCGGATTTGTTATAAACTTTGGGTTGCATTCTTTAAACGTCTCCTCTCAGTGCGGTTATCAATCAACCACTAGCGGTCTCTTTTACAAAGCCGCACTAATGGCCCCGAAGCCCATAGAGATTTAAAGGGCTTCGGGGCCGCTAGCGTGGATTTCTAAAAGAGGCAGTAGGTGTCATTTATAGAATAATGCTCCGTCTCTAAAGTAGTATTCAAATCCAAGCTAAAAGACTACTTTTTTGCAGCTGCTTTCAATTCTTAACTCCCACTCACTGTCATATATCTATACCATTGTATCATTCCTTCTAACAGAAATTCCCCAGCCCTGAGGTTCCTAAATATATACCACTAGGCATTCTAAAAGTAGATGCCACTCCATTAGGCCAGCTTTTCACTCACCTAATTTACAGGTGTCTTATCTCAGATGCCTAAGGATGCTTAAGTTTAATATAGGCATTGTTAGGAATCCTTGGGCATGGGAGGGTGGCTACATTTAGGCGTCCTAAGAGTTTGGCACCAAATACTTAAATTAATTGACCTTTTTCTTGATTGGCTGAAAACTGTTGCGATCAATTACCTTGGATGCACTGGGTAGAGGCCTAAGGCTCTGATTAGCCCAGACACCCCATAGGAGGGGCCTTAGGCGTCCAGGCCAATCAGAGCCTTAGGCTCCTTCCCGGTGCATCCCAGAATACACTGGGGAGGGGAAGGTCCATTTTGAAGAGGCAGCTCAGCTGGTCGCAAGGAATAGGCATCCATCCAGTCAGCCAACTAATTCAAGGTAAAGGGGAGAGGCAGCGACAAAGGCAGAGGGGGGTTGTGTGGCAGTGGGAGAGAATGGGTATCTCTCCCACTGCTGGGGTGGGGTTACTTGGCGGCGGGAGAGAGTGGGCATTTCTCCCACTGCTGGGGGGGTTGCCACTGCAGGGGGGGTGTTATTTCTGGAGGGAGAGAGTGGGCGTCTTTCCCGCTGCAAGGGAGGGGGGTGTTGGTTGGCAGCGGGAGAGATTGGACGTGTTTTGGGGTGGGGGGGTCTTTTTGTGTTTATTCTGCGCATATGCCCATCATTATCACCAGCGATGGGCACATGCAAATTTAACAAGTCTTCGCTACTCTCCTCCAACCTCATTTACATGAGTGTTTTTTGGAGAATGGCTCGCTTTTTTAAAATTCACTACCAGAACGGCTGCGATAGCAGTCCGTCATTTTCTGGTGCATTTTTTTAAGAATCTAATCCTCTGTTTATTTACAATTCAGGGCTGGTCACACACAAAAGTCACCAGGCAGCAGAACACTTTGCTCTGATATAGCAAACTATTTTTGTTCAAACCCAAGCTTTGGCACACAATCCCTCCATCTGTCAGATCACTAGATGGACTCTGGAACTTCAGGAAGGCCGTGAAAACCTTCCTCTTTACTAACCCAGCGCCTTAAAGTCATTCACCCTGAAATGCCACCCAGTCAACTCACCTATGTCACTTAATTTCACCAGATGCTACTTAGTACATATGTTTTATTGTTATGTCTATATTGTAATTTATGTATAATGTCATCTCTGCTCTGTCTGGATTATTATGGATGTACTTTGTAACCCGTTCTGGGCTCTTTTGGGAGGACGGGCTAAAAATCGAATAAATAAATAAATAAATAAGCAATGAAACATGCAAAACAATTAAATGGTTCCATGAAAACTACAGAGTCGTACAACTATAAAAACTAACCCCTTTTTTCTTTATTTTCTTCTTAACAGCCACAAGTGTGAGATTAGTTTCAAGGAACAAACTCAGTGGTCAATCAAGTTCAGTATTTGTCTCGGTGAAGGATAATACAAATCAAAACTGCAATGAGCCATTTGAAATTCCAGTACTTCCCTGTACATGTGGTCAGAATAACCTGTGCCAGATAAGTGACCCCAGTAAAGCCACAGACAGAGGCGCTAGCCTTGGTCCTGCTGCGATTGGTCTCATGGTCATGGGTGCTTTAATACTGCTCTGTAAGTAGTCTTGAAAACACCTCTTCTCATTTCCTAATGTACCATCACAGAAAATAGGTTTTGAAAATAGCGATTTGGACGGTTTGGTGAGAAAAACGTCCATCTGGCACTTTATATCACTTTTTGAATGGTTTTCTCTTTTGAACATGAGCCGCTAAATACAATAGTGCATGGTTTGAAGGTAGAAAGGCACATGGGCAGAGCACACAGTCATTCACTTAAAAGACAGAATACTATTATTTATATATGTTGTTCAACATTCGAGGCATGAGCAAGCACACCAGCTTCATGGCTGGCATAAGTGCTTATGCCTAAGATATAGGCACAAAATTGATCTGTTAACTTAATATTCTTAAAGAATATGAAGTGCCTACTTTTTTAATGTAATAGACTCTTTATAGAATTGTCCTCATTGGGGCCAATATTCAGAATTAACTGGACTGACTCCCACGATTGGCTGTGGATCTGGAAATTCAATGCTGGGCCATATCTGGTAACCGGCAATGAATTTCTGATCTTTTAGCCACTTTTAACATAGCCAATTAAGCCAATATTTATTGGTTAAAAAATATACTGAAGGGGTAACTAACTCAACCGTTAAATTAATATAGTAGAGTGACTGAAGGAAAATGTTTGATAAAAGAAAAAGTCACTACTTGAAAAGGTCACTTCATAAAGATGTAATCATGAACCTTTGTACATACTCTTGTACAATGAACTCTGCTCAGAGATATGAAGGCATAATATTCCGCCTCTCCCACCAATCATTGCAGTGTTCAATTCATACATATTTCTCCAGGTTTAAATTCTAAGCTGTTGTGTTGCTAGCTGCTAAAGCTATGCTTAATTCGTAATAGCAATAGCAAAAATATCAAAGAAGTCATTCACTTATCTTTGAAAAAATATCTGGTTCCGACGTGCCACTTTTCGAATCTGCGTCAGGGAACCGACACAACATATAAAGTTAGACTGGAGGTGCAAACTCTGAAAACAAATATAAGCATACTCAGTAACTATAGAGTGCATTTGTGAAACATGTATTAAAGAACTCACTTTACACAATTAAAAAGATGTGCATGGTTCTATCTGAAAGGGAATACTCACCACTAAATATGGTCTATAAATTTCTAAAGAAGTCAATAACCCGATTTCTTCTTGGTGTACAAACGGCGACTAAACGCCAAGAGAACAGTTTAAAGGGCTATTTCGCGCCAAAAATAGCGTGATGACGTCAGCACATATGAATATTACTCTAAAGCTGACCCACTCGTTGAAATAGAGCAAAATACCGACAGAATCAACAAAATGCACTGACTGTCCTGCACTATCAATAAATGTGAAAAATTAAATGAAAAGAAAATGTTGTAAGAAAAAAATACCGAACGACAGAACTTAAATGAAGTAGAATGAATATTACAGAAAAGCTTGCCATTCTATTTCACTGTTTAAGCCCTGGGGTACCAAAGAGCCTAGAGTGTAAATCCATCTCTGTTCTAAAGTATGTAATCTGGTTTTAAGATCACCGCCTCTGGGGAGAGTTAGAGTGTCCAGAATGGAGAAACATACAGAGGAGATAGAATGTTTGGCTTCAATCCAATGGTGGGTGAGGGGTGCTTCCATAACTTCCCTGCCTATTCTGCTAATGTGTTCTCTTATTCTGACCCGTATGCTCCTCATAGTGTGCCCTACATAGAGCAAATGGCATGGGCATTCTATGACATATACTACCCCTTTGGTGTTGCAATTAGTCATTTTTAAAGATTTACGGTTCTTCACCCATTCAGGGATGGTCATATCAGTTAACTTTACACTGTAAGGACAGACAGAACAGGCTGAGCATGGGGAATGAAAACCTTTTAAGCTGCTATTTGGAGCCTCAGAATGATATTGAGCTTTGGTAAGGTACTGTTTAAGGTTCCACCCTCACAAGTAAGCAAATTTCGGGGGGCTTTGAAAAACATTATGATATTGTAAAATGCTCCAATGTTGATTGATGATGTGTTTGATTTTAAAAGCGTGTTGAGAATAGGGAAGGACACAGACTGCATCAGCGTCATTATGTTGGTTATTTGGCAATAGTAAGTCATCCCTATTGGACCAAAGTGCCCTTTTGTAAGCTCTTTTAATGACAGATGTTGGGTATCCCCTTTCTTTGAATTTGACTTTCATATCTTCAGCTTTCAGTACATAGTCACTTTTAGAGGAACACAGCCTACGGAGATGTAAAAATTGACCTGTAGGTATGTTATTTCGTAAGTGTCTAGGATGGAAACTTTCATACCTCAAAAGATTGTTACGGTCAGTGGATTTTTTATAGATCGTGGTGCAAAATTTACCTTCACTTAAAGATATGTTCATGTCTAGAAAGGGCAAAGATTAGGTGTTGGATTGGGCTGTGAAATTCAAATTGGGATCTTCTTGATTGAGCCAACTCAAAAAAATGTCAAATTCTGATTGAGTACCTACCCACACCGCAAACACATCATCAATGTATCGTTTCCATAAGAGTAATTTAGGAAAATACACTGAAGGGTATAGATGCTGTTCCTCAAATGCCACCACATAAAGGCATGCTACTGTGGGAGCCATTTTGGCACCCATAGCGGTGCCACGAACTTGTAGAAAAAATTGATGATCAAATTCAAAATAATTTTTGCTTAAAGCTATGCGAGCAATGGTGACCAAAAAATCAATCCTTTTGGAAGACAGTTTCATGTGTACTAAATGCTGACGAATAATCATTATAGCTGCCTCCTGCGGTATGTTAGTGTACAATGCTGTGATGTTGAAAGTCACTAATATGGCATGGTGTGGAATGTCCTGATAGGTTCCCAAGAATTTAATCATAGAACCAGTGTCCTTCACATATGAGGTACATAGAGGAACTTCATTCTTCAGTTGTAGGTCCAAAAATTCAGATAGGGGTTCAAGAATAGAGCCTATACCTGCCACTATGGGGCGCCCCGGGGTGCCTCCAAAGATTTATGGATCTTGGGCACAAAATAGATCACAGGAGTGATAGGATGTTGACAATACAAAAATTTGTATTCCCCTTCCATAATAATACCTGCTTCTAAAGCTTGTACTAGTATATGAGAGATACCTTTCTGCAGTTCATCAATAGGATCTTTATCTATGGGTTGATAATAAGTTGTATCAGACAGCTGTCTCCAAGCTTCTTGTTCATAAGACTCTGCATCCATAACAACCACTCCTCCTCCTTTGTCTGCAGGACGAATCACTATACTAGAATCTGCCATTAAAGATCTTAGAGCACCTCTTTGTGCAGTGGTCAGATTGTCCTTTATAAACGTGTGTTGCATTTCCAATGTTGAAATATCCCGTTCAATAAATTGTTTGAATACTTTAATATGTGGATCAATAGGACCCGGGGGACACCACTTTGAACGAAGCCTCTTAGATTGTAATCTGTACACTGTGTCTTCATCTTGGGTAGCTGATGGCTCTTGCTGCGAACTGAAAAAGTGTTTCAACTTTAAATAATCCAATGCGAGTGTCCAAAGGATTATACTTAGCCACTGGGACAAAGGCCAAACCCTTCTCTTAAAGTTCTAATTCAACATTAGTAAAAACTTTTTGAGATAGATTGAATACATTAGAAGAAGAACTCATTGCCTGGGGTTCTTTTGTCTTGTCGATCTTTGATTGGTGCCTTTTGTGCTGATGGACAAAAAAGGCTTCTTCTGTATGGCCCCTGTGGAACCAGTGGCTGCAGATGCAATTTTTACTGTTTGATGAGAATCGTCCTCTGACGTGTCACTAGATGTTTGTGCATATGTTTGTCGCTTGAATGGTCTGCGTCGCGCTTTGTCCATCCAAGTGTATACAAAACCTCTTTGATAGTCAAGCTCATCACGTCTCAATTTTTTAATTTTTGAACCCTTTAAATCGGCTCTAAAATCCTCCAATTTCTTAGTAAGATCTTGTAACTGTGTCATATACATCTGGTTGGACGATGGTTTTAAGTATACGATTGCAAATCAATTTTATATTGATCTATTTCTACCTTGGTAGTTTCAATTATGAGAAGCATAAGGTCATATGAGCACTTGTTCAGGATAGCATTCCATTTTTGTAAGAAATTACTATTGTCCAAAAATAAACGGGGCTCAGTTCTCATATGCAGATCTCTAGGGATCCGCTTCACTCTGCAATATTCTGCTAAGGTTGCTGCATGCAATTCAGCCCTAACAATTCTTTTCTGAGTGGATTCAACTTGATCCCAATCCGAAAGTACTGAACACTGTTCAGTGGAAGAAAACAGGTGAAATTCAGCCAGCAGGTCTGTGGCTTGTTGCTCACTATAAGACATGGTGAGATCCCAACCAGTAGAAGCCATATTCCACGTCGGAACCAGCTATTTTTTCAAAGATAAGTGAATGACTTCTTTGATATTTTTGCTATTGCTATTAAGAATTAAGCATAGCTTTAGCAGCTAGCAACACAACAGCTTAGAATTTAAACCTGGAGAAATCTGTATGTATTGAACACTGCAATGATTGGTGGGTGAGGCGGAATATTATGCCTTGTCATCTCTGAGCAGAGTTCATTGTATAAGAGTATGTACAAAGGTTCTTGTTTACATCTTTATGAAGTGACCTTTTCAAGTAGTGACTTTTTCTTTTTTCAAATATTTATTGGTTGGCTGGCTAAATTATAAACGCCAACTATAGGCTTGCTATTTATGCAGATCTATCTGGTCACTCAACTTAGCCAGTCAGCCAGTGAATATTGACACTAACTGGCTATGTCATGTGATATAGCCAGTGACTGGGATAGTCAGATTCTGCAAATGGGGTCATAATCGGCGGCCTTCAATAACACCACCGATCGTATGTCAATCACACTGTGGCACCATTTGCAGAATCACGGCTCCCATTAAAGGTAGGAGATGGTAATGCAGGCCAGGGTTATAAAGGCCTATATAACCGGTAACTATCTTTGATGGAAAATCATGCCTAACAATGCTTAAGGTCATTTCTTGCCCAAAAGATGCCTATTTTGATCTTAGGTACTGCTAGGCGCCTCCATACACATGATTATGGCGGCCATTTGAATTGTTTTTTAATCAGCACAGTCAATTAGTGTGCTAATTAAACAAATTAAAACAATTAAGTTAGGCGCCAGTAGGTCCCCTACCACTGCCTAACTTCCGGAGCTATTTGTAGAATCAGCCCTTAAGCTCTAACACTGAGCAGCCATCTTGCGCAGAATATTAGCACTTAGCTGGCTAAGTACTTTTGAACCGTGCAGATTGACTTTAAATTAGTAGTGAAATCTGCAGATAGAATGTCAGACAAGGAGACAGATGTGGGGTGGGATTTTTCTGGTGTAAAGAGGTAGATCTGGGAGTTGTCAGTATAAAGATGATACTAAAATCCATGGGAAGTGAGAGCACCAAATCTCTCTCAAGAATATTTATTGTGTAAAATCTGAAACCTTGACTGGCTGGGGAGCCCCCAGGACAGGTTTGAAAATCACTGGGTTAGGTTATCAATCTTGGTGAAGGGGTGGAATCTAAAAATTTCAGACAAATAAATGTACTCAACTCTACTTATTTTGTGCCCAGTGTACTAAAGGGTTTTTACACTGTGTTTCTAAAGCAGTGGTTCTCAAGCCAATCCTTTGGAGTAGCTCAGCCATTTAGGTTTTCAGGTACCCACAATAAATGCATATGAGGTAATGCATGCAAATTCATCACATGAATATTCATTGTGGATATCCTGAAAACTTGACCGGCTGGTTGTGTCCAAGGACTGGGTTGTGAGCCCCTGGTCTAGAGGAAAACATGCTTGGCTCATAGGCCATTTGTGCTAATAGCCACAAAATAAATACAATAATGAGCTATGTATCCTTTCCCTCCCAACAGTGATACCGCTTTTGTTGCTGCTGTGCAGCTGTGGAAAAGGAGGAGGAGGCGGATTTATGCCTGTGCCTGATGCATCAGAGGGTGCTATTCAGGCTTGGGGAATTGAAGGAGCCCATCCAGAAGACAGGGTCAGTTACTGGTTATAAAATTGTACTTTAATGAAGACCACAGTGCGAATTTATATAATGCAATTGAGATTTAGAGTGGTAATATCACTTTCTTCATTGCTGTAGATGTAGTTTTGAGATTTATATGATATATGCGACTCCGATATCAATAATCATACCTCTATAAATAGGCTTTATCCACCATCCATATGGTAGAAGAGAATGGGAGATCGCTACAATGCAGTGATTCCATCAATATTGTACCAGACCTTGACATCATATTACATTATGCAATGCATGTCTAAGGATAAATAGAAACATACTCAAAAACAGCTTTGAGCATGCATAGAATGTTTTTATTAATCCCTTAATATATTTTTAAAAACACAGAATCACCCATAATATTGTATTTTTGCATTTATGTGTTTTGATTATTTAACAAGAAAATAAATGGTACATTGTTGCAGGATGTTTCACATATGCATATACCAGGAGGAACTATGGATCACCATGAAACTGCGGATTACTCTGGTACGTAGTGTTAGCTCTTAAAAGGGACGGAGCAGCTTTGCAGTGGGTACACATCAGTCACAGAAAAGGCTAGCATCATTTTGCACTCTTAAAGCCACCTCTTGCTATGAAGGTGAGGGTATACCGGGAGATACTACTTAAAAGAACAGTGGCACTTAACCAGGAAACCCCCCTCCCAATAAAATTTACCATTTAGAGCAGGGGTGTCCAACCTCGGCCTTCACCTTGTAGGGTTTTCAGGACTTCCCCAGTGAGTATTCATGAGATCTATTTACATACAGTGGAGGTGGTACATGCAAATAGATCTCATGCATATTCATTGGGGGAAATCCTGACTGGGTTGCGGTCCTCAAGGACTGAAATTGGACACCCCTGATTTAGAGGGTGATTTTATAACAGAGCGCCTACATTGACAGAATAAGAAGGTGCCTATTTTTAGATGATTTTATAAAGACACTTAAGGGTTAATATTTAGCTAATAGCAGTCAGCAATTTTTTTGGCCACCTCAAGCAATAGCCTCGGATATTCAGTCCTCAGATATGTCCAGGCACCGGCACTGAATATCTGGTTAAAATAGCCAGATAACACTTACCTAGTTAAGTGGGATATACAGAACCAGATAAAGATAAGACTGTGTTTTATGAGGTCCTATTTTTCTGGTTAACCTATCTGGTGAAGTGCTGAATTTCGGCACGCAGCTGGATATGTGCTGACTCCACCCCAGACTACCCACAAAATAGCAGATTTTGGCTCAAGTACTATCCGGGTATATTCGGTGGCACTATCTAGTTAAGTGAATATATCTGGTTAGCCATGGACAAGCAATTTAAATGGCCAGGATCCTCTCCTGGCCATTTAAATTGCTTTGAATATCTACTACTACTGCTTACCATTTCTATACTACTAGACGTACGCAGCACTGTACATTAAAACATTCAAGAGACAGTCTCTGTTCAGTAGAGCTTACAATCTAATCAAATAGACAAATGGGACAAATAGGGGGGTCAGGGAATTTCTCAGGCATGGGTGCTTTACAAGCCAGTGGGAGCTAGGAGTTAAAAGCAACCTCGAAAAAGTGGGCTTTTAACCTGGATTTGAATACTACCAGGCAGTGGTGTAATAAGGGGGGGGAGGAAGGGAAGGCAGACTGCCCTAAGCGCCATCATCACAGAGACGCTAGCGCCTCTCTTCCTCTCTGTCCTCCTCTCACGTACCTCTTGAAATGTTCACCGGTATGAGCAGTCTCTTCCACCTGCTGCTTGCGCTGGCCCCATCTCCCTTCTGACATCACTTCCTAGTCCCGAGACCAGGACGTGACATCAAAAGGGAGACAAGCTGGCGTGAGAAGCAGGTAGAAGGTAATGCTAACGATGGCAAACATTTTAAAAGGTACGTGGGAGCAGTGAGAGGCACTCAAGCACCGAGGGGGTGCACAACACAGCAGGGAAGAGCAGGGGGGTGCACTCGGCAATGCCGGGTACCACCGTTCCAGGCGCCAACCTCCCTAGCTATGCCACTGCTGCCAGAGACGGAGCTTGACATACTAACTCAGGCAGTCTGTTCCAAGCTTAGCCCTAGGAATGCAAGTGAAATATTTTTTGTTATTTATGGCTATGGGAAACTGGAGATGAGCTCATTTCCTTCCTGCAGCTAAATACCATTCACCCGATATTCAGCTTGTTAAATAGAACTTATCGGGCTAAGCGCTAATATTTAGCGTGAGATGGCCGCTGAATATTAGCGCTTAGCAGCTAGCCTGGTCACCGGCTGTGTCGCGCGACATAACCAGTTAGCGCCAATACTCATTGGCTAACAGGTTAAGTTTAGCAACCAGATAGACCTACACAAATAGCAGGTCTATCTTAGCCGGCCAGCTAATGAATATCAGTTTAGCTGTCCTGACCAGGTTTCCATGACTCTATGCACCTGTACATACATACACACACAATCCATTGGTAAGGTGTAAAGGAAAACTTTTATTTGTTCTCAGACCTGGGCTGTTTACGGCACAGGCTCAGGGATGACACCATAACCCTTAAATCTTCTCTCTCCTCCCTGGGATCTCTTCTCCACCCACACCTGCTTACCTTTAGCCAGTCTCCAATATATATATCCAGCTTTCACTTCACAAGTCTCTCCCATACAAGTGACACTGCTTCAGCTCCTAACTTGGGAAGCTCCCTCCTTCTGGAGACCTTTCACTCTTGGGGACCTCTTCTCCTTGGAAACCTCTTTCAAATGAACCCAGCCTGGGCAGAAGTATTCCTCTCTCTCTGGGGCCTGCCCCTGTGACTCAGCCATTGCTCCAGCTCCTGTAAGGTAGCTCAGCTCTAAGCTGCTGAGTCCAGTGCTCCTGGAACCTGAAATCCATCCCTTCTCTAGCTAGTGCACCCTGCTGCCTGGTGGTGTAATAGTTGCATTGGTAAGGGAAAACCCCCTTAATCCATCACAATCTAAGAACTAGAATCTATTTAGGGTACCTATATTACAGGGGTGTTCAATGTCGGTCCTCGAGGGCCGCAGTCCAGTCGGGTTTTCAGGATTTCCTCAATGAATATGCATGAGATCTATTTGCATGCACTGCTTTCAATGCATATTCATTGAGGAAATCCTGAAAACCCGACTGGATTGCGGCCCTCGAGGACCGACATTGGACACCCCTGCTATATTAGGTGCCACTAGGTGCCCTAATCGAGGACGCCTAGCAACTTTGGAATCCACTCAACTTTTTTTTTTTTAATTGGTTTAAATGGCATGGTAATTGACCACGCCAGTTTTCAGTCAATCAAAAAAAATGTTTAAATATCCAATTATGAGTTTGGCGCCAAACTCTTAGGATGCCTAGCAACGCCTAAGTGGAGGCACCATCTGAGGCCTAACAGGCCTAACAACACTACAGAGAAAAGGCTTCTCTTTATAAAAATACAATTAATCATGCTAAAAACAATTACTATTCCAATAAAATTTATAAAGCAAAAAATCCTTCCATTTTATATACTATTCTAAAATCCATTACCCCTGAGACCAAAAGAGGCAACACTAAACAAAAGTCCACTCTCAAGGCCCAAGAACTGGCAGATTACTTCTGCCAAAAAATCAGTACCATTCGAAATAATTTCTATCCTAACACATTAGGTAACTCCACGAACAATTTTAAAATTGAATCTATATCTACAGCCAAATGTACTAAATTTAAGATCCCTTCCCTAAAAGATATAGAATCCCTTTTCAAAAAATTAATATAAAAGGCTCATGTTCTGAAATCATTCCTCTGTTCTACCTGAAAAAATTCTTCTCCTGCTCTGGCCCTTTCATTCACTCTCTTGTCCTAAAAAGTTTACTTACTGCATCAGTTCCTCTTCTCTGGAAAACTGCCATTATCACCCCAATATTAAAAGACCATAAAATCAGCCTGGATGAAGTGTCAAACTATCGTCCTATTGCCAACATACCTTTCTTTCCTTGACAAATTAACTGAAAGACTGGTATTTGATCAACTTTCAGATTTTGTTGAATCCACAAATGCACTTCACCCAAATCAAACAGGCTTTCGAAAATTTCACAATACAGAATACAGATAGGACTAATAACCAATATTCACTAC
This sequence comes from Geotrypetes seraphini, assembly GCF_902459505.1. Classification (NCBI taxonomy): domain Eukaryota; kingdom Metazoa; phylum Chordata; class Amphibia; order Gymnophiona; family Dermophiidae; genus Geotrypetes; species Geotrypetes seraphini. The sequence goes on along the minus strand of NC_047085.1, from coordinate 131,115,680 downwards.
TATTTAGATCATCACAAATCAATAGTTCTTTTTTCACTAGACCTATCTGCGGCCTTCAATACAATCGATCATGATTTATTACTCAATCGATTAGAATCCTTAGGTATCGACGACCAAGTCTTAAACTGGTTTACTTCATTTCTTTCCTACCGCTCTTCAATTGTCAGGTTCAATGACGAAAACTCCAAAGTCTATTCCTTAACCTATGGTATCCCCCAAGGTTCTATTCTATCACATCTTTTGTTCAATATTTTTCTTTCCCCATTACTAAGCATATGTCAATCAATAGGCTTTACATCATTTACATACGCGGACGATATTCAGCTTCTCCATCCTTTTGACCTAGAAAATAACTAAGAAATTACGGCAATCAATAAGAAACTTGAAATTATAAAAAATTGGCTTAACTCCAATAAATTAGCTCTAAACATTCAAAAAACTAAATCGATGCTTTTCACCTGGAAAAAGGACATAATCCTGAGGACCCCTTTTGTCCTTAATACAGTTAGTGCCTACTTTAATAATCTTAGGAGTTATCGTCGACGACAAATTATCATTTCACGACCATATTAGTTGTATAGTTAAAACATGCTTTTACAAACTACGTTTGATACGCTCAGTTTCTAAATTCCTTGAGCCCAAATCCATCAACATATTAATTCACTCTCTGGTCATAGCCAAAATTGATTATTGCAACTCTCTTTTACTCAACATCACACAAAAAGAAAAAAGAAGGCTCCAAATAATACAAAATATGGCTGTTAAATTTATCCATAATGCCAAAAAATATGACCATGTCACGCCCTTAATGATTGATTCCCACTGGCTCCCAATCAGCTACCGCATCACCTTCAAGGTATTACTATTAGTATATAAAACGTTAATTTTTAACGAACCTCAATTTATAACTAGAATGCTCATCCCTCATAATACCCCCCGGTCTCTTCGATCGACATCTCAAAACCTCCTAACCATCCCTTCACTGAAAATTGTAGGCACTAGAAGACACGATATGTTTTCGGTAATGGCCCCTCAACTGTGGAATTCACTACCACAGTACATTAGAGAAGAAAAAGATCTTACCTCATTTAAAAAATCTTTAAAAACATATATTTTTAAAGACGCATTCAACATCTGAGCTTTAGACCTACGACCAGATGCTTTAGGTCTTTAACTTTTTCCCTTCCTCTCGTCTTTTCCCCTTTTGTTTATTTTCTCTAGCAAAGAATTGTAACTATTCCCCCCTACCCTCCACGACTCATGTCTGTGTAAAATTTGTAAGTTTGATACTTTTTGTCTGTTCTCACAATTATGTTTTTATGAAGTTGTAAATCGCTTAGCAAATTGAATAAGCGATTCATCAAATATTAATAAAAACTTGAAACTTGAAACTAACTGAAAAGTAGGCATGATTAGAGGTGGAGAATAGGTATGTTTTACTTAGGTGTTACTAGACATCCGAGTTAGGTGCTGGTAAATTAGGCCAGGTAAAACCTGGCCTAATATACCAGCGCCTACCTCTAGAATGCCTAGTGATACCATAGGATGCATAGGCTCCACTAGGTAAGATTATATAAGCAACAACTAGCGGTAGATTGACAACCATACCAAGCGGTACCTTGATCCAATACAATTAGATAATTTTCTTAAAGCTAGGGAGGGTCTTAATGAGATTGTTTACCACTGTGTGGGAGGGTGTGTAAGGGCATCTCTGATTCTTCTTATATATTATTTCTTTATCTTGGATCCATTTTCCTTGTAGACAATATCTGATATTTATTTTTCCCTCATTGGCAATTGTTTACGCTAGTGGTGTAGTTTGTCCTGATCTTGGCTTCTATTTTTTCTCTGCACCTTTCCAATTTTGAAACTATGTAATATTGAAAAGCACAATATAAATAAAGTAAAAAAATAATAATAATAATTTGGTCCAACATTATAGTTAGCGGAAATCCAGCAGCAATATTATGTGCTAGTGGCATAGCTATGGTGGGGAGGAGCTCACAAGCCTGGACCGTCACACATTGGGATCAGGCCCCCTCCAATACTGTGGCAGCCAGTACGTGGCTGGCAGGGATGCTCAAGCTAGCTGGAGCCCATCCCGCACAGCCTAAGAGACAGAGGTCAGCAGGCTGCTCCAGCCTCTGACACCTAGCAATTCCATGCATGCTCATTTCATATATTTGAACTGCGCTTGTGCAGAAGTGCTGGGTATTAGAGGCCGGAGCAGCCTGCTGACTTCTGTCTGTGCGGGCTGGGCTCTGACAGAGAAACTTTGGCTGGTGGGGCTTGAATATCCCAGCCAGCAAAGATATGATGGGGGGGGGGGTTCAGCATCTGCAGTGATAACAGCAACGGGAAGTAGTGTGACAACAGCAACAGTGGCAGTGGGGGGAGGGAGACTCAGAAGAAATGCATACTCCCCTCCCCCACCGTCCACCTTAGGCCCTTCCCCCAAATCAACTTCTGGTTACGCCCCTATTGTGGACAATGATGGTATGCACATTATGACTGCTCAAAAACAGGCAAAGTCAATGCATGTACCCAGACTGCATCCTCCAGTGGTGGCTCCAGTAAAAGTATACATATTCATGCCAACATGCACACTTTCATACCTGGCCTAATTTTATATAATAGCAAAAGAAAGTAGAACTCAAATTAAATGATAAACAATTATTATTATTATTAGTTTTTTTTAGTTGTTTTTTTTATATTCCGCCTATCAAGGTTATCTAAGTGGTTTTTACAATCAGGTACTCAAGCATTTTCCCTATCTGTCCCGGTGGGCTCACAATCTATCTAATGTACCTGGGGCTATGGAGGACTGAGTGACTTGCCCAAGGTCACAAGGAGCAGCACGGGGTTTGAACAACACTTCTACTATTGTCTACACAGAAACACAGTATAATCTAATCTAAATCTTAGGGCTCCTTTTACTAAGTTGCGCTAACGTTTTTAGCGCACGCAGCAGATTAGCGCAAGCTAACCCCGCACTAAGCGCCTAGAACTAACGCTATCATTGTAGCTTAGTAAAAGGAGCTCTTAGACTTATATACCAAGTCATCTCCTAAGATTAGGGGCTCGACTTGGTTTACATAGTAAGATCACTGAGGAGATATAAATAACTCAGTTTAGTATGAAGTGAGCCTATCAAAGAAACTAAGAGCTCACAGTATAATGTTTTTTACAAGTTTTATACATGTTTTTTACACCCTGAAGAAACCGTGGAGGTGAAACACTGGCCATCGTCGCTGTATGGCATGTGAACCGATCCTGCACAGTGGGTTTTCTCAGTTATTTCAACATATACCATTTGCTCTATTTTTCAGACATTTATTCAAACACACATTTGGTAGGAGGAGCTGGAGCACTGTTAGGGGCTGCCGCTGGAGCAGGTGGATATGGAATAAATGAAAGATCCAGAAGAGAAGGACATGGATTCTCAACTACAAGTGGAAGAGCAGAGTCCATGGCTGGAGGAACATTGAGAGAAGGAGGGGGCCTAAATCCAGCCTTCCTCAACAACTACTTCAGCGAGGCAAGTTTTCAAAATTGCTATTTAAAAAATTAATTTTCATAATCTATTTATTTATTTAAAAAATTTATATACTGTTTAACAATTTAAAAATTTATATACTGTTTAATGATTTACATATTTTACATGCACAATATTTAAAATAAGCACTTAATAAACAAAAACATAATAAAATGCACATTGATAAAATGGACATACATTTTCCAAACGCAGTCTCCTGTTATGTGGCCAAGGCAAGACTTTCTGAAAGGCAGAATTTCCCATGTTTAAGTTAACACAACCTTCTTTGTAAGAGCAAATGAACATGGATTTATCTTATTCTTTTTAGAATTTAGAGACGATGGCCCTCATTTTACAAGCCCTATTCATATTTGTAACATGCATAAGCAGGCACTTAAAAGTTTATCTTGCATAAACGCCTAAGTCTGTATTTTATAACACTGCAATATGCATGTGTCAAATGCAAATGTGTGCAAATGGCAAGGGGTATCGTTTGGGCATGTTTTGAATGCGACAAAGGCATGACATGTTCATAGACGTTTGTCCCCCCCCCCCTTTTGAGGACACGTCCGGGGGTCCATCCGAGTTTTGAAAAGCTTCCGACGGGACAACATCGGCGAATGCAACGCGGTGACATCACATGCACAAGTGCGACATCATCGCATCACATCCCGATGCACAAACAGGTTAAGGACGGGGCTGGGGGCAGAACGGGACGGGATGCGGGCGGAACTGGGAAGGCCTGGGGGCGTGGCCATGGGTCCTTCAGGAAAATCTGGTAACCCAAAGGAAGGATAAGTAGTGTAGTAGTTAAGGGCCCTTTTACTAAAGTGTGGTAAGTTTTGCAGTTACCACATGTTATTTACCACAGAAATGAACAAGTGCTAACTGCATCGTCTGTGTGGTAAATGTAAAGGGTATGTCCTGCATTTACCGCACAGGGTACACAGGTAACACACAGCCAAAATGTTACATGCCTGGGCCAGTACCACAGGCCCTCTGTGCTATTAGCCTGGACTTGTAATGCAGTGACCATGAATTAAGACATAATATGACAGCTAAGTGTGGTAGCATCACAGTTTTATTTTTTTTTTGCACTCCCCCTTAATACCACTCTGATCTCACTGATGGCTCCCAAACTCCCCATACACAGCCCAAATCCCAACACAAAAGCTCCACCCCAGCATAGATCCTGCCTATCCAACACAATCCCAACCTCCCCAACACAAACCACACCCTCTGATACATCCTGATATCCCCGGAACCTCTTCCCAATGACAGGCCAGACACTTCCCATTAACAAATCAGGTCCCTGTGTAACCATCCTACCCCTTTCCTTAACTCCTCCAAAAAAACCATCCCAACAAAGCCCAACCCTCCTTCCACCCCCTATTCTCCATAGATTTACCCAGGAGTCACCATTCATGGGGTAGTGAGTCCTGGGCATCAGCCTAGGTTGGCTTCTTATTCAAAACGGTACCAATGGTACCCTAATAGTAGTCTTGTGGTACTACTGCTAGAGGTTAGCCTTACAGAGAAAAAGTTTAGATGGATGACCCCCCAATGGATGACTCCCATAACAGCTTTTGTCTATCCCCCTCCCAAGTTTCCAAGTTTATTAAAATTTTGATAAAACGCCTACTACCTTGTCATTTCAGGAGCCTGCAATATCTTCAGAGCTGCCCCTTACCATGACATAGTAAATGAAATGATGGTCTATCCAGTCTGCCCATTAGTTATGCCCATTAAAAATACATGATTAAATTAACTTGTCTCTTCTTTTATATTTCTGGGTCATAGACTGTAAAATCCACCTGGTATTGTCCTAGGTTCCAAATGCTGAAGTTGCTGTCCAAGCTCACTCCAGCCTATGCAGGATATCTGTCATAAAGTTTGACCAGTAACATCCTCATGTTCCAAGTTAGTGGAGTTCCCATTGATGCCCTCCTCAGCCCATCCTACACCAAATCATCACATATGGGATACAGACCGTGCAAGTCTATCCAGTACCGGCCTTAGTTCTTTAATTTACATTCTTCGTTTTCTAATTAGAGATCCTCTATGTTTATCCCAAGCTTTTTTGAATTCCATCACCGTTTTCCTCTCCACCACTTCCCTCGGGAGGGCATTCCAGGCATCTACCACCCTCTCCGTGAAAAAGAATTTCCTAACATTGGTCCTGAGTCTTCCTCCCTGCAACCTCAAATTATGCCCTCTAGTTTAACTATTTTCTCTTCTCTGGAAATGATTTGGTTCAATATTATATGACATCATGGGAAAAGGTTTCAAACTTGTCTGCTTCTAGCTTTGCTGCTGGTCTGATTCTTTCTGCTTCTTCTCTGCTGGCCCCATGTCATGCTCCACTATTAGCCCAGCACTGCTGCTTTCTGCTCCTGTGCAGCTTCAACTTGCCTCACTCAGCAAGCAGCAGTGCAGATCTTCATTTCATAAGAAAAGTGTTGGGCTCTCTCAGACTCTGGGAGCTCATGGTAATGAGAAAGAATTAGTTCCAGTATAATGCTGCTGGCAGAGTGAAAGGGGCAGAAATCATTGGTAGGCCAAATGGTGGAACTATTTATGCTCCATAAGAAAATATGAAGAGATCATAGCATCCAAAAATAACTCACCTTTTTAAAACTTGGGCTCCCTTAGACAGATATTGTAATAATACTAATAATATCTCTTGATATGTCATTTCATGTAGCTATACACCTGCTACGATGCAATTATTGTAATTAATATTTTGATGCTGTTCATGTTCATGTTCCTTCTCTTTTGTAAACTGCATAGAACCTCAAGGCTTATGCAATATATAAATAAAAATTTATGTTATGTTACTTCATATGTATTTGCTTTAAATCCAATAAAGATACTTGAAAAACAATTGCTAGGAAGGGAGAGGAAGTCAGGGAATGAGTAAAGGGTAATGGAAGGGGAGAATAAATAATTAAGTCTGAAACTAGGCATGAAGAATGTAGAGAGAGAAAATGTATGAATGAGGGAGAAGGGAGAAAAGATGGAAGAATAATGGGAGGAGAATGGAGAAATTACATGAAGTAACAAGAAGAGAATAAATGGAAAGGAAGAAAGGACATGGAAGGAGGGAAAACAGAGAAAAAGAAAGAATGAAGCTACTAGAGGAAAATAAACAGATGTCAGGGAAGTATGAAATGAGAATGGAACCTTTGTGAGAGGATAGATAGGTTATAATAGAGAAAAGAGAAAAATAATTAAAAACTTCAAAAAGTAGAAAAGTGAAATATGGAAAACTAGGAATGTAAACAAAGGAAATTAGCTAAATTTATGCAACAGATGCAGTTCATTAAAGACTTTTCAATAAAAATTCCAGAAGCAACCAACAAACTTGCTCAGATTGTTCTTACTGAAATAAATCATTGCATAGCAAATTTTTAATCAAACTTTTCCTGCAACACAATATATAATATTTGTATTTTTATCATGTTTAGAAAGCAACCACCTATGCTAATGAAGATGAAAGCCGACCCACAAATGACTGTCTATTAATATATGACAATGAAGGAATTGGAAGTCCTGTTGGCTCCATTGGCTGCTGCAGTTTCATTGACGAAGATTTGGATGACAACTTCTTGGATACCCTAGGTCCAAAATTTAAGACCCTTGCAGAGATTTGTATTGGTAAAGAAATTGTAACAGAAGTGATTGAGAGTAGACCTCCCATAGTGCCTGATAATTTAGGAATTGATTCAAATTTTACACTATCTGAACCTAACATGGTTGTCCGTGAAACTCCAAATATTCCTCCACCCATTGGTAATTCAACTGTTGTTACTGAAAGTACATATACCTCTAGGCCTGGTGGTTTCCAACCTGCTATGCCTATACCTGATTCCTTAGTTCCCGGTAATGTCGTAGTAACTGAGACCTATACTACTTCTGGCCACCCTAGAAAACCTCCACCACTGCTGGTCAATCCTAGACAACCCAATGTGGTGGTGACTGAAAGGGTTCTTCGTCCAGCTTCTGGTCTAGGTGGCATGATAGATATCCCTGATCTGACAGATGGTTCCAATGTGGTGGTAACAGAAAGGGTGGTTCATCCAGGGTCTGGTCTAGGTGGCATGTTAGACATTCCTGATTTGGCTGATGGTTCCGTAGTGGTGAGGGAAAGAGTTATTGCACCCAGTGGTTCCAGGCTGTCTAACTCCTTTAGTATTCCTGATCTCAGGGATGTTGGGAATGTAGTAGTGACAGAGAGAGTGATACAGCCTGCTTCTACATTACAAGGCAACTTGACTATCCCTTCTGCTCTACAAAGCAACTTGATTATTCCTTCTGCTTCTTCTCTACAGGGCAACTTTACTATCCCTTCTGCTTCTACTCTACAAGGCAACTTGACTATTCCTTCTGCTTCTTCTCTACAAGGCAACTTTACTATCCCTTCTGCTTCTTCTCTACAAGGCAACTTTACTATCCCTTCTGCTTCTACTCTACAGGGCAACTATACTATCCCTTCTGACCTGTCAAATGCACAAAATATGATTGTGACTGAAAAAAGAACAGTTTCTACATCTGGCGCACAAAGCCAGATACTAAACCCCGACCCTTTCCTTAGCCAGCCTATTGGGTCTACTTCTCCAAATAAATCTGTAAGTAGATTAACAAAGTACAGCACGGTGCAATACTCCTAAACCATAAAATATTTATCTTCCATTTTCACCTATGTGACTTTCGTTTACATTTGATTTACCTGGAAAAAAATATAACTACCAAGTGCATCAATTCTTAGTAAAGACCAGAAAATCACATTAGCGCTACAATGATAGTCACATTCAGGCTATCCCACCAAAACATTATTCTAAACAAGGAAGCACCTAGGTAACTCTACATGTTTCCTGTCATTAAATGCTCAAGAGAAGGAACCAGGAGCTTCTCATCATTTTGCAGTGCACTACAATGAACCCGACAAAGCAAAAGCTGTATTGTTAATTATGCAGCAAATTTTAAGGCACTGTATAAACTATTGGAAGGGTTAGTTTAGTCCTAATTTAAATTTAATTCATTTAATTGTTTGGGATGACAGAACTCTCAAAAGCAGGAAATATAAGAAGTGAAAATATTGTCAAACAATGACCTTTTTAATATCCTCATTCTGGTGAGACGGTGTCTGGCTGCTCTTGAAGACCATTGCCAAGTATTTTTCATACCAGAAAGAGAGTTACCTATTGAAGATTAAAGCTTTAAGACTAATGAAACGTGTTCATATTTTTCTACAAATGATTTATTAATTCAGGGCTAAATTAATTCAGCAGATATTTTCAACATTAAGGCCCTCTTTTACTAAGGTGCGCTAACCGATTAGCGTGCACTAATCGATTTAGCGCACGCTAAATGCTAACGCGTGCATATTAGTCTATGGACATGCTAGCGTTTAGCACGCGCTAATCGGTTAGCGCACCTTAGTAAAACAGGGGGTAAGTTTAAATACGGTACATACAGTATATTTAAAGAACACCTAGAGGCCAAGTACATGAACATGTTAAAATGCAATATCACAACCTAGTCAGTTTTTAATTTTAGCTCTGTAAAATATGTATAGATAGACACAAATTCATAGATAGTGTAAATAGTTCTATGGGGTTAGTTTCTTATTGAATTTCAATAGTGCTGATTTGTCATACACACTAAAACTCAATCCTAAATGCAAAGTTGCCCTATCATTGCTTTTGCAAGCTAAGGGGGCGTGGTGTTTTCATGTGGTAGAATAGAGGTTGTCAGACATTTGACAACATGTCTGACAATCTCAATGCAATATGTATTGCTTCTAGGGAAAGGGTCTGATCTAGTGGCTAGGGCTTGGGTCTAGGAACTGGGAAATCCTAGGTCAGAGCACTAGCTCTGCTAGCACCTTACCATTTAACCTTTTAACAGATAACATTAATGAAGTATTATGCATCATGGCTGGAATGCTATTAGTTCCAAATCAAGTCAAGGTCTTGAAGCACACTGTTACTGACTTTTCCTATGCACTGTAAAACTCATATATTGTTCAACTTTTAGTGACTCTTCTTTGGCTGGATTTCTCCTAAGAATGTGTTTCTATTTTTGCCTAGTGCAGTGTCTCTCAAACATTTTTAGCTCTGGCACACTGAACGGAGTAAATGTTTTTCGCGGCACATTACAATTGAAATTATAAAATTGCAAAACCAACAAAAAAGATTTAATTTGAGAGTTATTTATTTAAAGTTCTGTAAGCTATGTATGGGTAATTGTAATAACGGTGAAACTAAAGTAGATAGAATTGTTAATCGATGCGATGGATGTGCTTGTTTTTTTAGTGCAAATTAACTTAAAATGCGGCTCGATAGTCGAGAAGCAAATACGCATTTCAACATCCACCATCTGCAGTGGTTCTCTTTTTTTCGATTTAACTTTTGTCAGAGCTGAAAATCCAAGTTCACAAAGATAAGAAGGTCCAAACAGTAACAAAGCCTTGATTGCTGTGTTGGTCAAGGTGGGATAACTACTACATAAAAAATAAAAATAAAATGACTTGCCGTTAGTTTTCAAGAACCAATCACATCAAAGAATGACGCTTGTCTGGGCAGTTGTATCCTTACGTACACAGACGCTCATAACATTGACTCTTGAGTACGCAACATACATGTCTAGTACATGTAGTCTAGTGTATACTTATGAAGGGAATTTTTAAAAATAAAGTAAAATTACGGAATCTCTCGTAGCACACCCGGAATCTCTTCGGGGCACACCACTGTGCCATAGCACACAGTTTGAGAGACCCTGACCTAGTGTAATGAATATTCTGGTTTTTAAAGTATATTCACATTTATTTCCCTTCATATAGCATATTTGTAAACTCCTGAAGCATCTCAACATTTGTCCTAAAATAAAAGAATGCTTATGTAATTTGCACTAACTTCTAAGACCATATTTAAGAACTGGACAAAATACAGCAACCTCTAGGCACATCATTTAATTCATATGATCAGGTTTCTCGGATACCGGCTTTTATAATGCAGCTGATTTCTACCCTGGGCCAACGCTCACTATTCCAAAGTGATAAAGGGGGGAGCCGCTATGTTTTTGTGTTGCTTTTAAGCAATTGCCAAACTTTGTAGACATTTTAAGGGGGAGTTGTGTTAAGTAATGTGGTGCTAAATGTAAGAAAGTGTCACAGTCTTCCTGAAGCAAACACTAAAATAGAGAATAATGCAAAAGCAGGCCCTGTAAGAATTGTGCTTACAGTTTATCGACTTTAAATTGTGCAAGTAAACTGGAATTTTTCTTTTCACTTTTGCATGGGCTTGTGCCTTAAGATCTTTTTAAAAAGAAGAAAACCGATGTTGTCTTCTTTATTATTACAGATTACTGGTGAGAGAAACTGATCAAATATAAAATCCTCTCTTAGTCTAGACTTCCCATTTACATAGAACCAAATGAGCATTGCTTATTTTAATTTGCGATTTGCAAATTTGTGTGCAACCAGGCTATTTTTGTCCAGTCATTAAATTTAGCCTTTAACCCCTTCTAATGTAGAAAAGAGACGGCAAGAAAAACACCAACAAAATTATTTAAATTTTAAGTATTTTTATGGATATGCAGGCACAAGGTTTTTGTTTCTTTTCTTTTTTTTCATTTCATTTTTTTCTTTTGTTTCATTTTATTCATTTACGTCCAGAAACATGATTTGCATGTGTAAAAAATGCATTGTGCATGTAAGTTATACTGATACATTTATGCACTTAAAAAAACGAAAAGGAAACAATGCACGCCACTAAACATCTTCCTATCTGCATTTTTAAGGCTGCTGTTGCGGATATGTTTAAAATCAACAGTGTTTTCTTATTTATAGAAAATGTATAGCAGAACTGCATAATGATTTGGCTTCTTATAGAATAGGCTCACAACCTGCATAATAGGCTCACAACCTGCATAATTTGGGCATCTATATTGTAACATCCAGATATAAAATTGCCCCCCATCTAGCTCTTTTTAATTACATTTACCATTGTTGCTTTAAAAGCCAGCCTTGACTGTTATCAAATTTGTGGTCTTATTTTACTACAGTATGAGGGTATTTTAAACAGTATTCCATCCATGTATATACTTTCTTCTTAAAAAAAATAAACAAATAATGAAATGTGGCTTTATGACTCCATATCCTAATTTGCATGCTTGAAAACCACAGTGCATTCTTGATGTAAAAAAAAAAAAAAGGCCTACCCTGTATTACAAGCTAATGGGATGTGCCCTTCAGCAGTAGAGAATCAGGTTTCCTCTATGACAGTCAGTAGGAAACCAGTGCACTCTGGAGACTACATATTCATCCTGGGAAGACTGGGGAAAGGGACAGAAAAATGTCTGCTGTACTTGAATGACACCATTTTGATGGCTTTCAGGTGATATGCAAAAAAATTATTAATAATAATAATATTAGCTATAACTATTGTTTTGAGCCCTAATGAACAAAGGAAAAGAGCTCAGGTGATTTCTTTCCGACTTCCAGGCCAACAAATGCATACCTGCCTCCTATCATGCTAAGTTCAACAAAGCTAATATGGGAGAATAAAGACTCATCCTTCCTCCCCTAGTGTGTACGGAAAAAGTTATGACAGAAGTTAGTGATAATTAAAAGTTCAGAATATCCTAAACCAGGGCTGCCCAAATCCGGTCCTCGAGATCTACTGGCAGGCCAGGTTTTCTGGATATCCACAATGAATATGCATAAGAGAGATTTGCCTGCGCTGCCTTCTTGGTATGCAAATCTCTCTCATGCATGTTCATTGTGGATATCCAGAAAACCTGGCCTGCCAGTAGATCTCGAGGACCGGACTTGGGCAGCCCTGCCCTAAACTGTATTATTTGGACTTGCAGAAAAAAAAAATCTCATTCTTGGCGTGCGGAGATAGCTTTGCTCAGTACCCCACAATCTCTTTGGCCAATGCACTTGTTTTCCTTTTATGTCCTCGGTGGGGGGGTATTGGGCCCTTCCTCCTATTTCTGCAATGTCATGGTCTTTGTATCACTCACTCTATCTATTGTAAGCTGTTGCTGATTGTATTGCATTGTTACTAGTCGTTTCTTTCAGCATATGTTTTTACTGTAACTTGCCTATTTCTCTGGTTGACTCTAATAAAAAGGATATATAAAAAAAAAATTAATAATAATTAACCCTTTAATTGGCAGATGGTAAAATGGCTGTTTTATGTAACTTGATACTGAACGAGAGCAGGCATTTGGAGATGCAGATCTCCCATAAGAGCCAGAGAAGACACATGTTGCTTCTGAGCAACAATGCCAAATTAAGGGTTAAAATAAATAGCTCACAATAAGGGTTTTGTACTACTTCCCTCTTGTTATCTTCAAGTAGGACCTCCAATGTATTTATTTAAGCAAAGAGCATCCAATTCACACTCCTATGGCAGCTCCTATCATCAGATAGAAGAGATGATACATAGCTCAGACCGTCAAATGAGATGAACCCTAGTAGTAATTTTGGGCACATAATATCTGACATCTGTTCATGAGACACATGTATGAATCAGGCCACATCATATATGAGACATCAGAGGAATAGTTATTAAACAGATATAGGGGATTTTCAGTTTCTTTTTTTTTTATTCTGCAGTATCAATGCTACCTGAACTTCAATATGTTAAATAGTACAGCCACGCAAAAAAAAAAAGTGGGAACGGACAATGAACACTTCACAAAAGAACAAGAATGTAAAAACAGACTTGTTCATTCCCCAAAAAAGGGGGACAAACATCAACTGTGGACCCGACCCAGTACTGTGTTTCGGCGAATCAAAACGCCTGCATCACTGTGGTGTGGTAAAACACAGGTGAATAAGTCCTTTGTTAGCACAAAGCTAAAACCATACTCTTCAAAAAATACATAAAACCTATCTAGCACAACCAATCCCAACCCAACATCCAACACTCTCTATACCCTTAATACTCTCTAATATTCTTCTATTTACCAAACGTTATCTAAAACCCCATAATTCACCCTATTCCTATCTCCTAAAGACTAATACTTCCCGTTGGTAACTCTTTTACCCGACATTTTTATTACCTTAAAAAAAAAAAAAAAAATTTATGTCATCGCTTATTCTATTCCTTCAAATTTTGAATGTAATTCTTGTTTTAGTTTGGATGTAATCCGCCTTGAACCGCAAGGTAATGGCGGAATAGAAATCACTAATGTAATGTAATGTAAAGCTGGGTCAATCAAACACAAAAAAAAAAGGGGAGCGCTGAAAAGCTATCAAGGCATTGGCTATGAATTTATATTTCAGAGATGGATAACTAACCTACTTCTTATCCCACGAAAACAAAACAAGGCATGAAAAAGGAGTGCTTGCCTTCTGAAACACAGAGCTGATACAAAGAAACAATTTACAAAAAAATAAAAATGAAAGCCCTTGCTGCTGTTAACAACAATGCTTAAAAGCAAAAGCTGGCTTCTTTTCCAGACTTTTCTGCAGCTATGGCTTCAGATTACTTTAGCATCCAATTCACTGCTTGCAATTTTAATTGTCTTGATTGCAAATTATCTAATGCCAGCCAGTATGAGTATAACTATGAAGCTACATGAAACATATAGATCATCAATGGATATTGCATTTTTGCATGTTTGGGGAATTTGCCCACCTTTCCAAATAATGCTCATGGCAGCTTGTAACATCAATTAGTATTTAGGTGCAATAAACCCCTGTTCCAAAGACCATATATATTCTGAGTGATGCTTGAGACAACAGGAGATAAAGGGTCCCACCTGTAAAAGGTTGTAAATTAAAAAAAAAAAAAAATCACCAACATCTACTGTCCTATCAGGTAGCTCTATGAGGTAAGGCTTTAGATCGATTGATCATGATTTCTAGTCTTTACTTGGAATTCAGGGGACATCTAAAAACATACCTGTTTGCCAAATATTTGGGTAACTAATTTCTTCCTCCAATTCTATATCTTATCTTTTGTAAACCGCATAGGGATTCACGGTCCTGAGGTATATAAGTTGATTGTTATGTTATGTTATTGAGTTTGGTCATGGATGAGTTAGGCGCCAGTATTTTAGGCCAAGAAAATAGTGGCCTAATATACTAGCGCCTAAGTTTTTGATGCCTACCAGCATCTAACTTGAGTCAAGTACCACTAGGTGCAAGTCTACAAATGCGCCTAACTTTGAATGGCATGCAGTAGGTGCCATTTTTGTAGGCACCTTCTGATTTAGGCATTCTTTAGAGAATCAGGCCCTACGTTCTTCTGCATTAACTTGGGCAAACTAGATGAACCATGCAGGTCTCTTTATCTGCTGTCATTTACCGGTACTATGTTATTCTGTTACTATAACTCTACTTAGTTAGCATACAATAAATGTAATGCACTAACACTTCCATGTCCAACCTAGACCCATGTCATGTCCCACCTAGACCCATGTCATGTCCCCTGTCAGAAAAATTCAATGGCACACTGTATAATGTGTGGAAATGGAAAAATGTATATTTATTTCCAATATTTATATTCCACTTGATCACGAAACAAACATAACTAAAACTTTTTAAACAATACAACATGAAAAAGACATACATACAATAAAGTAACTATAAATAGTACTGAAAAAAAATCCCTTAATGCAACTGCAAAGTAGCCTGTTTCAGTAGGTTAACCATGCTTCCATGCTTCAAGTGCTTAAAGCCCTTTAGCAGAAGGGCCCCCAAATTACCTGCCCAAAATCACAAGAAGTGTCAATGTAAATGATGGGGAAATGTGAAATTTAAATCCTAATTTTTGACTCTTTGCTCGCACAAGTGCATTCTTTCCTAATTAAAAAGAAACATGCATTTTAAAGTTGCATAGCAGATCACAACATGTTAAACTATTTTATTTTATAATTGTTTGAAGAAAAATGTATTCAATGGTAACAATGCCTGGCTTGTTTTTAGTTGCCACTGTAGGGGGAAAAAAAAACCAACAACCAGGCACACTATCTTGATACGGAAAAACTTACATTCAGCAATTTGCTTAATTTTATTAGAGATATGAACTTATAAATCTGATGTTCCAAAGACTTTGCTCAACTGGTTTTATACATAATCCCTATTTGTCTCTATTTTGGTACTGTAAAGCAAAAATAAAGAAATATTGTAACACCTAGGTTTGCTGTGGAACTCTGATTTCATTTGCCTTGCAAAGACTCAATTAAAGTTGGGCTCCATTTTAGTGCCTACAGCCTGGCTGCCCTGGGTAGGTCCACCCTTACCATCATAAACTTAGCAGTGTCGGGCCTGGCTAATACCTGGATGGGCAACCACCTGGGAACACCAATTGCTGTAGGCTGAGGGGCACATACAGGTGAAGGCAATGGCAAACCACTCCTGTACTCTGCCAGGAAACAACACAGGGTGGATTACACAGGGCTCAGTGGCATAATCTATCCATCTGTTTAAGGAGAAGGCCAGAGCCTTAATTTCTCTTATTCTGTACTACCACTATTTTATTCAGTAACATGCTGTTGAAAACAAGAAAGGCTGCATTGTGACTCTTTTCTGAACTTACTGAAATGTGCTTTTACCATACTGTTTAGGAGGCAATAAGCTTTGTCCACTTGTAGAGCATATTTTGCACACAGGAAATGGCTGTTATAAAATGTTGTGTGGTGCAGCACAACACCACACCTGATTTTATGCAATCTGCATGTAAGAATTCCTGGGGTGTACTTGGATAGAGCTGCAATGTACATCCATGTTGTATAAAGTATGTGTGCACACACAGAGTATACAGTATGCACATACTTACACCTAGAGAATGACACGGTGACAAAATTCATCACTGTTCCCGTCCCCGCGGATAACCGCGGGAAACCATCTTCATGTCATTCTTTAAGGAGAGAGGGAAGAATCAGAGTATGAATGGCCACAGCCACTGACCCACAAGCTTTGCTTTGAAGAATGCTGGTGTAGAAGGATTGAAGTTGAGATAGACGCTACAGAATGACAGTCTCTGGTATCCAGAGCAGATATTGTGATGTCATAATGCCTCATTCCACCAGTGCCTAAGAGCCAATCACATCAATGATGTCACAATGGCTTCATTATCCTTGGCTCACATAAGAATCAGAGTATGAATGGCCACAACCACTGACCCTCAAGCTTTGCGTTGAAGAATGCTGGTGTAGAAGGACTGAGGTTGAAATAGACACTAGAAAATGACATGGGATTATTTCCAGCGGTTATCCGCGGGGACGGGAACGGTGATGAATTTTGTCACCGTGTCATTCTCTACTTACACCTTCTCTACACCAGATGTAAATTAGCCTGAGAGGATCTGTGTGATACTGAGGATCATTGTAGTGACCTTTTTTAAAAAAATAAGACACATAGGGCTCCTTTTACAAAGGTGCGTTAGGGCCTTAATGCGCAGAATAGCATGCGCTAAAATGCCCCGTGCGCTAACCGCTATCGCCTCCTCTTGAGCAGGCGGTAGTTTTTCGGCTGCTAATCCAGTGCGTGCGCTATAAACACTAGCGCACCTTTGTAAAAGGAGCCCATAGGTGCCTATACTGTCTTTATAAAATATTACTATCAAAAGAATCTCCCAGAAATGAATAATTAAATGTGATACAAAATCAAATTGGATCCTAGAGTACTCGTAAATATACACAAAGGGCTAGATTCAGCAAATGGCATTCAAAAATAAGCACTGGGAAAAATCCTTGCTAAGCACTATTCTATAAAGAGCACTCCGGAAGGAAACCTGCTGTAAATTCCGCCGTGCAAGTTGGGAGTGCAACCCCCAAATTCTATAACACTGCACCTAAATATCTGGAATGCCCCTGACTCATCCATACCCCTCCCATGGCTATGTCCCCTTCTGGGTTTTATACAGTGTTATAAAATAGGGCATAGGGCAGACATGAGCATAAATCCAAATTAGCGCCAATTAATTCTTAAAACCAATATTAGTTGTTAGCACCCAATTAACTATGCATGCATCTGGGCTCCTCACCCAAATTTGGGTGCTCAACTTTGGGTGGCATATATAGAATCTGGGAATAATATAATAATTGGTGTGAAAGGATCTGCAGCACTCTGCTCGCTGCTAACAAAAGTCCAATTTATTATCATCGGAAAAGTTCTTGTGCCCCCTATGTTTTTAGTCCTTATCTCAGTGCAAATAAAATGATATTTATCAATGCTTCATTCACAAGATTTCAGAGTATTCACACAAACTTTTAAGTACCAACAGGTAAATAGTAGTTGTAAGTTAAATTATACATGCCTTTTCACACCAGAACAAAGCACAGCAAAAAAAAGTAAAAAAAAAAAATTAGCACAATGGGTCCTAAAACTTGAAGCGAGGAACAAATTTTATTGGAAGATCCAACACAGGCCATATTTCAGCAAACTGCCTGCATCAGGGGTCTCTGAATGAAAACATAGAAAACATTGATATGTAAATCATAAATAATTCATGCCTATAAAAATATGACAAATACTTTGGATAAAACATACGAATTAAATGCTCATTTTACAAAGCCACATTAGCGAGTGCTACGCAGCAAATGCACAGAAGCCCATTCAATCCCTATGGGCTTCGATGCATTTACCGCACCAGCCCGTGCTACTTGGCTCATTAAAAAAAAAAGGCCCTAAAAATATCATGCAAAAGTAAAAATGTTAAAATATTAAAAGGATCACTATATAAACAACAAAAGAAAGCTCTCCCTTTTAGCCCCAGTAGATCATCCACCACAACCCAACACAGTGAGCTACCTCATCAATGTGTTTTCCCTGCTTATTTTGTCGGGGAAAGGATTATTTATCTGATCCTTCAATTCCGCCCATCTCTTACATCTTCTTATACGCTCCTTCTTCCTACTCTATAACCTCGCTCACTCAACTGTCTTCCACACCTTCCCAAATCTAATTGATGTAACCTCGCTGTACTTACAGCATCTCTTATTATATACCGTCTCGAACTGAAAACGTATGACGGGATATAAATAAAGCTATTATTACTATTATTATTATTATTATGGAGGTCTTATCAGAAATAGAGGGAGGGGAACCAATTCAGTGCCAGCACCTGAAGCATTTGGGGGGAGAGCACCCCCACCCATGCTTTCCCAAACCACTCCTATAGACTATCTCCAGACCATCATAACTGGTGGACATAACTTAATTAATCACATCAACTGCCTCCAGAGTCTACAAATATTTTCTGTTGCCAGCCAAAATAGGCAGATTCACATTCCCTTGAACAAGAATACCCAACAACTCAATATTAAACAGCATGGTCAGCTACTACTTTTTTTTTTTTTTCAAATTCTGCGGTGTTTACATATTTTACATATATTCAATACCTGTAAATATATATTACTAAGGTGATTAGCGCAGGCTGGTGCAGCAATTGCACCAAAGTCTTTTAAATCCCTTTGGGCTTTGGTGCAGTCACTGCGCGGCATTTGCTAACACCGTTTATTAAAAGGGGACTCGTGTTTTCTTACTTTCTACAGTATTATGTTGGATCTATATGAAAATAAAACTCAAAAGAAGGCAGCAAATAGGGGATACTTAGGCTCAAGTGTGAAGAAAAATGGGATATATAAACGGTGAACTCAAACAATGGATGGATGCTATTAGGTGCATCTTTTCTGTCTTTTGTAGCAAAAGCCCTTTTGAAATATTTTTTTTTTTAAACCCAGCTTATTTATGGTGGGGGAATTGACTCCTTAGACTACTGCAACTCACTACTCTCAGGCCTTCCGCTTAGCCATTTTGCTCGAATTTGGCTGCACAACTCATATTCCGGAAGAGCCGCTTTGCTCACGTTACCCCTTTCCTAAAGTCACTTCATTGGCTTTCCATCCATTTCCAAATACAATTCAAATTCATCTTACTGACCTACAAATGTACTCACTTAGCTGCTCCTCACCATCTCTCTTCACTTATCTCCCTCTATGATCCCCACCATGAGTTCTGCTCAGCTGCTAAGTCCCTCCTTTATGTGCCCTTCTCTTTGGCTGCCAACTCCAGACTCCATCCCTTCTGCCTTGCTGTGCTGTATGCTTGGAACAAGCTACCTGAATCCCTATGGCAGTGTTCAAGGCCCAATTAAAAGTCTACCTCTTCGAGAGTGCTTTCGACTCCTAACTTCTTTCACCTTGGGTTCTACATCCCCAACTCTATATGTCATGTCTGTCTGTCCAAGTTATATTGTAAGCTCTTCCGAGCAGGGACTGTCTATAAATGTCAAAATGTATAGCGCTGCGTATGTCTTTCAGCACTATATAAGTGATAAGTAGTAGTAGTAGTAGTAAGGAGTTAACATTTTTGACTTTGCATTAATTTTTCAAGTTGTGTCCCATCTAAGCATTCTCAAGATTCAAATTCAGCAACCTTTGGAATTTGAGACAGTAACAATATCAGGCTTCACTGCCACCTTAAAGACACATGAAATTGGCACCTTAGAGAAGATCCTTAAATGAATTACTCAAGTAAAGCCAAAGTACAACATGTGTAAAGCCAATGGGAAATATCAATGGAAGAAAGGTAAGAGTTAAATATTTGTTAGAAATTACTGAAAAATAGGCTACCACGATCAAGCCAACAAGCATTGCATATCTGTGAGCTGCATTTAAGTGACATTGCTAGTGTGCATTTTCTTGTGTGAATTGTTGGCTCCCTATCTGCCATCGCATACAGTTCAAGATCTTATTGCTGACCTACAAGTGTGTTCATTCTGCTGCCCCTCAATATCTCTCCTCGCTTCTCTCTCCTTATATACCGTCCTCAGATAAGTCACTCTTAGCATTATCCTTCCCCTCCACTGACAATTCCAGACTTTGCTCCTTTCATCTAGCTGCCTCCTATGCCTGGAATAAATTACCCGAGTTTGTCCGTCAAGCCTCATCCCTTCCCTTGTTTAAAAGCAGACTGAAAACCCACCTTTTTGATATAGCTTTCGATCCTTAACCCTGCTCCTCTGCCCTCCAACTCAGCCAGCTGATTAACCGTTCCCCTTAACTGTATCCATGACATCTTGTTTGTCTGTCTTGCCTGTTTAGATAGTAAGCTCTTTCGAGCAGGGACTGTTTTCTTACTCTTTGTGACTCTGTGCAGCGCTGCGTGCGTCTGGTAGCGCTATAGAAATAATTAATAGTAGTAGTAGTAGTAATTTTGTGACAGGCTCCTAATTTGTGAAGCCAGAACATACATAATTTGTACCAATTTTCAAAGAGAAAAAACATACATACTGTACTTTACCTTTGAAACTGCACACGTTTACACCTGTTACCCAGTATGTACATACCCCCCCACCCCCCACCTTTTTATAAATGCCAACATGCTCATAGGAATAGAATGGGCAGCTCGGCATTTAGCTCACACTGCTTGGCAGCGCAACTTGATAAAAGAGGGGAATAACTTTGAATTCCAAACCTTACCCCAGAAATTCTTAATCTGGGGTCCATAAGGTCTGTGAATTTGAACGGGGAAAAAATTACAGCCTCTAACTGAAATTTAGTTCATGCAATAATGGATGTAGGCAACAAAGTATGTTTCTAGACCCCCAAACAGTTTGTTAACCTCAATATTGGGGGGGGGGAGGAAGTTATCCACATGGGCCACTGTTATATCAGGTTATTTTACCACAAGTTGGATTATTTTACTACAGGTTCTCATTGTATTACATAGGGCTCTGTGCTAAAATATTCCAACTTGTGGTAAAATAAACAAATTAGACAATAGCTCATGTTGATAACTTCCCCTCTACATCTCACTGTCTAAGGGCTCCTTTTACAAAGCCACAGTAGCAGCTGCTGCTTCGGTAATCGCTCCAACACCCATAGGGATTTAATGGCCATCGGAGCGTTTGCCCAGCGGCAGCCGCTATTGCAATTTTGTAAAGGGGGTGGGAAGGGGTAAATTATTATGTTCTAAAAGAAAATGAATCCTTAAGTGTGGCTATTATAATTAGATAGATCACAGATTTCAACCTTTCACATTTATTAAAGATTCAACCTATATGGTATGAGCAGTGAAAACACTGGTTTATTTTCTCAGTTCAAACAACCAAATTCTTCATAGGTCCCAAGTTTTTCAATTTACTTTTTATAAATGTTTGTTTTCACAATTATTTTACTTTAATTAACAAGAATGCACTTATCTTCTAGTTAAGACTTTGCAAGGAAAAACTTGGAACCTATGAAGAATTTGGCTGTTGAAGAGAGAAAATAAACCTCTGTGTTTCAGCTTTCTGAGGATCCATCAAAAAAATTGTAATGATTGATAAACAACATTAAATGCATATAGGTTGGATCTAAAAAAATGAAACCAGAGTATACCCCCCCCCCCCCCACACACACACACACACACACTTTAAGAAAAGATCCCTTGCATTCCAAGCGGGCAAATGGAACAAATGCCTCACAGCACTCATCTCCAATTCCCCCCCCCCCCCCACCAAATGTTCAGGAAGTCAATCAAAACCTACCTTTTTGATAAATTCCTCTAACTTCTCCCCCCCCCCTCTTCCTTGCCTCCTCCTCGGTCCTTGACTTACCTCAGACTCTCGACTCCTCCAATCCTGTCAGCCACCAAATGGCTTAACAAAATGGATCACCCTATCCAACTAATCACCCCTTCTTCATTACCTCCCTTACTAAATGCCTCTGCTCTGCTTTATCGAACTCCGCAGTATATATCACCGCCGTGTGTAACACTACTGTATGAACTCCGCTATATATATGCGACTTACAACAAATGTAACTTCTCTGCAATAGTAACCGACCTGAAAAATAACTTCACCGTAAATGTAGCGTCGCCGAAAATGTAAATGTAGCTATGCCAAAAAAAAAAAAATGTGTAACTTTGCTGTAATGTACAGTCTCTTCATCTGTTGACCGCATAGAACTTCCATGGTAATGCGGTATACAAAAATAAAAAAATAAAGTTAAAAGTGTAGAAGTTTTTAGTGCTGCCCGGTGCGCTGAATGCTCTGCTCCGACAGTCATAGAGTTCCTATGAGCGTCAGCGCAACATAGAGCATTCAGCGTGCCGGCTGGCGCTAAAAACGTCTTCCACGCCGGGGGGGGGGGGGATAACTAGTTGCATGAAACACTGTTTATCTCAGAAAGTGTGTAGTTGATAATGTTCAACACATATTTGCTATTTTAATATTGTGGTAACTGTTTCTGAGCCTAATTGGCTTCCTTTGTAATACAATCTACATTTTATTTTATACAACTAAATATATTTTTCAATTCTTAGTATGTAATATGACTAAGAGAACAATATATTTCTGTATTTCTTTAAACATCTTGTATAGGATGCATTAAAATGATAAATAAATAAATTTAAAAAAAATATATATATATATATTTCTGAGGAGTGCATAGGTTTTTACCAGACCCTCAAAGGGGTTCATGGCACATAAAGGTTAAGAACCCCTGTCCTACCCCAAGTCCGCCCTGGGTACATCTCTGCTCACTCTGTAAATGTGGGGAATGGCATCATACGCATACTTCTACCAGCATATAATCCAGGGAATTTACAAAAAGTGATATCTGAAGAGGTGCTGAGTGAGGATCTGCTAAGGGGAAGAAAAACTCCTTTGGGATATCAGACCTTCTGGCATTCAAACTTGGGAAAAGGTAAACTTGGGCTTCAGTAGGTTAACTCATTGCCCTTCTCTTTTACTATTTTATAGTTCAGTACACTGCTTTTTCAGCAAAGTCAGTTTAGGCAATAGTGTACCCTTTAGAGCAGTGTCTTGCAAACTTTGCAAAGCCGCAGCACTCTAAATGGGGTGGCCACAGCTTGAGGCATCCGTATGCGTGCCTGCATCAATGTGATGACATCACGTGCATGCATATCATTACGTCGATGTCTGCGCATGCGTGAAGACTCTCCGGACGAGGCCCTGAGCTGCCAGTAGGGGTGTTAGAAGGGAAGAGGTGCAGAGAGGAGAGGCGCTGGCGCCGGTTGACTGCCTACAGGATGTGCCTCTCACCGCGAGAGGTACGTCCTGAAGGCAGTCAGCCAGCATCTCACGGCACACCTGGAATCTCTGGCAGCACAGTTTGCAATTCACTGCTTTAGAGTCTCGGTTAAGGTTTTATATAAAAAGTGTTTTAGTCTAGATATAGTATTTTAGATTGCATTTCAGAGCATAAGGTAAGATCTGATTAGGGCACAGGTAGAAGTTGAGGAGTTTTTGTATAGTGTGTAATTCCCATCCTCCCACTGCAAGGCTGATTTTTGACTTATAGGTTCTTCACCAATTAGGAACATGGCATTGCTTTGGTAGGAGATATTCTGGTTTTTCTTTTTTTTTTTTTTTTTTCATCAGATGTGAATCCTTTAGCAACCACAGCATGGGTGGGAAATATTGTGTCACCAAAGCTGTTGCTCAGGTTACAGCTTCTGTCTCTGCAGAAAGAAAATGTTACCCAAACAGAGGGAGTGGTTCCTTGTGCAAGCTGCTTCAGCTTGAATCCCTCATGAAGGAAGTAAAGGAACTATGAGAGGAAGTGGCAAGACTGAGAAGCATCTTTGAGAATGTGAGGTATATTGATGAAATGTTTCATGTGGCATCAAAGATTTTCAGCAGTGAGGAAGAGGAGGCTGTACTGAGGGTGGACAGCTGAACTCAGATTTCGGGACCCTGCAGAATTGATAATGTGACTCCATCTACTCTTGAACTGAAAAACCGGTATGCAGCCCTGGAAGAGGAGGACATAAGAGCATCCTGGGGAGATGATTTGATGTACAGTGCTATGTACAGTATGTCTAGTAGCACTACAGAAATAATAAATAGTAGTAGTAAGGACCAAAGCTCAAAATCCCCAGTTGCTGGATCCGTAACTACTAGGAGGTATAGGTCAGTGGTGGTTGGTGATTCCCTTCTGAGGGGTAGAGAGGCATCCATCTGCAGACCAAACATGATGTCCCAGGAGGTATACTGTCTGCTTGGTGCCAAAATCCAAGATGTTATGGAGAGCTTGCCAGACTCATCAAGCCTAATGACTATTACCCAATACTGCTTATCCATGTTGGCATTAATGACACTGCTAGGTATCCCTCCAAATGTATCAAAAGTGACTTTGTGACTCTGGGAGAGGTGGTGAAGTAGTTAGGTGTGCAGGTGGTTTTCTCACCAATCCTCCCTGTCGATGGAAAAGGCCAGGGCAGAGAAGCCTGCATCCTGGAAATGAAAGCAGGTCTTTGTGGATATATTGTCGAGAGCGTTTTGGCATCTTGGACTATGGGATGATTTTCCAAGGGCTGCTGAGCAGGGTTGGTGTGCATCTTTCAAAGATGGGAAGAAGTCTTCAACATAAGACTGGCTAATCTACTAAAGAGGGCTTTAAACTAGAATTGTTGGGGCAGGGTGATCAAAGCCCCCAGGTGAGTATAAGCCCTAGGCAAGTGAATCACTAAATACCTCTACACAAATGGGAAAAGGGGGCAGGGTCTGGAAAGCAGTATATACTAATGCTTAAAGTATGGGAAACAAGGTTCCGGATCTAGAGGCTGTAATGGAAAAGGCTGAGTTGGATTTAGTGGCAATCACAGAGATGTGGCTCACAGAGAACCATAACTGGAATATGGTTATACTGGGCTATAATCTGTTCAGAAAAGACAGGGTAGGAAGAAAAGGAGGGTGAGTGGCAGTGGCGTACCTAGCATATGTGGCACCCAGGCCCATCATTTTTTGACACACACACCCCCATCTATATCAAAAATATGATTTTTAGTAACAATCCATATATTGCACAAGAGTGTACCTAGGAAAAGGCAGCATCTTAAACACTGCAGTGAGCACTAGAACACCAACACATACATTGTAAAACTAAACAAGCCAGATCCTGCACAGTCAATTGATCCTGTAGTCAATGCCAACTGAAAACTATGTCCTTTTCATACACACAGAACAGAGATACACCCTCGCCCAATATGGAATAATCACTAACTAAAAATAGAAATATGTAGACAAAAGTTAAACTGAACCGTCAAGAAACCAGACTCTGCATACAATGCAACACCACACCACAAAAACAGTGACACATATCCCCTAATACTGTGCAAAATATAAAGACAGTAGATGTAAATTTGAAAAAACTGATACATAACAATCACCACTTTACAAATTAACAAATAAAAATAAAACAAATGAGAAATAAGAAAATACCATTATATTGGACTAATCCATTTTTCAATTAGCTTTCAGAGGCCAAATCTTTCTTCAGAACAGTACAGTATACTGCTGTTATGGTTTCCTGTCCTGAGGAAAGGGGTTTAGTCCAAAAAATTGCCTTATTTCTATTTCCTATTTATAAACTTTTATCAATACAGTTACAATACTACTTGATTCTAAGTAAAGCAACAAAAAAATATTTCTCTTTTCTCGTTTCTGCTTTAATCATCTTCTCTTTGCTCTCTTCTTTCTATACAGCGTTTGTCCTCTCTCCTTTCCATGCAACATCTGCCCTCTCTTTGCCCCTTCCACCCAGCTTCTGCCCTCTCTCTCTACCCCTTCCATCTACTGTCCACCCTCTCTCTCTTCCATATGGCATCTTCCCTCTTTCTATGTCCCTTCAATAAACTGTATATCTGAGGTCCCTTCTCTCCTTTGCATGATTCATTTCAGCTTCACCCCCTTTCCATTTCTGTCTCCACCCTCTCCCCTATGCTTTGGCATCTCTCTCTCTTTCTCTTCTCCTTTCCTTCCTTCCTTCCTTCCTTCCATGGTGTGATATCTCTATCTCCTTCCCTTCCCTCATGCCATGGCATCTCTTCCTCCCCCTTCATGGTCTGGTATCTCCTTTCCTTTTTTCCTTTCCCTCCCATGGACTTGGCATCTCTGGTTCCTCTCCCTTGTTTTCCTTCTCCCTCCTTCCCTCTCTCTCCCCAATTGGGTGCTGCTGCTGCAGCATTTCTCTCCCCCCTTCCCTGTGCAGCAGCAGCATTTCTCCCCCCTTGCCTGTGCAGTATTTCTTCCCCCCCTTGCCTGTGCAGCAGTAGCATTTCTCTCCCCCTTGCCTGTGCAGAATTTCTCCCCCCCCCTTCCCTGTGCAGCAGCATGTCTCCCCTTTGCCTTTGCAGCATTTCTACCTCCCCCTTCCCTGTGCAGCAGCATATCTCCCCCTTGCCTTTGCAGCATTTCTCTCCCCCCCTTGCCTGTGCAGCATTTCTACCCTCCCCCTTCCCTGTGCAGCATTTCTACCCTCCCCCCTTCCCTGTGCAGTATTTCTACCCTCCCCCCCTCCCTGTCCAGCATTTCTACCCTCCCCCCTTCCCTGCCCAGCATGTCTGGCCAGTTCCCCTGCTAAAAGCCGCGGGCGTCTACACCTCACCGATCCACGGCTGCGTCGGAAACCTTCTCTCTGACGTTGTGACATCAGAGAGAACGCTTCCGACGCAGCCACGGATCGCGCGAGGAGCGAACGTCCGCTGCTTTCAGCAGGGGAGCCAGCCAGAACCTGAGCAACGCCGGTGAGCACCCGAAGACACCCGTTTACTGCCACTACTGCTGGTTAAGGAAAGGCAGCAGTGGCAGAATAGGGAGGGTGGCCGGCTGTGCACCCCTTGGTCATGCACCCGGGGCGGACCGCCCCCCCCCCCCCACTCCTCTCCTTGGTATGCCACTGGTGAGTGGCATTACATGTTAACATTGTTTAAAGCCACACAATTTCAGGATCTGTAGGGTAAGGAAGAGGCATTGTGGGTAGATCTGAAAAGAGGGAATGGAAAATGTATTTACATTGGTGCAATATACAGGCCTCCTTCACAGACAGAAATGGACATAGATTTAATAGAGGACAATCAAAATATATCTATAAAAGGGGAAGTACTACTAATAGGTGATATTAATATGCCAGATGTTAGATTAGGGTATCTCAGTTGCGAGATCTCCTAGAAGTAGTGAGATCCTGGATTCTCTACAAGGAGTACTGTTCCATCAGTTGGTAATGGAAACCATGCGGGATAAGGCCATATTGGACTTAGTGCTTACAAACAAGGAAAGTGTTTCTGATGTTACAGTGGATGATCATCTGGCATCCAGTGATCTGCATGGTGTAGTTTAATATTAAGACAGAGTTAAAAAGGGCTCATTTAAAAGTAAAGGTTCTAGACTTTTTAAAAAAACTTTGTTCAGATGGGAAATTATGTCAAGGAATTGTCTGGTTGGGAACATCTAGAAGAAGTAGAAAAGCAGTAAGCACAACTGAAAGCTATTATAAGGGCAACAAACCATTTTGTAACGAAAGTAAGTAAAAGTAAGAGGAAAAGAAGGCCATATTAGTTCTCAAAAGTAGTAGTTGAGAAGGTAAGGTAAAAAGAGGTTAGCTTTCATAAACTACAAAAGATCGCAGAAAGAGGAAGATGGGTAAAAATATCTGGAAAAGTTAAGAGAAGCTAGTTGAGTAGTCAGGAAAGCAAAGATGTAAATGGAAGAAAAAATATCCAAGACCTGTGCCTGGGCCAATCAGGCCCCTCCCAGTGCATCCCAGGGTGCACTGGGAAGGGGCCTAAGGCCCTGATTAGCCCAGGTGCCTAAGGTTCCTCCTATGGAAGGAGTCTTAGGTGCATGGGCCAATAAGTCTTAGGCCCCTCCCAGTGCATCCCAAGATACATTGGGAAGGAGAAGAGCCTCCATTTTGACGAGGCATGTCTGCCAGCAGGAGAGAGCGTGCATCCCTCCTGCCAATTCTCCATCAAAGGTATAAGGAGTGTGTGGAAGGGTATGTGGGGATGTCGGGCTCGGTGTCTCTCTTTGGAGGGGTATTGGGAGGATCGGTGGGTGGGAGGAAGAAATGAATTGGGGCTCTATCTGCTGGTTCAGCTAATCACAGCAGAGGAATACCTGATCAGCTGAGCTGGCAGGACTCCCCAAAGCTGTGGTTTCAGGGAGTCCTGCCAGCTCAGCTGATTGGGTATTCCTCTGCCACAATCAACTGATGGCAGACAGAGGAATATTGTCAGGATCTCCCAGCAAAATAGGCACCAGAAATGTAGACCAGGGTTTTCTGGGTCTACATTTCTGGTGCCTATCTGGCGCCTATGTAGGTGCTTGAGGCACAATTCTCTAACCGGCGCTGTCATGTGTCTGACATGCAATCGGCAACTACTTTTAAGGCAACCACCAACATGGGCACCAGTTAGAGAATCTGGGGGTAACTGATTATTAATACACTCCAATCTTGCACTTGATGTTGGTTTTAAAAAATGAATAAAGATATGGGGGGGAAACACACTCCAATCTTTCATGTGTAGTGATTTCATACCATTTGCTTAAAGACGTTTTATAATTGTAATAGCAATAGTTTCTTATGTCAATTTGTCCAGGCAATTTCATCTGTTCTCTTCTCTTATTGTCATAAGCCTGATCTTATAAACAGCCATCAGATAAGAAGCTTAGATCCTGAAGGGCATGAGATGGGAGTGGCTGCTGCCATAATTGTAGTTGCAATAACTGAAAACCAGGTAAATGTTTAACAGGTAATTGCTTTAAAATAGCATTAAGAGGCCAATGTATAAAGCTACTGCAAGAGACTGTCATGAACATGCCCATTGTGAATTCCATGATCCCCCACAGAATACATCGACAGGAGGGATGGGCCACACTGTCTGTAATGCTCTCAATAATTCAGTCAAATAAGTTACTTTACTAGAGATGTACTATTTTTATTTTTATACAATTTGTTCAATTTGTACAATTTATTTTTATACAATATCTGTTTCATATTGGATAGTTTGTAATTGCCGAGTTAGTCCTCTTTAAAGGTAATTAATAAAAAGATATGAAAAGGAGAGACCTTTTTTATTGGCTTAACAATACAATTTTTTCAAGCTTTCAAAGGCACAGCCTTTTACTGCAAGTCAATTAGGAGCAAAAGATGGCAGTATCAAAACATATGTAGTGAAACATGAAAAGCTTTTATTAACCTCTTTTATTAAAGCCGGCAGCGCGGACTGGCACGGTAAATGCTCCAATGCTCATAGGAATTGAATGGGCATTGGAGAATTTGCCAAGTGGAACTCAGCTGCATGGCTTTGTAAAAGAGGCCTAAGTTAATCCAATAAAAATGGTGCCACCTTATTTTCCTTTCTTTTATTTCTACGTATTACCTGTCTCAACACAGAAAATAGTTATTAATGACAGGGCCTCTTGGACACATACATAAACATTTTTCAGTGATTTCCTGGCAACTGCTTAATGAATAACATGAAAAAAATCAATTGCATCTCAGACACTTTCATATGATAATGTATGTTTCAATTAAACTGAGCTCTTCAATGATATTTTTCATTACCCTTTAGGGAAACCTGGATTCATCTGTATTAACATGACAGGGAATCATGCATCTTCTCAAAATGAAGATAATATGTTGCAAAGAGCTTCTGCCAGAATCTTTAAAAAGTAACAGGGAAATTTCTCCAGAGACTGTAGATGGAAAAGTATATGGGTGCAGTGAAATTGGGGTAATAAATACTTACTACCTGCACAATATGGGGTCTTTTTTTTATATTTCTTTATTCATTTTTAAACTTTCAACAAGTAATTCATTATACAATCATATATACTGTAATATTACTTATTAATCATACATTCAATGAAATCGTACTATAACTTCTCCCTCCCACTCTTCTTCCAATATAATCATATAATTTTATAAAATATAAATTCATCCCTCCCTCCCCCCCCCTTATACTTCAAAATTTTTTCTTTCAAAAATCATCTACTTCTACATCCAGCCGTTTGATTGTCCAGGCCATAACTAGTATGTCTGTCTTTATACTACATTCTAATCAAAAAAATTGTCCAAGTCCCAAATGCCTAGAAAAAGACCTTTTGGACGTGGGAGGGACCAGCAGCAAAGTGATGGCCACCCAGACATGGCAACAGAGTAGTGAGGTACCTTACAGGGCACGCTGTGAACTTCACAAAAAAAACCAAAACTATGGGGTCCTTTTACTAAAGCCACACCAGAAGTGGTCTGAGTGTGCCACTTATGTGTGTCTTTTTTGCATGCTAAGACCACTTGTGCAATAACCAGAAAATGATTGATTTTCCCATTTTCTGAATGAAGGGCCGTGTGCTAATTTCACCATTGGTGCGTAGCCATTAAAAAAACAGATGATCAATCTAGTAGTCTGCATTAAAAAAAAAAGTTACCATGTAAGCTCCGACTCCTATTTTGTAGGAGTTAAGAGCCCATGCGTTAACCCCGCACTAATCAATTAGAATGTGGCAAAGCCTCACTCGCTAGCTGATTAGCATTGGCATGCCTACTCTCCATCCCCAAACTTGCCCTCGTAGTGGAAAATTAGGAATTATTTTTTTAGCGTGTGGTGTATGCTCGTGCCTACGACTTATAGGGAATTCAGGAAACGCCTAAAAACACATCTGTTCCTGAAGTACTTAGGTAACTGGCCTATACAATCTTAATCCTCAACAATTGATCTTCGAATTGTTATTCACTAACTCTGAACTTTGTTTATTCCACTCAATCTGTAATACCTTTTAATCATTGTAAACCACATAGAACTTCACGGTCCTGCGGTATATAAACTGTTATTATTATTATTATTATTATGCCCACAAACAGGTAAATTTACCACAGGACACCAGTGCACATCCTGCAATCAGACTTTTACTGTGCAGTAAGTGCATGCTAGCAGTTTAGTACAATGACCCCTATATGAACAAAATGGCAGGAAATGAAGGATAATAAAATAGTAGAACCCAGTTTCTTTAAAATGTTGCTAACCTACTAATTCCTGAATCAGACTGCACCCATCTCAAAAATGAAAACAACTTTATTATAATTCTTCTTTTCAGATCTCACTGCACAAAGTTCAAGATCTCCTGTGAAGAAACAAAAGATTTGAGGAATAGATGCATATCCTTACTTCTATGAAACTGCTGGATCCAGTCAGAACTCTCAGCGTGATATGATTCTTCGGTGGTAAGTTTCTTGACATTTAACCCACTGCATGCTGCTGAGGAAAGGCGGGAGAGGGGGGAAATATGATAGAGATGTTTAAATCCCTATGTGGCATAAATTTGCATGAGGCGAGTCTCTTTCATTTAAAAGGAAACTCCGGAATGAGAGGGCATAGGATGAAGTTAAAAGGTGAAAGGCTCAGGAGTAATCTAAGGAAATACTTTTTTACAAAAAGGGTGGTAGATGCGTAGAACAGTCTCCCAGTAGAGGTGGTGGAGATAAAGACTGTGTCTGAATTCACAAAAGCATGAAAGCATGGGAATTCACGAAAGCATGGGATCTCTTAGGGAGAGGAGTGAGTGGATGATGTGGATAGGCAGACTGGATGGGCCATTTGGCCTTTATCTACCATCAAGTTTCTATGTTTCTACATCAAGTTTTCCCGGAAGATAACTGTCCTCAATTTTTTAATTAGCATCTGTTTAAAAATACTCTGTTGCATATATGCTAGTGTGAGAAGTTTTTTTTCATGGTAATGTGTTGAACAAATTAATACCAAACTATTTTGAGCTATTAGGGCTTATGTAGCGCAGGACCGTTCCGAGTCAGAAATGTGCCTGCATGACACACCTTCTAGAGCCCCATCCCGCCCACTGTGTCACAGCCAAGCAGGAAAGGCAAATAGGCAGACTGGGTGGGCCATTTGGCCTTTACCTACCATCACGTTTTGCTGTTTCTACATCAGGTTCTCCCGCGAAGATAGCTGACCTGTTTTTTAATTGTGAATAATTGTGCATATATGTTATGCATTATTCTAGCAATTCAAAAACAAAAAGGAATGGAGGAACAATAATTCAACCACCACACAACTCCATCGATTCACTGCAACGGCGTGATACTGAAAATCCTAATTTAATGGAAGAAAAAGCCTCAGGCTTGAAGAGAGCAAAGAAATGAGCTCAACTTCTAAAACATCACTGGCTTTAAAAAAAACCTCCACAACGCTGTGGGAAAATATGTTGAGGATAATACAATCAGAGAAGCACCCTTCTCTGGTTGTATTACCCTCGACACCCTTCTCTGGTTGTGTTACCCTCAACACATTTTCCCACAGCATTCTGGAGGTTTTATAAGCCAGTGATCTTTTGGAAATAGAGCTCATTTCTTTGTTCTCTTCAAGCCTGAGGATTTTTCCTCCATTAAATTTGGATTTTCAGTATCACACTGTTGCAGTGAATTGATGGAGTTGCGTGGTGCTTGAATTATTCTAGTAATTTGTGGATATATACGGTGTATAAATGGTAGCACCCACTTTATAGAATTAACCCCAGGATGCAGCCACTGCTATCCTTTAATTTAGGCCTACTGAACATCACTGCATCTCGATAAATTCATGGCTCCTCCCTCTCTCCACCTTTTTACTGTATAGAAAGTGTCAGGCTGTTTAGAGGGATTTTCAGCTTGGCATGCTCTGCATAGCATTTGAAAACATAGGGGATAGTGGATTTATATATTCACTGGTCACAAGTGGATGTATAAGTCCATTTAAATACTGACTTCACGATCTCTTCAGTGTCTATCCTAGAACCAATACTCTTTAATATCTTTCTTGACTCATTTATAGAGTTAGACCCGGATTCTCTATAGGGCGCTGAAATTGGCAGCCACCTAAAAAGCAGATGCCAATTGCGTGTCAATCATGCACTGGCGCCCTAAAGAGAATCACTTTGTTGCAAGGCGTGCCTATGTAGCTGCCTTACGATGCCTTTTGCCATTTCCAGAATTAGCCACGCGCTTGGTGGCATTAAGCACTGTAGAATGGCTATGTAGGCACGATTCTGGCACCTTTTATTTAGTTTTACCATTTTAAAGTGTTTCTGGCACCTTTTATTTAGTTTTTCTGTTTTAAACAGTGTTTCTCAATTAACTTAGGTACCAGTAGGGCACCTACCGACACCTAAGTTTTGGCGCTGTTTATAGAATAACCCCTTAGTGCACGGTGTCTGTATTGATTTGGGACTATTTATTAAACTTTAAAACAAAGGAAAATTGATGAAGGACCCTTTAAACTTTACTTGGTTCTGTCTTTCTTTGAGCTATTACCTTTCTATGGCCCTCTTTTACTAAGCTGCAGTAGAGGTTTCTACCACTGCCCGGGGTGCTAAATGCTTCATCTCTCAAAGAAATTCTATTAGCTCCGGGCCATCTACCATGGCTTAGTAAAAGGCGGCCTATACAGTGGTACCTCGGAATCTGAACGCCCTAGAACTCGAACGTTTTGGAATCCGAACCTTTTTTTGTAGTAAATTTTGCCCCAGAATCGGAACTCTGCTTTGGAATCGGAGCGCCCTGCACATTGTATATGTGTGTTTATGCACCAGAATCTGAATGCTGCTTTGGAATATTTGTTAATATTTTACCTTAAAATCCAGTGTATTTACTGTTAAAATTTGAGTTTGTGGAACCCAGGAACGGATTAATCCAGTTTCCATTATTTTCAATGGGAAAAATTGTCTTGGAACTCGAACTGATTAAGTTCGGATTCCAAGGTATCACTGTATATGTAATTTGTAGTCCCTTTCCCTTTTAATAAAGGCAGTATATTAAGACTAGGAAACCATAACCATTTTACAACTTGCTGTTTCCTACAATGAATTCAGTGTGTGGTAAAACAAAATCCATATCAGAATTCACTAAAAACAGTTCCTAAACAAACACTGTAGTGCTCAACATCTCTAACAATTACTGTAAAATAATTTCTATAATTTGCCAGAAGTTCTCAGGATTGTTCGCTACCACTCAACTAAATATGTTTTTTTGGAGCCTCAACAATTAATTAATTTTTTGGCTCTGTCCCGTTTGGATAAAGATAAATCTTGAGCTCTATAAGTAAAATGTGTAACTCCGCTCCCGCTGTATAGAAGACAGCATTACTTTGTTGTATAGATTATGCTTTTCTTTAGTTCGCCAGTTTAAAACTTCTTGGATCTAGAAAGTTCTCAGGATTAAAAAAAAAAGAACATTTCCTTGTTAAGGATTTGTAACAAAGAAAATTGACCAGTAAATGCATAGTAACACAGTAAATGACAGCAGATGAAGACCTGGTCTATCTAGTCTGCCCAACCGTACCAACGTTAAAAATTCATGATATAAATTGTCTATTTTCTTAGATATTTCTGGGCCAGAGATCTAGAGGTCTGCCTAGTTCTGTGCTTAGTTTCTAACTACTGGAGTCTCCGTCGAAGCTTACTCTAGTCTATCTAAACCATCCTAGCTGAAGCCCTTTCCAGCCCATACTCAACTGAATGGACATGCATGGAACAAAGACCGTGCAAATCCACCCAATACCGGCCTTAGTTACTACTACTACTACTATTTATTATTTCTATAGCACTGAAAGACGTACACAGTGTTGTACATTTTAACATACAATAGACAGTCCCTGCTCAGAAGAGCTTGCAATCTAATTTCAAGGTTGGGGAGATAATGGTAGAGGAAATGATTTAGTGGATATAGGTATCTGACAGCAGTGAGTGGGAGTTAAGAGTTGAAAGCAGTTTCAAAAAAGTGGGCTTTTAGCTTGGATTTGAATACTGCTAGGGATGATGTTCTTCAATAAATACCATCATTTTCTTATTAAAATATCCTGTTTTCAACCCATGGTTTGTTTTTTTACTTTTTCTCTCCGCTACCTCCCTAGGGAGGGCATTCCAGGCATCAATTACTCTCTCCGTAAAGAAGAATTTCCTAACATTACTCTAAGTCTACCACCCCTCAATCTCATTATGACCTCTGGTTTTACCATTTTCTTTTCTCAATCATTTTCCTTTATCATTCTTCACTTGGCACAATTAAGAAAAAAATTAGGACCTATTTTATTATGGGTTTGTAACATGGGCACAGAAGAGTTATTTGGAGGTTTAATGCTTGCAGTAACAATAACAATAATACTGTAAAGCAGAGGTTAACTAAAAAGGATTGAACCATCCTGAAATAAATCTAAATTAAATCTGAATGAAAGTGTTTGAATAATCTAAGACAAATAATTCAACTGAGATAAATCCACATTAGCTAACATAAGAACACAAAATAGAAGATAAATCCACCGCAGCTCCAAAGACAAACAAAAAACAACAGCGGAGGAAATGAAGAAACATACAATCTACATAGTATAGCATTCCAATAGGTGGATTTATTTGTGCAAAAGGTCGGCCATAAATTGTATGTTTCTTTGTCTCCTCCACTGTTGTTTTTTTTAGCAAACATAACACAATATAAAACGTACTCAGAATGAGTTTTGGTGCACAAATATTTTCAGAAATGGGCACTACCTGTACATGTTTTAATAACTCAAATTTGTGAATGTCTACTTGAATTTGAACCAATCCATATAAGTCATAGTAAAAAAAGAAAGAAATAGATATGAAATGGATCAGGATTGACTCTGGTTAGTTTTTTATATTCATTCTAAATATTGATCTGCTCCTGGGCTGAAAGTAATTCAGAAGAGGTGCACAAGTCCTGAAACAGTCTTATTCGAACATTTAAGCCAAGCATAAGAACAAAAAAATAGTCTCACTGGGTCAAATCAATGGTCCATCAAGCCCAGTAGCCTGTTCTCATGGTGGCCAATCCAGGTCACTAGTACCTGGCCAAAACCCAAGGTGTAGCAATATTCCATGCTATCAATACAGGGCAAGCAGTGGCTTCCCCCATGTCTTTCTTAATAACATACTATGGACTTTTCCTCCAGGAACTTGTCCAAACCTTTCTTAAAACCAGCTACGCTATCTGCTCTTACCACATCCTCTGGCAATGCAAAGACCCTGCATACTAAGACTATACAGGATGTAGCTGGGAGGACCAAGATGGGTTCCACCAGGTCTGGCAGAGCCCTTCCCCACATGCTCAGATATTTATTCACCTGCCGGGTCCTCCACATGATACAGTGGAAGAGACAGTGTTAAAGGCTGCCTCTCTGGTCAGCGGGCCTTTCTTCTACTGCGTTCCACCACTCTGATACAATTTCCTGTGGGCGGGACACAGCAGAAGAAAGGCCCTGCCAGCCAGAAAGACAGCCTTTAGCACTGCCTCTACTGACAAAACGTGTGGAGGATCCAGTAGGCAGGTAAGTAGCTGAACACAGGGGGAAAGGATGCGGGATCCTGGGGGAGGAGGTCAAGAGGTGGTAAGAAGCATCAGACCCAGGCAAATGGAAAAGAGGGTTCAGCTGCAGGAAAAGAGGGTTCAACTGCAGGTGTCCCCTACCTTTGGGAGAGCCCTGGACATTTTGCAAGGCTCGCTTAATGGTAGCTATGCCCCTGACAGAATAAGCTGTGAAATAACAAAGAACAAGTTAGCCAATCAAACCAGTACTTTAACAACAAGACTGGATGCCTCACATTTGACAAATGGTATTTTCAAACTATGACAAGTGTGTTTTCTCTGTATTACAAAGTTCTGTAGATTACCAGTTCACCAGATTCTTCCTCTGCTCTCATCTTCTGACCTACCTCAAATGCAGACCTTCTCTTTCATCCTTAAGAAGAAACAAATGTTTGCTTCTGCAGAGGATGGTGTGATTTCAGGCAAAGGAAGAAAGTAGGAGGTCAAGGCAGGTCATGTTAGGGAAGGGACTATATCAAAGAAGGCTTTTCTTGGCCAGTGATAGGTTTATAAAATATTAGTTAACTCAAAATTCTGTCTTCCTACTTAAACAAAAAGAAATCACTGGCACAGAAATATTCACAGCACTCAGCTTGCTTCAGAACCATTTAAAATAAACAGGTTTTTACTCGTCTCTCTTTAGCCCAGTGTGTGATTTGAGTGTGGCACTCCCTAAACATGTCAAGTGAGATCTAAAAGCAATCTAAATAGGGAGTGCACTACAAATAGTGCAAGAATAATGCTACACATTTTTCTTTTGTCTCCTTTATACCATTCCCCTTTTCCCTCTTTTCTTTATAAAAGGTGTGATTTTATCTTGATCTTATTTAACCCTTTAACAGCATGCTGAGTACAGTACTGTATGTACTGTAAAAATCAAGCATGTGAAAGATGTTTTCTTATTACTTTACAAAAGTTTTCAGAAGCTTAAAACTGTCCTGTAGTGAAAGTGTGTTAGGTGCTTTAGTATAACATTCACACCAATATCAAATGTCCCGGAGGGTTAATAGATAATACCAATAAGACTCTTACTTTTCTGAAATGGTGGGTTATAAGAATGATTAATAAACTGAGCAAATGCCCAGCCATCATTCAGCCTGCGTGAATACACGCCCGGAATATCTACTGAAGACACTTTACTATCTGGAAAAATTGATAACAACGGAGGAGCCCCTAAGATAAGTTCTTGGAAATCGCTAGTTTGAGCACTTTTTTTTTTTTTTTTTCCAATTCTTTATTCATTTTCATATCTCATAACAAGTATACAATAATCATTCAAGATTCATACAATTCACTTGTATAATTCATATAATATTAAATCTTATATTATCCCCCCTCGTATATTTCATCCAAGAGACCCATCTGTCCACAATAGAATCTAGAAAGCTGGAAGGGGGATGGATTTCAATAGTTTGAGCACTTTTTTGATATGATGGATTGTACTTTTGAATAACGTATTTATTTAACACTTGTACTTTTTGGTGATTTATATTAATGCACACAATGTATACCTATGATGGTGCTAAGCAGGCATGAGAAGTAGCCCCTTTACTCATTGTTTAAGCCTGAGCACTCGGGTTTCTGAGGCCTATAGCTTTGACCATTGCACTGAGGTTACATCAATAATATTTAATTATTTAACATTTAATACTTTTATGGGCATTTGCTCATTTTATTAATCATTCTTACAACCCACCATTTCAGAAAAGTAAGAGAGGGAGTATTATTGGTATTAGTGTAACGTTCAGCATTATTAATCCACCCACCTCTCCCCCATTATCTCTTAGGCCATAGCTTCCTCCTTTATTTGATAATTGAACTCAATAAATCATAAATACCTTAACAGCACCCCTCTCAGATCAATCCTGTAAAAACATAATTGGGCATGTAGTTTTAAAATACTAGGCAACATAGAAAAGAAAATACAAGTTCATATGAAGAGCCTTTAAGTTCCTTCATAAAGTCATCTCATAATTTAAAGGGGAAGTTATCGTGTGTTACCATCAAGATGGGTTATTTTACTCTTAACTCAGGTCTCACTGCATAAAATCAGAGCCGAGCTAGAATAAGACAAGTTAGGGAGAACGGTATAGAAAAATTGAATAAATAAATAGTGGTAAAATAACCTGTCTTTAATGGCAGCCCACATTGATAACTCCTCCCCCCCGCCCCCTCCCCCCCCCCTCCACACACACACATATATACACCATCAAAACCAAGACCAAGCCAAGCATTAGCAGATACGGAGTTTTCTATACTCTTTGAACCTACATAGAAGAAAACATCAGATAGACACCATACAGTCTGCCTATACCATTTTGTTGTATATTTTGTTCTGGCCCTTCAGTTAAATCAACAGATGAAATGAACAGATAGCTAGGTACACTGCCCATGTAAGGTCATCCCAGACGTGCATTTTTTTTTTCTTTTTAGTCATAAATGCAAACTTCTGTGATCAGCTAAAAACAAAATATATTCATTGAAGAGTGAGAGAGCTGTGAACTGATTTGATAATATCTAAATACTTTTTGACTGACTCCCTGCCATCATTTCCTGATCCCCTACCTTCCTTATGTATTCTCTAGATTTTTGGGTAATTAAATTCCATGATGATTGCCTGGTTGTAAGTACACTTCCCCCTCCCCATTCGCAGTTTTAGGACTTGCAATTCCGATTATTTGCGATTTCCCCCACCTCCCTCCTGCCTCCCGGACCTCCCCGGACTTTACCTGGTGGTCTAGCGACCTTTCGGGACAGGAGCGATCTTCCTGCGGTCCTGCCCCATGCAGATCACTCATCCAAAATGTCTGCCATGAATGCCCATCGTAGTCTCCACCCCCACCCCAGTCTGCTCATCACCCCAGGTACTGTCTTATCGCAAGCACCTGTTCTTAACAGCAACTTTGCATAAATTCTAGGCCTGAGTTTCTGTTATCTGTGAGGGACCACTTAATTGATCCTAGCTTCTGCCCCCCTTCCCCCCCCATAACAAACAAACCAAGGCCTTAACCCATTCCCTCTAGGGCCTCCTGAAGTACGATATTGAATATCTAACAGGTGTCTGGCCTGTGGAAACTTATACTTCCTTCTTTGACTCAATTATGATAGACCCTAAAGCCTCCTTGTGACAATATCCATTTGCCCAAATGCTTATCAACCTTATTATCACATTTCTTTCAATTTCATTTTGAAGTTCAGTTTTGTGATCATGTTTGACCATCGCCACTTAGCATCCTGGACACAACTCCATTAAATATCTCAAATCAGTCTGAGATATTTCCAAAAATCTTTGTACAGGTTCTTTCCCCGATATCGTATCCCCCTAAGTGTACAATTATCTGCAAATCAGTTTTCACTTGCAGTTGCTTTCTGATCAGCACCCTGATATGAGCCTAGAATATACCACAGATTCCCAGCTTATGCCAAACCCAGACATGGGCATAAGGCCAGGTTAGCACTCTTCTGTGTGCCCAGTGTATGAAGGAGTGGCCCGTGACTCAGGTATCTCTCTTCATTTCATTGTCACACCCTGAAAAATAAAACAAGAAGATTGATTTCCCCAAGTAGAAACTATTGCTGGTCTCACATAACCTTTGAAAACAACAGATTTCCACCTGCCTATCCAGACTCTGACACTCTGCTATTCCAGCCATTATGGCACGTGTCAAGCACCAGTCCTAAAAGAATTCATGCCATACATT
Organism: Geotrypetes seraphini; assembly: GCF_902459505.1. Taxonomy (NCBI): domain Eukaryota; kingdom Metazoa; phylum Chordata; class Amphibia; order Gymnophiona; family Dermophiidae; genus Geotrypetes; species Geotrypetes seraphini. Next base: position 131,075,321 of record NC_047085.1, on the reverse strand, counting down.
CTGAAATCTTCCCCACTTGTCTAACATTTTTATCAAGATAGCACTGAACTGAAACTTAGAAAGTGGGCTCCCACTGCTAAGGATTACAATTGCTGGTCTCCCTAATGTTTTAAAACAAAAGGAATTGACCTCAAAATATCTACAAAGAAGAAAATCCAGAGACGACCAAAAAAACTCTGTGGAGTGACAATGTTCCTAAATGGACTTTATTTGAAAGTGTCAAAGTTTCAAAGGTACACTGAAATCATCCACATAAAATAATTTCAACCACATAAAAATAAATCATCCACATAAAAGCCTTAAAGGACCTAGTCCGCTAGGGATACAGGACCCAACACGGTCCACGTTTCGGCAAAAAGTCTTCCTCAGGGGTCCCTGGGGGTCCTATAAAGGTGAATACGTGGGAAACAATTATGTGGTGAGCCGGAAGTGAGACACTGCTTGCGTTTGCAATAGAAAAGGGTCCTTATCCCTAGCGGACTAGGTCCTTTAAGGCTTTTATGTGGATGATTTATTTTTATGTGGATGATTTCAGTGTACCTTTGGAACTTTGACACTTTCAAATAAAGTCCATTTAGGAACATCGTCACTCCACAGTTTTTTTTGTTTTCTCCCTAATGTTTTGCCTGCAAAAAATCTTACATATTCACCACAAGACAAACTGGTGACTCCTATATCCTGTCCTTTGGATCTTTTATTCATTTTTTATTTATGGATCCTTAAACGTACTGTTGCCTCCAGTCACTTCTGTATTCCTTGCTGGCAAACCCTTCTTAGTTGCCCTATCATTTGACCCTGCTACCAACTCACTCAGCCTTATTAATCCAAAGAAACCCAAAACAAAGATAATTTTTGAATTGCACCTCATAGTTAAACAACAAAACTTTTAGGAATAAGATGACCAGCTTTTTTAATACTTCATATGTGACTGAAAGCTTTCCATCCACTCTCGGCTCATTCCTCCTTGCCCACGCTCATAAAATCTTTTGCATACAAATCCTGTCAATTGATTACCACAAATTTATTTATTTATTTAAAATAATTATATTCCAATCTATCAACATTTCTAGGCAGATTCCAATATACATACCGTATTTTTCAGACCATAAGACTTAGAGGAGCCAAGAAAAAAAAATTTGGTTCAGAATTTTTTTCTTCTTGGTTTTTCCTCCTCTACACATAGGTGCATCTGGTGGTCTGGTGCTGGGAAGCCCAAAAGCCTGAAGTCCGCAGCCGCCCAAAGCCTGAAGCTGCCAGAAGCCACCCGCAGCCCACCCCCCTCCCGCCGGTACCTTTTTTAGTGGCGGTGGTCCGGCGCAGTCTCCTGGATGGCTGCCTTTGTGTTAGAAGAGCGACGCACAATGCAGGACCGTGACCTTTGCACTTCCTGCCTGGTCCCTCACCACTCTATGATTGGCTGCAGTCAGTAACTGGTGATGAAAAGTGTTTTATGGTCCCAAAAATACAGTACTTAATTTATAACAAACAAATACATTAAAACAACAATTACTTAATAAGCTTCAAAACACTTAATGAAATATATATATATATATACACAAACAAAAAAATCTTGAAACAGTCACATCACCAAGCTCTCGCAGTTGCTCAGGTAATTGGTTCCATAACTGGGTCCTAACCGTAGATATCACCATCCCCTCTTCACTTTCCCTGAGGAATACTGAATTATCCATTCCTCCTCTAGCTATGTTGCCCTAAGAATTTGGAAATTACGTTTGGATATTCCAATATCCCATAGCTGTGCTGGAACCTCTACTCTTCCTCGACTGTATGTGCAGATACAATCTTCAAAAGATATTCCACTTGAAAAAAGGAAGAGAATCTGCAATGGAACATGCATGACTGTCACTGATATATTAAGAGCCCCCCCCCCACACACACACACACACACACTACCAGGGGGCACACTCGGACGTCCCACAACAATTTGGGGATCAGTGCACACTTCCTGTCTGGGGATAGAGAGTAGGCATATTCTGCTCTAATTGGTTAGTGCAGCTACATCACCACACTGCCAACCAGTTAGCACATAGGCCCCCTTTTATCAAGCCATGTTAGGGATTTTTATCACTGGCCTCTGCAGTAAAAGCTCCGACGCTTGTAAGAATTGCAGCTGGCGATGAACAAACCCTAACGTGCGTACCCCCACCCGCGTAGCAGGAGATAAGATGAGTAATTTATTACTAAAATATATCTATTGAAAAAAATCTAAAAAGTATTGCTAAATAAGTAACATGACCAATGACGATTAGGGATACCGACTATGTCTGTATGATCTAAAGTCTAGTGGCATACAGATGGTATCTCTGAGGTCTGCGAGTACATTGAGATAAATTATTGCTACAAGCGTTTACAAGATCTTCTTATTGATATATATATGTTGATTGACTTGAAGGAAGATTAGAAAACCTATAGAGTCAGTGGTTAGGTTGTATTGATAAAAGTGGGGCATAGTTAGTGTGCAAGCCCTTACCGCCTAGAAAACAGGTGTCGGTAAATGTTGACAGGCTAATGGCCACATGCTAATGGAGAAATTGATGGCATGTGGCCATTAATGGAGAGAATGGAGAATGGGGCCATTGTACTGTCACACTACAAGTGACCTCAGTGAGTGAGATAGACCAAAACTGGGGATAGCGCTGGCCACGTTTTAGCACAGCTTAGTAAAAAGGCCCCTAAGTCTCAGGAAAAAAACACATATTCTTAATAACCCTGAAATCTATAAACATTTTGCTGCTTGATAATTTGATTTCTATTACATTACATCAAAATAGAAATCTTATTTGCTGCTGATCCCCAAGCTATTAATGCCACTACTCTTTGGAACTGCTCCAGGAAGATCATTTTCTTGATTAATCCACTGCCCCCCTCCCCCCATCTTCTTGACCAATTGGCAGTATATGAGAAACCATGCAAAAATACTCCAAAACCTACTGCCCTCATATCCCTATTTTTTCATCCAATTTTCTTATAATGTTCTCCCAAGGGAGCTCAGAACGGTTTACATGAATTTATTCAGGTACTCAAAGCATGTTTCCTGTTTGTCCTGGTGGGCTCACAATCTATATAATGTGCCTGGGGCAATGGGGGGGTCAGGTGGCTTGCTCAGGATCACAAAAGGAGCAACGTGGATTTGAACCCACAACCTCAGCGTGCTGAGGCTGTAGCTTTAACCACTGTACTACACTCTTCCTATAATACTTACACACCACTACATTCCTTCAGGAAAAGCCTTCCAAATCCCAGATTCTCCCACGTAGAAAAAGACACTCTTACGAAATACTGCTTTCTTTTGACCCTACTCTTCCACCCGCCACCCCCACCCCCGCCAATACTGCCAACTTCAGAATGAGTTGGAAATCGCCAGCCTCCTTTCTTCATGTCACCAAAGTACTTTTCCAAATGGTGATTGCAGAAATGGGCCACTAGTCTCCTTAGCTCAATTTTGCTTTCTAACCTCCTTTTGACCATCCATGCCAGGTCAACAGCCAGTTTACAATCCCCGTTCTTGTTCCCTATTCCTAGACCACTACATGGAATTGTAAATCCCCGACTGAAACCCTCCTGTAATAATTTTACTGCCCTATGATTGGGATACCCCTTCAACCAATCCTCCAAAAAAAATCAATCCTTATGACAAAGAGGCTTTATTACTTATACCTCTCCTCATCCTTCTTCGTACGTTTTTGAACATTTTGATGCTGCCTGTGCTGCTCTAACACTCCATATACCTGTCAGAACTTGCAGTCCAGGAAAAAGCAAGTAGCTTTATTAATCTGCAATGCACATTGCAAAGGCTTCTGCCTGCTTGGTTACAGCTGCATTCTTTTATGTTTCTTCCAGCACCTTTTGGGCCCTGAAAAGAATGCTCCTGCTCATTTGTCACTGTGCCTCCTACACCTATGTCACTTTTATTAATCAGCTGAATTAACCAAAGTTTGATATCCTGTTAATCTCAGTTAATGAAATGGTCCTCCTTAATCCTCTCTCTAAAGCACTCATCAGAACAACCCTTCATAATCCTTATGGGCTCCCATAATACTGTCCACATATGCTGGGTATGCACCGTACTGAGAAGCATCAAGGTGCCCCCCACAACACTAGCCTATTTTAGGAAGCACCTCACCCAAATAAATATATTCTTTGGGACGCCTCTCATTTTCACCATCCTTTTTTCTTTTTCTGTTCTTTCTGCTCCCTCCTCTCTCTTCCAATACTTTATATAGCTAGCTAGCGTATATGCTGGATATTCAATGCAGGTGCCCAGATGAGGCCTAGCATTATCTGGGGATAGTGCCAGCAGGGGACCAAAAAAAACCCCAAAATACTAATCGACATCAGCTGAATATTTGCCATCCAAAAATCTGAAAAGAAGCCTTTAATATCTTTATCAATTTCCCTTCCCATGGTGGCATCTGAGTGTAAAATAATCTACTAAGGAACCTAACAAGTGGTCTGTGAATTCAACTACTGCTTTTATGTTTCGCTGTGGCTGTGTGTGCACAATTAGCATTTGGTTTTGGAAAGATACAATAAAATTTATGTGCTCCTGATCTAGGAGGATTAGCAGTTTTGAAGAAATCCAGTGTACACACCTACCCATGTCTGAAAGACAGTTACACTCATGCAAGAAGTGATCTGACAGGTTTTGCTTTTTCTCTCTCATTTTCCTTTATGAGAGTTCATTATACAACCACTGGCCTCAGTACAGGCACAATTACCGTAATAACCATGAGTCAGACTTTGGATTCTTAAATTAAGGGAATTGGTACAACATGTAATCATCATCAGTGCCATTACTGCCCCAAAGTGTGTTACTGTAATATTTATAATCCATGTTTTCCAGTTAAAATTGTTTATGAGACTAGAGAATATGATGGCAAATAAAGACAAGGCTTTCTATGGTTATTCCTTGCTTTCTTCTCATTCTTCCACAACCTCTACTGTACAGCTATTCCACCTATCCACTTCCTTTCCTGTGAAGAAGTACACTTCTCCCTCGGTATTCGCGGGGGTTAGGGGCAGAGCCGGACTGCGAAGTGTGAAAAATCACGAATAACTCTGTGCCAGATCTGACTCACCCCCGAACCCTACCTGGTGGTCTCTCCCTCCGATCGCCTCCTTCCATGCGTGTTGCATGTTTGCAGGGGCCAGTGCGGGTTCTTTGGTCTCCTCTTTCCCCTCTTTGGGCCAGGCACAGCGAAAATCATTCCTCTCTGGGCTGGGCAGCCTGTGCCGGCCTTATCTTGTGGTCTAGTGGGCTTTCGGGGCAGGAGCGATCTTCCTACGCTCCTACCCCGTGTAGATCGCCAATAGGAAATGGCTGCCGTGAGCTCCCTTAGTCTCTCGAGACTATTATGGGAGCTCATGGCAGCCATTTCCTATTGGCAATCTGCATGGGTCAGGAGCGTAGGAAGATTGCTCCTGGCCGGAAGGGAAGGCGGGAGGGAGGCGGAGAAGGTCCTTACCAAGTGGCTGGAGACTTGATCATCGAGGCCAAAAGAATTGCCAGAATGGATTCTCTTTCCCACATCATTGAGCTAGAGACTCTGTTCTGTGAATTCAAATAGCAGACGAGGAAAAGCCATATAAAAACAAATGGTTTATTGACAGAGCTTTCACAGTCTGGGAAGAGCAAGCCCTCAAAATTTCAGTGCTCTTCAAAGAGAGAAAACAAGGCAAACAGATTTATACCCTGACATCATTTGTAATAATTATCATGCTTTAGAATACAATGGCACAGTTGATCACATGACTTCCTTTCCAAAAATGTTTTACGTCATATTAACATTAAAGTCCATTCTGTTAAGTTTTTAAACCCAGCAGGTGGCAGTGTTTCACTTTTCTTCCTAAATCAGTTTTGATCTTTGACCTTTCCAAGTATCAATCATGTCAGTTACAAAGCCCTACTTCCTCAAAGTAGTATTGTATTTTCTAATCTATAAGAAACAGATTCTCTGTAAAACACCCAAATTTCCTGTTCCTTTGAGAACCTTATCCCATAGATCAGGGGTAGGGAACTCCGGTCCTCGAGAGCCATATTCCAGTCGGGTTTTCAGGATTTCCCCAATGAATATGCATGACATCTATTTGCATGCACTGCTTTCAATGCATATTCATTGGGGAAATCCTGAAAATCCGACTGGAATATGGCTCTCGAGGACCGGAGTTCCCTACCCCTGCCATAGAGACAATGATATATAAATCTATGTCTCTTAAGAGTCACAAAATCAACCAAATCAACCTTCTGAACTTCCTAGCATTAGCTGAAATGTAGAATCAGCAATTTAGACAGGGAATGCCAATCTGTGAACTAGCTAAATCTATTTATTACAAGGCCTCATGGCTGAGTTTCTAATGCAATGTGCAGATAACTGTATTTTTTAATGAATTCACTTAAGTTTAATTAATTCACAATCTCAGTTTTCATATCATCGGTAACAACTGTCACACCTGTAAATTCCAGAAATCGTCAACAGTCCGAAACAAATCTTTTTTTTTCCCCCCTTAAAAAAAATCGCGAATAACTGAATCTGCAGATGCTGAAACCGCAGATTCAGAGGGGGAAAGTGTATTTCCTTGTGCTACTCTTCATTTTTACTTTATGTGACCATCATATTATGACTTCTTGTTCCAGAAATTCTTTTCCCCTGAAAAGTGGCCAGTGGTTAAAGTAGCTGCCTCAGTACCCTGAGGTTGTCAGTTTGATTCCCAGTGCAGCTCCTTGTGACTCTGGGCAAGTCACTTAACCCCCAGGTACAAAATAAAGTATTACATTACATTAGTGATTTCTATTCCGCCTTTACCTTGAGGTTCAAGGCGGATTACATAAGAATTGTTATGATCTTAAGAAGTACACATTGATAAGATATTAAGAACTACTTAAGGAATAGGTTGAACATTTTCTAATTTGCTAAGGAGTAGTTGGTAATGCAGGAGGAATTCGGAACATTATTGGTTGTGTTATATTGGTTTTATGTATTTTTTGAAGAGTAGGGTTTTTGTTTCTTTTTTGAAGGTTTTGTAGCCTGTGGTCGAAGTCAGCAGATTGGTGAGTTGTCGGTCCAGTTTCACTGCTCTGGTGGCCAGTAGGTTGTCATACATTTTTCTTCATTTGACATTTTTCATTGGCGGGTGTGTGAATAGTGTGCGAGTTCTCCTGTGTCTGTTTGAGGTGGAATGAGTTAGTCGATTGATCCAGTAGGTAGGACTGTTTCCGTTTATAGCTTTGAATAGTAGGCAATGGAATTTGAAGTGTACTCTGGCTTGTATTGGGAGCCAGTGTGAGTCGTGGTATGCCTCCGTGATGTGGTTGTATTTTTTCAATGAATAGATAAGTCTTAGGGCTGTGTATGATGTTTTTATTATTTTGTTGATTTGTGGTTGCATGGTACACCTTCTGAGGAGTTTTAGTGTGGGTTGAATGGGGTATGAGATTGAGTTTATTACTAGGTTAGTCAAGGTTGGGGTTTTGCTGTCTTCAAGGAGGATGAAGTTTGTTTTGTCTGGGTTAAGTTTTAGTTTGTGTTCTTTCATCCATGTTGCTACTGTTTCAAGTGTTCCGTGTATTGTGCCTATATCTGTCTAAAATAAGTAAATCGCTTTGATTGCAACCACACAGAAAAAGAGGTATATCAAGTCCCATCCCCTTTACCCTATCCATTTAGAAGGTTATTTTAGAAGTATCTTCACTGAAAGTAGTGTCATTAGAACGTGTACATCAAATATTGATGTATATGGTGATTTCAGAAAGCTGCTGTTTTACACAGAGATCCATACTTTTAACCAGTGGTTTACCTAGCATATGTGACACCCGGGGATGATCATTTTTTAACCACCCCCTCTCCTCATATGAAAAACATGATTTTTGGTAATAATACACAAGTCTCACAACAAGAGTGTATCTAGGATAAGACAGCATTTTACAGTGCAGAGTGCACTTGAACATCAATACACCCAGATTAGTACAGATCGATCCTGTACAGTCAGTGCCAACAGAAAACCATGTCTTTCATACACACAGAACACAGAAATACCCTTAAACATTACTGTAACCAATGTGGATATTTTTTTTTTATTGTTTAAAGATTTTTGCAAGAAATAAAAGGAAAGTCATACCTGTATGTAAACCATTTTGAATGCGGTTGTAAAACTATTAAAAAAAAAAAAAAATCAGTATACAAGTCCCAATCTCTATCCCTAGCAGCTCTAGCCCATTTTTCCTCACTGATACAGGAAGAAGAAAAACCACGAGGTAGCAAAAAAAATGTATTATACTTCCCTTTGCTCTCCTGAGAACCTAGTTTTGTAAATAGCACTGTCTTCCCTCTGGCTAGCATTTCCTTTACTGTAACACCAACACAAAGGTTAATATTTCATGTCATGTATTCATCAACAATTTGGCTACCTACCATTCTAAGCAAGTTACAATCAAGATTTATAAAAATCAAAAACATAAAGCTCTCCCGATTAGAATAATAATCAACAGTAAAACATATTCATCTTCCTAAAAGCTTTTAAATTATGTTTAAGTTTCATTTTAACTCATTGGAACCTTGCCTCCTCTCTATTTTTACTCCCCCCCCTAAACTGAAGGCTTTTTCTTTTCTTTTCCAGGCACCTCCACAGAATGCACAGCAGATGGAACAATTTTGGTCATGCCAGCCATTAACAATTATGCAGGTCTCTCTCTCAGGAAGATGTACGTAAGTTGGTCATCTTAATTATTTTTCAAGCAGAAACTCTTTTGTGAGAGCCAGGACCATCACTGAACAAAGCAGTGGGCACACTGGGCAAGGGAGGAACCCATCTCAATAATACAGCTGGCTTGGTGGGGGAAGGACAAGAATTCCTGTCCAATGATGTAGTCAATCTGGCAGCCCTTTAAGCACAGTTGAGAGAGATTCATGTAACTATAAGCTCTACTCCCCCACTTTGTCTCCCTCAGTCTATTCCCCCAATCTCTCTCTCTGTTTCTTTCCCTCCCTCAGCGTATTCCTATTCCCACCTCCAGTCTTTGTCCCTTTTTTTCTCTCCCCTAGCCATTCTCTCTGGCCAGCTGCTGACCACAAGCACTGTTTAATCAGTGCATAATTTCCCTATTCCCATCCTAGCTAGTTTTAACCTCCAGCCACCAATCAATCAGCCCCAGCCATGCTATCTCCACCCCCCCTAGCAGAATATTCAGACTCCCACATTACTGTCAGTCTCCCGAGGAAAGCGCAGAAGTGCCTGAAGATAACAGAACACCTGAAGTGTGTTCTAACATTGGATTTTATGGCATTTTTAATTAATCTACAAGCTGCTTTAAGGATCCAGTAAAGTATGACTATAGTCCAAACAAAAACATTCTTCCAGAGAATGGTGGGGGGGGGGGGGGGACAAAGCAGCAATCAGGAGCAATTAGAGCCACTAGTGATCCCCACCAACCCTCATGTGAACAATGCTAATGTAAGTCTGACCATTAATGATAGTCTGGAAGATATCATACTTTCAAGGGCTCAGGGAGCAAGTGAAGAAAGAGAAGTGGTCAGATACCAAAGAGTGCATCAAAAACTCAAACCAAATTTGTCTTATTAAATGTGTAGTGGCTGACTGGTAACTGATTTCTCTTCTAAAACAGAAGACCGGTATATACACCCGGTGAAAGGAGCATATCATCCAAGAAAAAGAAACTGCGAGCTACTGGAAGTGAAACAGACCAATCCTAAAACCCAGGGAACTTTTCATTTCTCTTCGGAATGTCAAAAACTTGATTTCCAATAGACAACCGAGGAAAACTTTACGAACGTTGTTGTTGTTTTTTTTCACGCTGTAACAGGACAGCCTCTTCTTATAAGTAAACTGTATAAACAGGAATAACACCTTCCAGGACCACAGCAACAAGGTTTCCCTCACAAAACTAAAACCCCGGAACCTAGAGCGTTCTACCACTTAGCCCTCCTCACCAAGGTCCTGCAACCGGAGCAGCGCGCGCAACCCGTCCACTGGGCGGGGCTTTCCTTCCCCACCCCCTTCCCCCAGCTTCGTGTCACCTGGAGACCAGCTTGTGACGTCACCCACTGGCTCAGGTGGGAGAGGGGAGCGCGCGAGCGCCCCTCCCCTTCCCCCTTCCGCGGGTGGAGCGTTATCGATACCGCCGGTGCCCGATGAGCAACCGGGGGTTAATAGCGCGGCGCGCTGTAGTGTGAAGGACGTCCCCCGGCTTTGGTGTTCGTCTGGCTATGGTTTCCAATGTGGCGGCAGCGCTCGGCGCTTACCTTCTGCTCCAGACGGTGAGTGAGGCGTTTTGCTTTTCCCACTGTTTCTTTTCTGGAGCGGTCGGACCGTCGGTAAAGTTATGCCGCTTTTTTGAGCGTGAGGCCCAGAGACTTTTTGTGCATTACAGATTCCGACGGGGTAGGCACGGTGAATGTTGCCTGGGCAAGCAAAAACAGTCCTGGCAGTTGGCTAACTCTTACCGGGAAGTTAAACGTGTATTGTACTCGCACACAAAAACACCCTGACAGTGTTGCTGTAGGCAAGATCGTGCTGGAGCACCTTTTAATTGTAATGGTGCCTGAAGTTTAGCCACACCCTACGAGAGCAGAAAGTGTTGTGGTTTTGTTTTGTTTTTTTTTCGGCTGCTGACTGGCTTAGACGGCTCTAGTTTCGGATTGCAAGACTAATACAGCTTGTCTCAAAACAAAGGGTGACAACTTTGATGCATCATTTATGGCTGGATCTGTTAAAAGACTAGTTAATGATCTCTTATGTAGGGTCCACAAACTCATGCTAAGTAAATGGTTATACATAAATACTTTTAAACTTGTTCAATATGTCGAAAGTTTGGGAGCGAAGAGGCTGCATTCTGATTAGCTTCTAAACTGAGCTTTAATCACTAGAAAATATGCATTCGATTAGACATAATACTAGCACTATTTCATTTAAAATGACTTGCGAGGAAGTGGATTTTGTTAATTAAATCTATTAATACATGCTTAGTTCCTAGAAAAAAAAATGCACTAGTGTTGAGGTTGGTTTGTGGTTTTGGTTTTTTTATACATCCTGTTGGTATAGCAGCAATGTCAAAAAGGAGAGCATTTGGTTTTTTAAGGCTTTCACAGGAAGTTCACAGCTTTATTAGACTTTCTTCATGTCTAAGATAAATTATTTTTAATTGAATTGGTAAGGGGAAAAGCCTTAAAGGCTCTTATATTTCAATGTTTCATGTCAAAATATTCTGCTTCACTAGGACATGTGTGCTTCTTAACAACAACAAATTGAAGTTCTCAGCCATATATCCCCATGCATTCATCACTTGGAATGATGATGTTGGGACAACAGAAATTTTCTTGACTAGGTCTCAATTGTTAGATCTGGAGTCTAGCTATCCACAATAAATCATGAGTGATCTGTAGGCTCATATAACACTGACATTGCTTATTTAAACCAGGTCAATAACGTAACATGTAATAGCAAGAAGAAAAAAATATCCCTCAACTGTGTTAAATGATCTTGTATCTACAGTGTATATGCAACTACTAGGCTGATTTATTTTGACTAGGCTAAATAACAGCCTGAAATTTGAAACCACTGTTTGGAGGGGCCAAATATTGTTACTTTGCATTACAGTATGTGCTAAAGCTTGGCACACAGTTTTCTAATACAAGCATAACTCAACAATTTTGCAAATTATTGTTGTTTAAAAAGTGCACTTTCAGCAAAAACAGTGCATACCACTGCAGTAAGACGCAGCCATGTGCAACATCAGAAGTAAACTATCTAGCTCCCTTCCTGTCAGTGTGAGCAGGGCAATATCTCAACATGCTGGCACAATGAGAGAGACTGAAATCCTCCAACTCATCCCCCTGCCCCAAAGTAAAATCCATAGTGGCCCATGGGCTCTCTAGCCTTTCCATGACCCGCCATGGGGGACTTGCGGCAGTCCTCTTAATAGTCTTGATTCTTTCAGACACCTGTAAGTGCACCTTTAAAGTTGGGAGACAGGAGCAATTCACACTTGTTCCTCCCTTTGTGTTCTATCTTGGAAAATGACAGCACCTGTCCTCTTCCAATGCATTGCTTCTGTCTTCAACTTTAAGGGCCTGTTTTACAAAGCTGTGCTAGCGGCTGCAGTGCAGTAACGGCCCTGAAGCCCATAAAGATTTAAAGGGCTTCGGGGATGTTGCAGCATGGTCCATCCAGTCTGCCCAACCATACATGCACTATAAATCGATCATTTAATTTAAATGGTCCTTTTTCTTAGATATTTCTGGGCCAGAAACCCAGATTCTGGTTATATGATCTCTGTGGGTAGTTGGTTCCATAGTTCTGTGATTTCATAATTAAAAGAATCGTCTTATACTTTACCTTTTCAATGATGGCAATGATAATATCAAGCGATCAGAGTCCCGATGTATAGCAGATCTGCCTAGTAATTCAGTAAATCTGAGGAAACTCTTAGGAGTTTCTCCATACAGGGTTTTGAATGTTAGGCAGCATAGTTTAAATCTGATGCGCTTTTGTATTGAGAACCAGTGTATCTCTTTAAACTCAATGGAGTGATGTGATCAAATTTGGATTTATAGAATGAGTCTCGCTGCATTGTTCTGTATCAGTTGGAGTTTATTAATTAATTTCTTTTGAATACCTAATAGTGCATTACAGTAGTCTAGTAGTGGTGGTGTGGTTGATTTGTACAAGTAACCTGTAATGTTGGTAGTAAAAATATGGTTTGACCCTTCATAACTGTTGTTGTGTGAAGAATGTGTTGACTAGATTGTTGATATGGTTTTTGAATTTCAGTGAGCTATCTAAGATAACTCCTAGTACTTTTGGAGGACTTTTCAATATTAAAATTTATTCTGTTCATTAATTTGATGGAAGATAGGATCAGGTGTGTTTGTATTCCAAACCATAGAAGTTTGGGGGGGGGTCTGTGTTTAGTTTGAGTTGGTAATTCATTGATCATTTTTGTACTTCAGGACTTTTGCTAGTTTGGTGGTTCAGGTCAACAGAGATTAGAAGAAAGATGTCATCTTCATATAACCATTCACCTAAGGTTTTTAGTGGTACACCACACCGGAGAGACCATTGGTTGGAGTAAATTCCATCCTTCAGTACTTTGTATTTTCTATTTGTAAGGAAACCTTGAAACCACTGTAGAACAATTCCTGATATTCATAATTTTGATAGTTTGTTTAATAGTAGATTGTGATTTACTGTGTCAAATGCAGCAAAGACATCAAATTGCAGTAGCAGTATTTGTTGACCTGAGCTTAAAGCTGATCTCACCCTGGATATGTTGTATGTGTTTTGTATGTCCCTTTGCTATCCTTTAAAACTGGTGTTCTCAACCCAGTCTTCTAGGCACACCTAGCCACTCAGGTTTTCAGGATACCCACAATAAACTTGCATGAGATAGAATGGAGGTAGTGCATGCAAAGTTAATCTCATGCATATTTATTATGAGTATCCTGAAAACCTAAGTGGCTTGGTGTGTCCAGAGGACTGGGTTGAGAACACCTGCTTTAAAAAAAAAGTTAGTTCCCTGTATGCAAGTCATAAACAATTTGAGGGATGCTACTTGCAAGACTTTTTCTTGGTGGGCTATCGATGAAGGGGTTTGCCTTTACCTTCCCCACTCAACTTTACTCCCCAGCTAAGGTCAGGTACATACTGACAAAGTAGCTGGCTGGAATCTTATTGTGGGAATAAAACTCAAGTCACAGGCACAGTAGGCAACTGTCCTACCAATTACACCACAAGGCCAGTCACTGTCATTTTAGTAAACCGGTTTTACTCATGATTTTCCTCTGCTTAGAAGTCTTTCTGTGCTAGGGAGGAAAATCTTGAGAAAATGCTTTTGACTACAGAATGATGCACTAGAAATATTTTGTTGCTGGCCACTTTGAATTGATTTAAGTTGCCTTTAGAATTAGATGAGTATTAACAGGGGATCATTATCCTCATAAATGGAGCTTAGTGCCCAATGTTTAATTCTGTATAACTTCATATTTACCTCTTTACCTTATTACATACCGTATTTTTCACTCCATAAGACGCATCCTAGATTTAGAGAAGGAAAAACAAAGAAAAAAATATTCTGAACCAAATTGTGCCTCTGAACCCAGCCCCCTAGAAAAATAGACAAATATTCTGCAGCAGACAGATTTTGATCACTAAATTGAAATTCTACCTTTGTTGTCTGGTGATTTTGGGTTGCACTAGATCTTTCTTTTTTTTCTCTTTCCTTTCTTCCTTACTTCCTCAGGCCCAACAATTATCTCTCTTCCCTCCCTCCCTTCCTCCTTCCTTCCTGAGTTCTTGCTCCCTCACTGCTTTCCAGCCTTTGTCCTTCCTCCCTCCTTCACAGAAGCCTGACAGCCCGCCTCCCTCCCACTCCGAAGCCTGCATGCCTTCCTCCCTGCTACGTCGATTCCTCTTCCCTGGTCTGCCACTTGCCCACTGCTGCCGCAACTCCATGCAGCCTTCTTTCCTCCCTGCCATGCCAGTTGCTCCTCCCTGGTCCGCCACTCGCCCATTGCTGCCGCAACTCCACAAAGCCTTCCATCCTCCCTGCCACGCCGATTCTTCCTCCCTGGTCCGCCAACAGACGCTGCCATCACTGCAGAACGACCCCTCCGAGCTCCACCACCCTTCCCTCCCCTGGAACCAGACTTTTTAGCAGGCGCCATAAGGAGCACAAAAAAAACCTTCACCAAACCCTGGATATACCCCATCCTACCAACACCCCACTACCCCAAATAACCAGAGGCTCACCCCACTACCCCAAATAACCAGAGGCTCACCTCCCAGGCCATAAACCAGTGCCATTAGCACAACCGCACCAAGCTACCTCTCCCCCTCTTGAACACACACACACCCCTGAACTTGCCACAGGAATGATCCTCAAGGCCCCACCCCAGGAACTGCAGTACTGCCCACCTCTCAGGAGCCCGAAGATCCCTCCACAAAAGATCAAAAGCCGGCTCCTCTGACCAAAACAAGGCTCCTGCACTCCTGGACCACAGAGCACACCCACTGCCGACACAGCAGCTGCCGACTCCTGCTGCTGACAGGGCAAAGCGGCTGCCGACTCCTGCTCGCAACTCCACGAAGGGCAGGTAGCTTGCAATCGGGCCCACAAGCCTTCCTCCGATGTCAATTCTGATGTCGGAGATAAGGTCTGGGCCCTTCTCTTCCTTTACTGTAGCAGCGAGCAAGTAAGAGGGTGGTGAGGGGATGGCGGGGTGGCGACGAGCAGCAGAACGCCAGTGGGGTGGGGGGGGCGCGGAGGTGTATTCACTCCATAAGACGCATCCCCTTTTTGGGGGTGGAAAAAGTGTGTCTTATGGAGCGGAAAATACGGTAACATTGTTGTAAAATATGCTCTTTTTTGAGACAGTGTGATCATTTCAGAAGGCATATGTGGTACTTCTCTGTGTCGATCTATCCTTGCAGATGTGGAGTTCTATTGGACCGGATTGAAGATTGGACTTAGAAACTTATTTGTATATTTTAATTTTATTCTTTTTATTTCTTTTCTCTTTTTTTTATTATTTGAATTGTACCTTTCCCTCACAATTCTTGGAATTTTGTTATATTTTTCTATTTTAATAATTGTTTATTCAGGTACTTTAGCTAGATTGTGAGCCTTCGGGACAGATAGGGAAGTTCTAAGTACCTGTATTTTATTGTAAACCGCTTAGATCTGTAATATACTTAAGTGGTATATCAAATGTTAATAAAACACAAACATTTCAGAAGGCATATGTGGCATTTATACCTACATGTCTGACATTTTATAAAAGCCAGAATTGTGTACGCTTCTCCATCCTTATTCACTGTGATAGGGGATTAACAGAACTGCAAATAACTTTTTCATATGTTATTCGCTGTTTTCTATTAAAAACCATCGTGAATATGGCGAAACCACGAATAACATGGTGGGAGACCTGGCCTGTTCCTGAAAGAGAGGCAAAACACGGTGAAGAAAGTGCTAGGAATCAGCAATTTTCTCGGTAAACGCTTGGAATCGGCGATTTCTCTATGCAAGCTGTCGTAATTTGGGGGGGGAGCCATCATGCTAAAAACCGTGAATAATCGAAACCGCGAATGCTGAAACTGCA
The DNA here is from genome assembly GCF_902459505.1 of Geotrypetes seraphini. Classification (NCBI taxonomy): domain Eukaryota; kingdom Metazoa; phylum Chordata; class Amphibia; order Gymnophiona; family Dermophiidae; genus Geotrypetes; species Geotrypetes seraphini. The sequence goes on along the minus strand of NC_047085.1, from coordinate 131,059,191 downwards.
AATATGGAGAAGTGTATATGCATGCTTGTCAGCATTTATATTTACTCATCTTGGACGTCCAGCTTTGTGACATCCAGCACTTAGACAAATAAGTGGTACCTATATGCATGGGTTATAAAGGCCAGCTCCTGACCGGGGCAATTATTATAATTCATGTGCTCAAAAAACAAAGCAGCATCACTCAGGGCTTTGAACTTTCTTCGTAAAATGGCTTTGCTGATGCATATGCTGTCAGCTTTGCATGTAATTCCCATGGTTTTCTAGGCACTTTACAAAAGGCTTCCTGTTTTGTGAGGCTTCTTGACAAACTCAACCAGCAACACAGGTCTCTAAACATCGAGGCAGGCTTTCAGAAGGAATCCTGTTTCTTCAAGACAATGCCACTTCTCACAAGACGGCTATTACACAGCAGAAACTGACAGATTTTCACTTGGGTGTTCTGACACACCCAGCCTACTTGCCCAATTTGGCCCTTTTGACTACTACCTCTTTCCTGACCTCAAGAAACACCTCAAGGGAAGAAAGTTTTCAAGCATTGAGGATGATGCCACATTAGCTGCAGACAAGTGGTTTGCAGCACAGCCAAAATAATTTTTCTTGGATGTTTTAAAGAAATTGGAACAAAGTCATAAGTGTGGGGAGCTCAGTGGTGAATATGTAAGTTACCATATATACTCGAATATAAGTCAAGACCCCCATTTTTCCCCCCCAAAAGGAGGAAAAATGATTGACTCAAATATAAGATGGGGGCTTAATATTCAAGTGCCCTGACCGACTCTGCATCCAGCCTCCCTCACTCGCTGCCAGGCTCTGCATCCTGTCTCCCCCCCCCCCCCCCTCAAACTTTCCTGTACCATATCCCTTCCGATGCTTTGCAGGCCTCCACCGAGCCTACCGTGTGACCCGTTGGGGGCCGGATATGAGCGATCCCCTTTCTCCTGTCCTAGCCAAATCCAAAATAAACCCACTCACATCCCCCATCTCCCTCATACACCTCCGACTCCTCTGTGGCCTCATGGTGGGTGAGTTGAGAACTCTCAGCAGCCAATCAGCCAGCTGCCTCGAATGGAGCAGGACGGCAGGAAGATCGCTCCTGCTCTGTGCACCTGCTGGCTACAAGGGGCCCGAAAGGTAGGTGGGAGGGGGGTGTAGTTCTCAATTTCAGCAGGCACAGGAGGTAGAAGGGATTCCTCCTGTCCCGTCGACCACGAGGCCGCTGAGGAGGCGGAGGGTTATGGATTCGGCCGGGACAGGAGACTGGGGGATCCCTCTTGTCCCAGCCCACCGCTGGACCACCGGGTCTTGTGGCATGACCTATGGAGGTCTGTAATAGGTCCGGGAGGGGGGCGGGTAGGCAATGTCCTTAATATAAGCTGAGACCCCCATTTTTTGGCCCAAAAATCTTGGCTTATATTTGAGTATGTACGGTAAATAATTTTTTTTTTCAATCCCATAGCTGCTTGTTTTCTTTAGAAAACCAAAGCCTTATCAGCGCCCCTTCATATATGAATACTTATAAGCTTATTTTGTATGATTTTGAGTAGCTCCTAAACTGAGCATTAATTATGTAAAATGTTTCTATGAAAATATTTATTTAGAAAAACTTACTATATATACCACCTTTTAACTGAGAAATTGCAAGCCAAGGCGGTGTACACACTATTAAAAATAAAACATAACATATGCATTGGTTTAGACTTGAAACTTGAAAATACCAGAAATATTTCATTTTAAATTACTTGTGATGGAAGTAAATGTTGGCAATGAAAAAATGAACGTACGCTTGGTTCTTGTAAAACTTACACTTTTTTTTTTTTATCATTCATATTCTGCAGCCATTTATTATATTATTAGTCCTGTTACTGGGATTCAATTTGTCATCTCCAAGTTTACCTCACTCTTTGTATTTATGCTAATATTTGGTCATTTTACTATTATTCTTGTAGCAAAATTTTAAGTTTGTCAAGCTATACACCGTTTTAGGTGAATCTATTCATAACACACACACACCCTGCCCCCAACACACACTTTTTTAACAAAATCATAGCGTGTTTTTTAGTGCCAGCCGTGGTGGTAACAGCTCCAGCACTCATAGGAATTCTGTGAGCATCGGAGCTGTTACCGCCACGGCTAAAAGGGGGGGGGGGAAGATGTCTAATAAATCCCAATAAAAATGCATCACATGAGCTGCAATTCTGCTGTCCTCTTCAGCTTTCCTTAAGGCCTCTGTGTTTTGATAGGAGGGATGAACTGCAAGCTAATTACTTTTTTTTTTTTTTTTTCTTGAACCCCCCCCCCCCCCAACACCAATTGGGGATTCTGATCCACAGTGTGAGCACTTGCTTAGTTTATCTGTAGCTTAATCCTGCTTCTGCTGACCCTGTCCCCTCTTAAGAAAAAGATGTCTAGGTTGTTGAAACAACTTGAGCTTTACAGGTTCAACAACTGGAGTGGAGTATACTTTGTTTTGCCCAAAGGGCATTGACAGCACTGCGTTGTCATTTTTCCAATCCTAAACAAACGATACCATCTGTCTCTCTCTCTCTCTCTGTGGTATTTTGCAGAAGTCTACAATTCAGAAATGAGCTTACTTAGGCAAGAATTAAGATTGGACTAGAGTGTGTGTGCAATTTCACTTTATTAATATAATTGCATCCCAGTTTGGAAATATTGCTCATGTGAAGACAAGTTTTAAGATGTTGCAGCTAGAAGATGTTTGCTGCTATTTATATTGCCACCAAGCCCTCTGCAAAATGGTAACAAGCCATCAATAAATGTTCAGTGTGTTTTAAAGCAGTGTTTCTAAACTTCTTCAAGCCAAATACCCCCTAAGTCTAACAAGTATCAACCTAGTATCCCGCCCAGGCTCCGCACACATAATAGTACTAATTGTAATGCAATTTCTTCCATCCAATTTTTTTTTTCATATACACACAATATTATCTTAATACATAATGGCAACCACTAAATTAAAAATAAAAAACACAAAGCACTCCGTATGCAGAGAAAATGTCAATTATCACTTATATTCCGGTGGGGGGGGGAGTTTTCAAAGAGGTCAAGGCAGATGACTTTAAAATATGCAATGTCACCTCAGGAACAACTTTAGAAACATAGACAAATATAGTGCAAAATATAGACAGCAGATATAAATTCTCAAAACTGACACATTTCAATCACTAAATTGAAAATAAAATCATTTTTCCTACCTTTGCTATCTGGTGATTTCATGAGTCTCTGGTTGCACTTCCTTCTGACTGTGCATCCAATATTTTTTCTTTCTGCTTCCTGCATGCTTCCTTTCTCCTTCAGACCTCATTCCCTTACTCAACCAACATCTCTCTGTCCCTCCATGAGTCCAACTTTTTTTCCTCTCTCCTCCGCCCCCATTGGCAACATGTCTCCTTCTCTCTCTTATTCTCTCCCCTGCTGCAAAGGGAGTGGGGAAAGAGAGAGAGAAAGATTAGAGAATGACACAATGGTTGTTACCTGCGGCTAGCCATGGGTAACCCGCTAAAACGGGGAGAGAAAAATCAGTGGTCACTGCGAGGACGAGGCCATACACCGCCCTGTGGAGCGGTGAATGATCTTGTCTCCACAGTGAAGCCAGCATGGATCGCACGGTCCAGCATCCCCACCCGATCGCTGCATCCCACATCTTGCCAGCTCCCCCACTCCACCTCACCTTAGGTGCCTGCCGAGTCCGACTTTAATTCTTCTCCCAGCCACACGCTTTCTGCCGTCATATTCTATGTTTCTATTAGCCGCGCGTACGCGACTGCTTGAATTTCCTCCTCTGACGCAATCGGAAACAGGAAGTTGGATCAGAGGAGAAGATTCAACAGCTCAAGCAGCCACGTGCGTGGCTTATCGAAAGCGTGCAGCTGAGAGAAGAATTAAAGTCAGACTCGGCAGGCACCTAAGGTGAGGTGGAGGGAGGGAGATGGCAGGATGCGGCGATCGGGCAGGAGGGGGCTTCTGGACCGTGCAATCCATGATTGCGCATGTTCTCTCACTCTAGGAAGGAGGGAGTAGACAGTAGTTGCGGGGACAGTGGTCACGGGGACAGGGATGGGGCGGGGACAGTGGTCGCAGTGACAGGGATGATGGCCGCGGTGACGGGGACAAATTTTTCCCTGTGTCAGTCTCTGAGAGATCCAGGGTGCATATCTCCTACTCTCTACATCCAACATTTCTCCCTTTCCACCAGTCCAACATCTTTCTTTCTGCCTCCATGAGTTCAACTTTTTACTCTCTGCCCTCTTCCCCTCCCCCGAGTGTGACATTTCTCCTTCCCTATTTTCTGCCCTCCCAATCTCTCACTCTCTCTCACTCTTTCTGCCTCCTGCACGCTTCCTCTCCTCCAGACAACCAACATCTCTCTCTGTCTCTCATTGAGTCCAACTTTACTTCTTCTCTCCTCCACCCCTATTGGCAACAATTCTCCCTCTCACTGTCCCTCTGTCTTGAGAGATCCAGGCATCTCTCCCACCCGCTGTACTGTCGCATCCAATATTTCTACCTCTCTCATCCCCCGGATCATGTGCAGCATTTTTCACCACTACCCACCAGCCCCATGCTCACTTCTCCTTCTGTCACCCCTCTCCAGCACAATACCATATCTCTCCCTCCATTCCTCCCCCTTGCAATCTCCTTCAATCTGCCCCTCTGTTCCCTCTCCACCACCATATCCAACATTTCTCCCTTTCATCCATCTCTACCTCTCTCTGTGCCCAATTTTCTTCTTTCCTGTGCCACCATCTCTTTCCCTCTCACTCTCATACTCATGTCCAACAAGTCTCCCTTTCTATTCCCTCCTTCCCACACTCGTGGCCAATAATTCTCCCTTTCTATTTCCTCTTTCCTATGTCCCAAATTAGTGCCCCCTTCCTCCCTCCCTTCTGTGTCCCATGTTCATGCCACCTCCCTTCTTTCTGAGTTGATTTCATGCCTCCTCCCCTCCCCGCCTTCCAGCTGTTATCCCAGAATCGTGCCCCTCCAATGCCCCAACGTGCTCTCCCCCCCTCACTTTCTCCCAGAAAGATTGTGTCTTCTTATTAGTTCAAGCCGCATTCGCTCCATCTTCCTTCAGCAGCTTGTTGGGGGACGCGCTGGCAGCAATTTATATGCTGCATGTGGCTGACCCACAAGCCTTCCCTCTGACGTCGGAGAGAAGTTTTCCAGGTCAGTAACATGCAGCGTGTGAACCACTGTTGGATGCTTATTCCCCCAACAAGGCGCTGAGGAGCATGTGTGGTAGGGAGGTAATTGGGAGCCTCCTACCCCCTCGCTAACCCATAAGGCTTTCCTCATGTCAACTCTGACATTTGGGTCAGCTTCGAAAAGGAGGATGGGGGGGCAGACAGGGGTTCCCGGCAGCGGGTGGAGCGGGCAGCAAGGAGAGATCCCCGGCAGCGGCAGCGCAGCTTCGATGGATGGGCGGGCTGGGAATATTCTCCATGGCGGCCATGCCGCACACTTCATGTTGAGAAACAGTGTTTTAAAGTTAAGGCTTGTATATTGGGGACAAAAATAGTGATGGAATTCAAAAAGGCATGGGATAAAGATAAAGTATCACCATGTAGCACCAAGATAAAATCAAAGGAAAAAGTAAACGACCTTTGTATTTCAAAGCAAGGCATAAAGGGATGTAGCCTGCATGCAGCAGCAGGTACAACTCTAGCCACTAGTTCTGCCCAATTCAGGGAAAAAAGTTTTGATTGAATTCAGCCTCCTATCGATTCTCCCTCCTATCTCTCTGTGCAGCACTTCCTGACCACCCCCTTGTGAGGCCTAACATGCCTCTAGGGCCTCATAAAGCAGCAGCAGCAGCGGTGGACAGCTAGCAGATATAGGCTCTGAACAGGCTTGTTCGCAGCCTGCCCTACCAGGGCTTCCCTCTGCTACATCACTGATGACTCGGCAGAGGGAAGCCCTGGCTGAGTAGGCCACAAACAAGCCTGTTCAGAGCCTATGTCTGCTAGCCATCCGCTGCTGTTTTAGGAGGCCCTGGAGGTATATCAGGCCTTATGGGGAGAGAGCTGTTAACTGAATTAGCGAATCTGATTGGGGGGGGGGGGAAATGAATCGATTCACCAAACTGGACAGCACTACTAGCCACCTTACTGGGCAGACAAAGACCTGAACAGTCCATCAATTTGCCAACATTTACTATGGGTCTCTTTTATCAAGCTGCGCTAGAGGTTTTTAGGGCAAGCTGGCATGGTAAATGTTTCAACGCTCATAGAAATCCTATGAGCGTTGGAGAAGGCCTGTGCTAAAATCCTCTAGCTCAGCTTGATAAAAGGAGGGGGGTTTGTTATTATGTCATGCTTCTGTGTGGGACCTCTTTGAATATTGGTAACCTTGGATAATGAAACATTGCAACAGCTGACATGGAAATACTGTGGCTTTGTGTAAAGAGAGAACAAATAGCAATCTTGTATGAAATTTACTTTCCTGGATTCTTGGAGTCAATATACTGCAGTGTGTGGGGTATTTTTTTTTACTGTCTCTTGGCACTCTTCATTATGCTGAATGAACTGGAAATTCCCTACTGCTAAAGTCTACCCTTATGGCAGTGGAGGAGTGGTTTAGTGGTTAGAGCTGCTGCCTCAACACCCTGAGGTTGTAGTTTTGACCCCAGCACTGCTCCTTGTGACTCTGAGCAAGTCATTTAACCCTCCGTTGCCCCAAGAACCATAGTTAGATTGTGAGCGTGCCTTGGGTGAATCACTTCATAAAGGCTATTAATAAATCCTAATAAATATAAATATAGCTGCCTTCCATTTAGGTAAAATATACAAAAGACTAGTATATCTTTCTGATAAAAACCTCTCCCCCACAATATGCTCAGGTTGGAAAGCGCCTACGATATGAAGCAGGCATGAGATTGACATGTCTCCTAACTGAAAAGTCAGGAGGAGAGAGGGAAGAGGAAAACTTTGTTAATTTGCTTTAGCTGTTGAGTGCATTTCAATAAGATTAAAATGCCCTTGGTGACGTTACTACTTACACATGCTATATACTATTTAAAAATTGTTGCTGTCATGGCATGATGAGAATTATTCAGTACTAGTGTTTAAGCCCGTTATATTAACGGGTGCTAGAATAGATGTGTAGACTTTAAGCACAATGGGGTGCTGAGGCGTTTCTTTCTGTCTGTCTTTCTTTCTCCTTGCCCCCTTTCTTTCTTTCTGTCTGTCTCTCTCCCTGGCCCCCTGTCTGTCTTTCTTTCTGTTTCTTCTCCCTTCCTTTTACCTCCCATGTCCAGCAGTACCCCTTCCCTGCTCCCCATGTCCAGCAGTAACCCCTCTCCCTTCCTTTAACCTACCCATATTCAGGCTCCCATTTCCCCTTTTACCTTCCCTATTTTCACCTTTTTCTCCCCATCCAGCATCATTCCATCTTCTCTCTCTCTCTATTATCCCATCCAGCATGCTGCTGTCTCTGTCTTCCCCTCCATCAAGAATCACCCCATCTTTCTCTATATATTTCTTCCCTCATCCATCACCAACTTATTTGTCAATCCCTTGTATCCCTTCCCCCTCATCCAAAATGGCTCCCTTTGTCTCTGTTTCCCCTTTCCAACATCCAGTGTCATCCTTTTACAACATTTCAAATTCAGTGACAGAGCAGCAGTAGTATCAGCTGTAAAAAGAAAGTCCACATGCTGCAACTGGAAGTGCCCCTTTCCCCCTTCTCAGTTCCTTCAGTAGTACTGCTCCCAGCGATCATCTTTGCCGCTTCAGTCGAGCCTGCTATCCCGGTGCAGCAGTAACTGCACCCTCTGCCCGGGTTTTTGCAGCGCCTGCACCTGGGTGACCACACCATCCAACACTTTCTCTCCCCCTATCACCCAGATCCCTGAGCCCTGAGCCCTGTCCTCCCCCTCCCATTTCCAGGGTGCCTGCAGCATCCCCTTCTGTCCAGCTCTCCCCCAACGCTCGCACCCTTTCCTTTTATAAGGGGTGAAGCATACGGACGTCGGCATGTACCCGGGCTCAATGCGCCCCCACCCCTCCCTGCAGAGCTACCCCAGTGCCGCCCAGTACCCCGACTACGGAGGCTACCACAGCCTGGACTTGGATCCCGCTTCGGTATCCTCGGCCTGGCTCTCCCCCTATAGCGCTTCCCGGGAGGAGTGGGGTCACAGGAACTATAGCGCAGGAGCGGCCGCTCTCAACCTGGTTTACAGCCCGGTAGCTGAGTACCCGACCCTTTACCTGCTCTTCCTGGTCTGCCCCGAATAAAGAGAGAGAGAGAGCAATCTGCAATCAAAAAAGCCTTCTGAGGATCGTAGTCGGCTGTAGTGAACCTCGCAGGCGCTAAGCACCTCGGTAGCACATTCCCTCTGATGCGATCCGGTGCATCAGAGGGAACATGCTACTGAGGTGCAGAGTGGCCAGCAAGGTTCGTTACAGCTGGCCGCAATCCTCAGTAGACTTGCAGACAGAAGAGCCCTTAGGTGGACTGGATGGAGGACTGCCGCTCGATGCCTGGAGGAGCTGGAGAGCAGGGAGGTCCGTGCTAGCTGCCAGTAGCGCGCATGTGCACTCCTGTGGCCACAGACCTACAGATCATGGAAGCACACAGTTCAGAGTGCGCATGCGCGGCTAAGGTTTTATTATTATTGATAGTCTGTTGTAGAACATAAGATTTGCCACTGCTGGGTCAGACCAGCCCTATTTGAGTCTAGTCTTACTTGCGTATGTTCTGTTCCAGTAGGAACTTATCCAACCTTGTCTTGAATCTCTGAAAGGTGCTTTCCCCTATATCAGCCTCCGGGAGAGCATTCCAGACCTCCACCACTCTCTGGGTGAAGAAGAACTTCCTAGTTTTTGATAAAGTAAAGCTATATATTATGATTGTTTTTAAATATGTTTGTAATGTTTCTACTAACTACAAAATTTAACTAAAAAGTTAAACTATATAAGGTGAATAAATGCAGCTGTTTGCAAGGTGCCTCAATTTGCATTTTTACTTCTTGTGCACAGCGATTTCTGATTACATGTTTAAAGACAATTAGATTGTTTTCAGTCCATTTCTTTATCTGTGCAATTGAGTTCCATTGGACCTCTGAGGGAACGCGTGTTCACCGAAACACGGACCATGTAGGGTACGGTTGGACCTTTACATTTGTATTTTTATGTCTTTTCATGTTTTTAAAGTGTAAGACTGTACAATAAATTCATCTCAGAACATCAGTATCCACAGCTTTTTTGCTTTCATCATTGGATTGACTTTACTGTGGATCATTGGGTCTCCATTTCTTTTTGGTGTGTTATATAGGAATGAGTCATAGGTGAAGGCAGAGAAAAATAATTCACTTCATAAGAAGTTTTGGGTTCCTTTTACAAAGCCGCGATAGCAATTCTTGTATGGCAAATGCAGCAAAGTCCATTCAATTTCTAAGGACTTCATCAAATTTGTCTCGCTGATAATCACTACCATGGTGTTGTAAAAAGGGCCCTTTATACTTTGAGAGGCTTCCAGGTAGTAGATAAGTATTATGAGCTCAGGCAAGACACAGAATATGTTGGTGTGTACCTCTGAGGCAACGGAACTTTATTATGCTTGTATATTTGGAATGGTCTCTGAGAGAGCAACCAGTGACTCATTACCCATGAATCATATCTTAGGCTCAGACTTATTGAGATATGTTTTAGTGTATTAGAAAATATGAAGCTGCTGGCATTGACCAGCTACACCTTGATTCAGAATGTGTGTAAGACTTACTTGCCTTAACCAGGATTTCATACAATGCAGTTGGAATGACCAGATTGCATTGTGTAACATGAAAAAGAAAATCCAAACTAAGTGCAGGAAAAAAAAATACATATCATGCACAAAATTGTAAATGCACACTCCAAAAGGGTCAAGAAAACCAACAAGTTAATCAATTGACCAATGGAGGGGGGAAAAGACCTCAGCAGCCTACACTATAACCCTGATACTCATAAGGATGCCAAAAAATTAGGCGGCGGTAGGCATCCGACTGTCGCCTAACTTAATTGGTTTAATTGTCAGTAAACGATACAATAATTGACCACATTGTTTAAAACCAATTAAAAATTAATTTAAAAATAAATACATCTGCTGGCGCCTACAAAACAGGCTGCCAATGTTCTGTCCACAGAGGTGCCTACTGGCACCTACAGTCAAAGTGAGCTTGACTTGCACCAAAAGTGACCATAAGCACCGGTAGGAGCCCTTGTGGATGCAATTCTCTTGGACAGTAAAGTAGGCCTTGGAAATCTAAGCCAGTAAAACCCTGACCTACATTTGTGGCATCTACACACGTCTGTGTTTCTTCAACTGGCAAAGATGATGGATCTGGAGGTGGAAGGGAGGGAGATGATCAGTCCTGAAGGGAAGGAGATCGGATTTGATGCACTACCTTTGTGTGGTTACAGGCAAAGCAGTTTGTATGTTAGAAGGCCTGACCCCCCCCCCCCGAAGGTCTGCACATTCCCCCTCAAAGGTTGACTCCCCCCCTGAAGGCCTGCACTACCCCTTGAAGGACTGCACTCCCCCCCCCCCCTGAAGGCCTACCCTCCCCACATCCATTTACCTAATTCCAGCAGGGAGCAGTCTGCAGAGAGGATCGCTGGTACTTTAGCGATCCTTGCAGGTTGCCATAGGCCTCAGGAGCTGTCTTCCTTCTGCCCCAAGCCTGTCTCTGACTTAGAGGAGGGGCAGGACCACGGCAGAGGGAAGACAGCTCCTGAGGCCTATGGCAACCTGTAAGAATTGCTAAAGTACCACCTGCCACCGGCCGTCTCCCATTCGTCCCCTTTGGAGATCCCCACAGGAATAAGGAAGTTAAATTAATAGAATACTTAGGCACAGAAAAACAAAGAAATGCTTCCAAGAACTGCCCCATAAGAACTGCCTGTCCCAATGCTCATTAGTTGAACTGAATAAAAGACAAGTGGATTTAGAAGGGGGACGATCCGCCCGGGTTCACGGCTTGGAGGGGTGCATAGCCGGCCAGGTCCGGGTCATCCTGCCTTTCTTTTCTCCGGTCCGCGCTCGGGGCTCGCTCCTGCCTGGTCCCGCGCCGACACTCGAATGGTGCCGTCAACTCCCGCGAGTCTCGCGATAACCAACAGCACCATTTGGGCGGCGGGTGTGAGCCCCGTGCGCAGACCGGTGGAAAGGAAGGGCAGGAGGACCAGGACGGCTGTGCATCCCTCCAAGCCGTGCACCCGGGGCGGGGGCGGACCGCCCCACCTTGGTACGCCACTGATTGGGTGGCCGATTTTGGGGTTTTTTAAATTGTATATCGGGCAGCATTAGGCCTCGCTCTTACCTCAATCATTACAGGTGCTTCTATTTCTTGTGATGCGCTGAGCTCCGTCCCCCACCGACCTTCACCCCGCCCTTCCAGCACTCTGATTGGCCAGCGTTCTTTAAGAGGCGGGCCAGTCAGGAGGGGAAAAAAAGAGAAGGGAAGAAGGGAACCTGCTGTGCGATCGACTGGGGTCGCCTGAGCGAACGACCTGTTGATCGCGATCGACGCGTTGGGCACCCCTGTCATAGTGTCTTTCTCAACTTCAGCACTTCTACACCAGCATTCTTCAATGCAAGGCTTGAGGGTCAGTGGCTGTGTCCATTCATACTCTAATTCTTCCTGCTCTCCTTAAAGAATGACACTGGGAGGGTTTCCCATGGTTATCCATGGGAACGGGGGCAAATTCTGTCCCCATGTCATTATGTTGTGTACTTGGGGCAGTGGAGGTTTAAGTGACTTGCCCAGTGTCACAAGGAGCTACAGTGGGAAATAAATAAAATACCTTTAATTGTGTGATTAATCATGATTAAAAAATTTAATCAAAATGCAACTCTTGTCATAAGCACATGGAAATTTATTTTTAAAAAATTGTTCACCCAGGTTTTGGGACTAGGGCCAGATGGCGTTATGTGGCTGTTAGGCAAGAGTATTTCTGTGTCTGTGATGCCCCGCTATTACTCTATTGCCCACCTGGGCCCCAGAGAGTTCCTAAATTATTACACTCCAAGCTATATGTTGCATCAAAAACCCAACCTTTATTAGCTACAGTTATCACAGCCCTCTATGCCTCTGACTAGGGTTACCATATGGCTCCAGAAAAAGGAGGGTGGATTGAGACATCCGAGCTTTACTTCCATTGAAAGCAATGGAAGTAAAACCCGAATGTCTCAATCCATCCTTCTTTATTCTGGAGCCATATGGTAACCCTACCTCCTGACCCACCACACTTTTGCCCAGTTTCTTCCCCTACTGACAGTAGCTAGCACTGGATTTTTACCACATTAAATTTTTTTTTGTTTTTTTTTTTTTTTAATGCTCTGTTCATTAGCATGTATATGTGTTAATGTTTACCACACAGTAAAATCTGCACAAGCTGCTTAACATAGCTTAGTAAAAGGCCCTTAAGTCACTTGGCAAGGTTTTATTTCTTAAGAGATGGTTTACTTTCTTAGCTGAGTTTTGGTTTTGGTTTTGGTTTTTTCTTTCATAGCAATCCCACAGCTTTGTTTGTCTTGATTCTCCTTCATTAGTATACATTTGCTTGAGCGTTTTCCTTTTTCTTCCATATGCTCTGATCAATACAGGATGGCTAGTATATCCCAGAATTGTGTTCCAGACTGGGAGAACTTACTGGTGATTCTCTGCAACTTAGGTCTGTGTTATTTATTCATATTTTTTTCATGCAAGCTAGCACTGGCACCAGCAACCACAGAGTATTGCCTGAAATTTCTTTAATTGTCTTTTTCCTCTGCCTTTATCACTATATGCTTAGTATTGCCAACCAAAAACACCCTAACACCTATTTTATTTCATGCTCCTCCCTTGTCCCATTCCATGTCCTACCGCAAGTCTCTTGCTTCCCCCACCCTTCCTCTCTACAACCAACTGTGTACACTAGGGTTGCCATTTCAGAAGAAAACACAGCCACATGTACATACATTCTATAAGGCTATGGAAGTCGAGTCAGAAGCAATTATTGGTTTATACTGGACTCGGAGAAAAAAAAGTACCGACTCCAACATGTTGGAAAAGGAGCCATTTCTTTGGATCATGCAACATGGTAGGGAAACACTTACTTGATGATCAAGCGTTTGCTTGAACAAAAAATCTTTCTTGAAGATCTAGATAATGAAAATGTTTCACTAACTGAAAGCCAGTGGGACCAAGTGGCACAATTAGAAAGTCTGCTTTCTCACCCTTTTACGGTCACCAAGCACGATTTAACACATGGTAGGTTTTTGTTGGAGTGGAAATGCTTGATGTATCACCTGAACAAGAGTGGAGGATTAATTGCTGATGGCATTGTATCGTCAATGAAAACAAGAGAGGGTCTCTTTGTAGATAATCAAATCCTGTTGTTGAACAATAACCAAAATATTGTTGAACAGTAACCAAATTGCTAAAGGAAAAGAGGCACTCTATGAAGTAGCAATTTACATGAAAGGGTTACAGGTAGTACCTGAAACTCCTGGAACCCAGGATGAAGAAGCTAGAAGCATTGGTCTGTAACTTCTTTAACAAATAGTATTAAAAAGCCACAACAACATAGCTATAGTCTTTAACCCCAAACTTTTACAGAGTAGGATGCTACAAAGTAGCCTGATGATCCACATTGACAATGATGAAATGCTTTGTATGTTTACTCCTGGTGGAATTCTGCGCAAAAAAATGTCAAATTCTGCAAATTTATTTGACATTTTTAAACAATATTTTTTGCTAATTGTTGTCCAGAATTTCAGTACAATTTCGTATTTTCATTAAATTCTACTAGAGAAAACAAAGAGCCTTCAAATTTTTCATACTTAATGACTTTCTTCTAGCAGAAGCTATCAAATTGAACAATGAAAACTTCTCTCTGCATCATACCCTGGACCAAAATATCTCTCGCCCCTGTCCCCAGCCAGCATCTTTCACCCTTTCCCCATTGTCTCCATTCCAGCATTTTACCTCTTTGACGCCAATGCCAGAAAATCGCAACATGCTGCCAGTTCTGCAGACTTCCCTCTACTGCGTGGTACAACTGAAGAAAGAGGAAGTGACGTAATTGAGGGTGGGACCACAGTAGAGGGAAGCTTGCAGGCTGCCTGAAGATGTTTCAGCAGCAATTTGGGCCGCAGTGAGGGAGTACTGGAACAGGCCATAAAATCTGTGCAAAACGGAGGTAATTATGCGACCCTGGGGAGTTCTTCACAAATTCTGCATTATTCAGTAGCACTGAATTCCACCTGAACTATATGTTGTGTGCTTTCAATCAGTGTAGGAGTCGAAGTTGAAGGTTTTTGTGTACCAACTCCCCAACCCTGCATTCAGTGATTATTTCACAAATGTTGCATAACAGAAACAAGAGCTCTTATGAAACAAGTCTTGGAACCCTCCCCCCGCAATATTCCAGATCTATACAGAAAACCTGTCATAATAAAGCAGCACTAAGGGCCAAATTCCATAAACAGTGTCCCGATTGTAGGTGGCCGAATGCTGCTTACCCACAAAATCAGGACATATGTTAAAAAAAAACAAAAAAACAACCTCCCGAGGCAGGCCACCTACATTGTAGGTGCCTCCAGGAGTCTAGAGAGGTACGTAAGCCCGACTAAGCTCACCTAAGGGTAGGCATGGGCGTGCCTTGGACCGAAAGTAGCCTAGGTGGCCCTACCCACCTCCCTAGGCCCACGATGGATACCTACAATGTAGGCCAGCAAAATGCCATGATATGTTTAGCAGCCGCCTGTCCCCACCAAACATCGCTGGCAGGAGGGATGTCCCAGGGATGCCCATGGGGGGTGGCCTAAGGGATCTAGCCAATCGAAATCTTAGGCCACTCCCAGTGCCTCCCAGAATGCACTGCGAATGGGGCCTAATATTCAGTTTGGCCCAGGTGCCTAAGTCCCCTCCTACAGGCCAATCAGGGCTGAGGCCCCTCCCAGTTGCATCCCACAATGCCACCGGGAAGGGGCAGGCCTGTCATTCATAAGAAGATAGGGCCAGCAAGCTGGATGAAGGAAGGATGCCTCCATTTGGCCAACATTTTAGGGTGGGGGAGGGGGTTCTGGCGGAGGGGATGCCCATGATGTCCGGGGGGGGGGGGCTTGGGGGGGTTCCGGTAGGAAGGACTGGGCATTCCTCCTGCCGACGATGTACCGGAGGGAGAGGTCTGGCAGGAGGGACTGATTAGAAGATAGTAGCTGGGACCATTTTTTTTTTTTTATGGGGCGTAGATCTGGATATGTTTTGATATCTTGTACACTAAGGCCCAGATTCTCTATATGGTGCCGATATCAGCGGCCGCCTAAAAAGCTACCTCTGGTTGCGTGTCAGTCATGCTTTGGCGTCCTATATAGAATTGTGCCTCTGCACTCTATAGAGAATTGCGCCTCTGCAAAGATAAGTGCCAGAAATATAGCCCAGAGTTTTCCAGGCCTACATTTCTGGCACCTATCTATGCCATGAATCACACCTTTATAGGTGGTTTATAGTGCTTAACACCACTTATGGCGTTAACTACGCCCACAGTGGCTTTGAGCCCCATAAAATGCCTATGTAGGCGCAATTCTGGTGCCTTTTATTTAAGCACTGGTAGGTGATATATTTTTATAATTTTTCACCATTTTAAATGGCATTTCTCAATTAATTTAGGCACCAGTAGCACTTGGGGGTAAATTCTGTATAAGGCACCTAAAAAAAATCAGAGCCCCAAAAAATCACTTGAGTAGTATTCTATAAACTGCACTTAAAGTTAGGTGCAGTTTATAGAATAGTGCTTACACCTGGGAACCATGCCTAATTCAGGCGCAATCATTTGATCCAACTGAATGTAGTGCAACTCTTTGAGCCTAACTTAGGTGCAACTCAAAGTGCCATATATAGAATTCAGGGATTCATTTTTAATGACTTAGTAAAAATGGCGCTTTTACTAAATGGCGCTAGAGGTTTTTAGCTCAGGCTGGCAAGGTAAATGATCCAACACTCATAGAATTCCTATGAGCATTGAAGCATCGGCCCATGCTAAAAACCTTTTGCGCCATTTAATAAAACCTAATGTTATTTTATTTTTTTGCTTTGTGCCCCTCAACAGATCTTGCTTTTGAAATCCTTGAAAACATAAATTTAGTAGAGGGGGTTGTTTTTGTTCTAGTTAAAAAAAAAAAAAAACCTTCTAGGCAGAGAAAAGGTCTGAATTTTCTAAAAAAAAAAAATTTCATTTTATTTTCAGGTCTTTCTACACATTGGCTATGGACTTCATATTCAGGCAAGTCGATTCAAATTATGTATTTTGTTTATGGGAGATAAAGGATCAGATTGCATGGATTTAAGATGCAATTATCTTTTAAGAACTGTATTTTTTAAAGTGAATTGGTTTTTGATTACGCACCAAGTATACTTTTAATAGTTTGCACCGCATGTTCTTTGTTTCCTAATTACTATGGGTTCCTCTTCTCCCCTGATCAACGTTTCTCAGACTGTCTCAGAATATTCAGCTTTTGACAGAGTAATTGTTGTGAATTAAATATTTAAGAACATAAGAAATGCCTGCATCGGATCAGACCTGGGGTCCATCTAGCTGGTGATCCGCACACGCGGAGGCTCAGCCAGGCGTACCCCGGCAAATATCTTAGTCACTCGTATCCCTCAATGTGTCCTGCAAGAAGATGTGCGTGCAATTTTTCCTTAAATCCTAGAATGGTGGTTTCCTCCACTACTTCTTCCGGGAGAGAGTTCCAGGCATTCACCACTTGCTGTGCGAAGTAGAACTTTCTGACAGTTGTCCTGGCCGTGTCCCCTCTCAGCTTCAGTCCATGACCTCTTGTCCGAGTCACATTTGACAATGTGAATAACGTTGTTACTTGCTCACCATCCTTTCCCCCTGCTGGTGAGTGAGCTTGCTCCATTTTATCGATTTGGGAGACACTATGATGGAAATTTGTGGAGCTTGCTTTTGGAATTTTCTACAGTTTGATTTAAGAAATATACCTTCTGTTTTACAGTTCAGAAAACAACTTAAATCTGCTTTATTTGATTCAGCAGCTTTTAAATGAGATTTATAAGTTCTAAGATTTTGTTCTGGTTCCCAATTTTGATTTTTAGTTTTAACAATTTAGAATTTTATTTTTCAGAAAGCAATTGACATTGTGTAAATCTTAAATTCCAGGCTAGGCTGTGGTCCTGGATTTGAGGACTCCTCCTCTAGTGCTTGTTGATTTTCAGGAGTTCACTCTTTGGATAAAATGTAGTTAATTAATACCAACAGGAATAGAAAAGTTATGTTGACCATTTGGAAATTGTGTGTAAAAATTCTTATGAATTTAATACAAATATAGGTACAAAAAAACAAAGTTTTTCACCAGACTTCGTGAATGAAGTTTCAAGTTTTATTAAAATTTGTTATACTGTGTAATCGGACTTCTAGACAGTTTACAAAGGTAAAAATCATACTAAGGTAAATCCATCCATAAAAACATAGGGGTCCTTTTATCAAGCTGCGGTAGAGGTTTAACGCGCATAATACAGTGCGTTAAACCGTGCTAGCTGCTAACGCCTGCATTGAGCAGGCGTCGGTTTTTAGCCAGCCGCGGGGGTTAGCGCGTGATGAAATGCCCAACGCGCTAACCCCGCTAGCGCGGCTTGATAAAAGGAGCCCATAGTAAATAAAGAGCTAAATAAAATACTGAGTAGGCATAATTTTAATGGTGACTTTTTATTGTTTGAATTGGTTTTATGTTTCTTTATAGGTTAAGAGGAATAATGACATTTCATACAATTTGCATAAATTTGCAAGGCAAAAGCGAGCGTGGATCATACCACCTGTATTTGTCACTGAAGAGGTGGACAATTCTGCAAAGAATCCAATTGCTATAGTAAGTTAAAAATAAGTTTATTATACAACATTGTGATTCAAGTTTTAGGCCCTCTTTTCTAAGCCGCAGTAGAGGTTTCTACTGCGGATCGGAGTGCTAAATGCTCCAACGCTCATAGGAATTCTATAAGCATTGGAGCATTTACCCCCTCTTCTATTAAACAGCGCTAGCAGTTTTTAGTGCAGAGACCTGCGCTGCTCCTGACGCTCATAGAGTTCCTATGAGCGTTGGGAGCAGCGCGGGCCATTCAGCGCGGCTCTCTGCGCTAGAAACTGCTATCGCAATTTTGTAGACGAGGGGGTTAGTGCACGGGGCTGCAGTAGAAACCTCTACCACAGCTTAGTTAAAGGGGTAGGGGGATTGGTTGATTTGTGATTTGCTATGTTCACGTACCTCACAAAAGTAAACCATGAAAAGATTGTGCTTTAACCTCAGAGATTGAAGCACCAAGACTGTAAGAAAATAAATACATCCATATTTGTTAATATAACCATTAGCATTCTTTTCAAATACAGAGCCTTTACATCTACCATCTAATTATACATATAAAAAAAAAATAGTTTTATTTTCTTAGATTAATTAGAATTTATTATAAAATTGTGGCTCATTACTAGGCAATAAAATGCTAATTTTTTTAATATATATACTTTAGGATTATATGCATACTGCAGTTAAGCAAGCATACAAACAGCATTTAGAAGCCTAGAACATGATTACATTATTGTGGGAGGAAAATGCTGCTGCTACTACTATTTATCATTTATATAACGCTGAAATATTCTGATGTATTTTATGGTCTGGCAAGTTTTTTGGCCATAATGATGTTCATCGTTGAGGCGACTTGTATGTTACATGTAATGCATTATTTTGTATGTAAATGTGTAACTCGCCCTGTATAAGGGCGGGGGATAAATAAACAAACAAACCACACGAGTGGACTGTCAATTCCAAAGTTTACACTACATTTTTTTCTCTTTGGGGGACTCCTCAAATAGACATTTTTGCGTCTCCCAGCAATCACAAGTTGCCACAGTTCTGCTCCAGACAGCTATCCCCATATTGGCTGGAAGCTGATGCCTTTCTTCTGGATTGGTCTCACAAGTTCCTTCATGCATTTCCACTAATCCCTCTTCTCACAAAGACATTGTTCAAACTAAAGCAGAAACCAGCCACCATGATTCTCATAGCTCCTCAGTGGCCCAGACAACCATGGTTCTCTCTTCTACTTCAGTTGAGTGCCAGAAATCCCATTCCACTGCAGATCTTCCCTACTCTGCTTACTCAGTCAGGGCTTTCTTCTGCATCCTAACCTACAGTCTCTATATCTCATACCTTGATACCTCTCCACCTGACTTCATCAGATTTCAATCTTTCTGCACCTGTGGAAGCTGTAATTACTGCTTCCAGGAAACCTATTCAGCAATGCTACCAATTTAAATGGCATGTTTTGCTGCGTGGTGTACTCTCCATCACATGGATCCCACAACGTCTTCTGTTCCCTCAGTATTGGATAATCTCCTTCATCTCTCTAATTCTGGCCTCAAGACCACTTTGGTGAGGGTTCACCTCAGTGCTATCAGTATTTTCCATGTCCTTTTTAACAATAAATCTCTGGCTACACATCCACTAGTTTCCAGATTTGTGAAAGGACTACTCAACTCCAAAATTACACTTTAAACCATCTCCGGTTGTCTGGAACCTTAATATAGTGCTTACCCTTCTCATGAAGCCTCCATTTGAACCGCTTGCAATTGTGCAACTGAAATACTGTATCTCACTTGGAAGGTAGTTTTTCTTTGTATCACTTCAGCTCATTCAGTGAGTGAGCTTCAAGCATGTGTCTATGATTCATCTTTCACTGTTTTTCACCATGACAAAGTGGTCCTCTGTACTCATCTAAAATTCCTGCTAAAAGTCACAGAATTGAATCTACTGTCCTACCTGTTTTTTTTTCCCAAAACTTCATTCTCATCCTGGGGAAGCGGGCCTTGGCTTAATATCTGGATCGAACTAAGCCCCATAGGTCTTCTCCTGAACTATTCATCTCCTTTGATCCTAACAGATTAGGAGTGTCTGAATCCAAAAGGACTATATCTGGATGTTTGGCGGCTTGCATTTCCTTTTGCTATACTCAGGCTAGGCTGCCACTCGAAGGACATGTTACAGCACACAAAGTCTGTGCCATGGCAGCATCAGTAGCATTTCTATGTTCCACTTCTATTGAGGATATTTGCAAAGCAGCTAATGTTGTCCTCAATTTACACATTCACATCTCACTACTGTCTAGAGACCTACTCCAAGTGAGATGGATGTTTTAGCCAAGCAGTCCTACAAAATTTATTTTCTTCTTAAAGGTGAACTCTCCCTTCATCCCTTTTCAGTTAAGCTAGGGAATCTCACATGTGAGAATATGCTGCCTGCTTGTCCTAGGATAAAGCACAGTTACTTACCGTAACAGGCGTTAATCCGGAGACAGCAGACAGATATTCTCACATTCCACTCACCTCCCCATGTTGGCTTCTTGGCTCTTAGCTGGTTTACTGAACTGAGGGCCGAAGACACTCGTGTGTGCAGTGCGCACAGTCTTCGTAGAAGTTTAAAGTGACAGTACACTTTTCTACTGTCCATACTGGACTTCGTGGATGACGTCACCCACCTGTGAGAATATCTGCTTGCTGTCCCCGGATATCACCTGTTATGGTAAGTAATTGTTCTTTATGATCACAGACAGGGTAATTATCAGAAAGTTTCTCTTACCAGCTACTTCTAAGTATAACACCATTCTACCAGTTATTCACCGAGTTTTCATTTGGCCTCTTCCTTGTCGCTTAGCATGCATATGTATGTTGTTAGATTTTGCTCATGCCTTTTCAGCTGTAGCTTGCCTTCAGTACTTCGAGAGAGAAAAAATACTAAAAATGTGGCTAGTTTACTATCTTTTTAAATAAAACCTGATTTATAAAACAAAATTGTTGCTGAAGTAATCCTGTATGTTTAAAGTTTTATTTTCTTGGCATATTTTCTTGTCAGATACAATCTGATGTACAGTTGGAACCACACAGACAAATTACTTACAAAATCATTGGTGAAGGTGCAACAGAGCCACCCTATGGCTTGTTTGTAATTGATGGAAAAACTGGAAAAATGAACATAACAGCAGTAGTAGATAGAGAAAAAAACCCAATATTTCATGTAAGTTAAATAATTGTTTAATGTATTATTTTTTTCTTATAGTATTTTATTTAACTCCTAGATTTTGTTTGTTTTTTTAATTTATTTACTAACCACTTAGGTATTTTACCACACACATTTTTAAATATGCATATTGTGTTACTATATTTCAGATGACTGGTTTGGCTGTAGATCAAAATGGAAACGAAGTGGAACGTCGAATACCACTTCGAGTTAGAGTTATGGATATAAATGATAATTCTCCAGTATTTACTCAAAAAGTATTTTTTGGTGCTGTTGAAGAGATGAGCTCACAAAGTAAGATGCTGCATTGTTAACTTTAATTATCCAAATAGGACAAATTATGTTTAGCTCATTTTGGAAATGTGAAAAAGGCTATTGTCTAACATGATCTTTTCCATTAACGAGCTAGATTTGATTCAGGCACACGAATGAGTGACATCTGAAAACACCAGGGTAGTACAGTTGGCCCAGAGCTCAGAACGGAATATAAAGCTCTGAGCCTCTGCATACAGGCCTAATTCTATAAACAGTGCCTTAGCAGCACCTGTATATTGCTCAGCGAGTTTGTCAATCAACCACTAGGTGCCAACTCGTAGAATCCCACCTAGCGGCGCCTAGGTGTGCTTAAGCATTGCCAGGCATAAGAATATTAGGCTGTCAGCATACCTATTGCTAGCAATCAGCATTTTCAGTTGGCATAACTAATGACCAAAAGGGTCAAATGTTACACCTTGGACTAAAGCATGAAGCCAGACAGGTCCCAAGGAGACTGGAGGAAATGAGTCACATGCAGCATTTAGCCCATAAGAATGGAGATCACAAGAACACAGCAGGAAACTGTTGCTTTGCTTTAGATGAAAACAATTTTTATTGAACAGCCAGAAAAAATAACAAGTACAACAACTGGAGATACAGTAGTTCAAGAAATTATACAACAAGGAGCCCCCGATCCCAAGATCCCACCCCCGCACTCCCTAGCCCTCACAACAAAAGAAAAGTAGACGCTTACTTTAACTTTCCAGGCTATCAGTACAATACAGAACACAATGAAAACATACAAGCTGTGGGGGCAAACCATCTTGCATAGCCTGCTATACAGACCTAGCTACATGAGTGCCACAATTCTGCTAAGACTTGTCATTTCATAGTGCCCCGTTTGCCATAAATTGTGGCAATTCTGAAATTAATTGTTATATCCACTATCATGTACAGGCAGTCTTTGGGTTAAGAATGAGTTATGTTTTTAGGTTGTAACAATTTTTATTGACATGAAAGAAAGTCATGCAGAAGTGAATACAGCAACAACAAATGCCAGCACAGAGAAAAAGATACAGTGGCTGCATAAACAAAGACAACCATACATAAGCATGTCAAATATACCTAAAGCTGTTCTTAAGTCGAATTTGTATGTAACTCTAAAATTGTAAATTTTAAGATTCTTGCTGCTTACCTCTGCTCCCAGCTGACAAAAGAGCCCACTGCCCCTACCAGTGTTCCCTCTAAGGTACGAAACAAGCAAAAACCTCCCAAACCCCAAGAATAGAGAATGGATAGGGGGAAGAGACAAAGACAAACAAAGAACTCAGCTAGCTTTAATATAAATTGTTAGAACGGGAGAGCCCTCAGTCACACAGCCACCACTGGGAATTCCCAGGGGAAAGGCTGTCACGGGCTTACTCCCAGAAGAGTGTTAACTGTGAAACATCCCCGGGCTCTCTCCGCGTGAATAAGTAAATAAAGTGCATCAAACACGTGCAATGTGTGAAAAAATATGTAATAAATCAAAAAAACACACTCAGGTAACTAAGTTTGAGTTTGTCTCTGTCCCCTAACCAGGGGGCCAAAAGGAAAAACAAGTGTCCAAATCTAGCCAAGCCAAACACAATCTGGAAGTACTTAGCTTCTCCGTGTGAAAACAGCCAGCAAATGATGACTTCGTCCTACGGGACTCCGTTTCGGGGGTGCACACCCCCTTCTTCAGGAACAACTTGACTGCGCTGAGTCTCTCAATTCCTCCGACACAGCTTGCACGTGTTTGATGCACTTTATTTACTTATTCACGCGGAGAGAGCCCGGGGATGTTTCACAGTTAACACTCTTCTGGGTGTAAGCCCGTGACAGCCTTTCCCATGGGAATTCCCAGTGGTGGCTGTGTGACTGAGGGCTCTCCCGTTCTAACAATTTATATTAAAGCTAGCTGAGTTCTTTGTTGTCTTTGTCTCTTCCCCCTATCCATTCTCTATTCTTGGGGTTTGGGAGGTTTTTGCTTGTTTCGTGATTTTTCTAACTCCCTTACTTTAGGGTTTCATTTTTGCCCTCTAAGGTACAGCATACACAACCACACACTGTTCTTAATGTGGCCATGTATCATTTCTGAATCTACTGTAGGAGAAGTATACTGGAAATACTGCTCAGTGAAATCAAATGAAGCTGTGACCACTTACTTAAATATGAGTCGAACTTAAGTCGGGTGTCTGTAACTCAGGGACTGCCTGTATTGTGTTTCTTTTTAAAATCCTTGTCTGCTATGGGAAATTAACATATACGTTTCTTCTTTTAAGTTATATTTGTTCTAGCTTTAGTAGGTTTGATTTAAAGTGCATCATGTGTGAACATGTATGGATTTCAGTGCTTTTTGGTAGGCCTGTAGGCCTAATGGATGTTTTTCTCATTTTGCAGATACTTTGATAATGAGATTAAATGCTACAGATGCAGATGAGGAAAATACTTTAAACAGTAAACTTGCTTTCAGGATCCTTTCTCAAGAATCTGAACTGTCTCCGCCATTTGAAATTAATAAGGATGCAGGTGAAATTCGCCCAAGGGTAGCTTCCATTGATAGAGAGGTATTAGAAAACTTCAGATTCTCAGTAAATCAAATGTGCCATTAGGAGAAAGAAAGATAGGACTGAATGCTAATTTTGCTAGAATTCATAAATGAGAGGGGGAAAAAAACCTCCCTCTTTTTTGCCTTTTTAGATGACAACTGTTATCATTGCTGGATATTTCTTGCAGTGATATTAAGAAGCAATTTATTAAGGGCTTTTTGTGTACATATGTGTATGAAATGCAATTCCACCTCCCCTCCAGTGTGCCAAGTTTGTACGTACTTATATGCAACTGGAATGTAAAGTTTCTGGTGAGGAATACGGGCACAATGCAAGATGTTAAGAAGTATGCACATAGGTTAAGTGATTGAGTATTCTTGCTGGTGAGTTAGTACATGCCATGTTTACTTAACATAACTAATACTATAAAGTCCTCTACGTTTGCCAAAAGGTGTTTAAAAGATACAAAAAAGAAGGCAAAAAATGTCAGTAAGGACTCTATGAGTGTGTCTATCAGCTAATCACTGCTAACAAACCATACCACACAAATACCAAATGTCAATTAAGGAGTAGGGACGCTCTCAGTGTGAGGTTATTAGCGACGGGAGAACAAACTCCAGCGCTTCCACTTACAAAGACGGAGGTGAATCACCCCGCCTGCACATCATCATCGGGCGTCCCTAGTGTGCAAAATCAACTGTACAGAATTAATAACAATAAATAAGTCACAAACAGTGAACTAGTGAGAGAGTGAATCAAACTGAAAACCCACTCATAGAGTCCTCCCCAGCCTAATCCCCAAGATGCAAAATGAAACCACAGCCAACTTAGCTTTTAAAGCGAGCCAAATGAAGTCAATGAGAATTGCAGGAGACCAGAATAGTCATTGGATCAACCGGTTTCGGGTGAAACCCTTCATCAGGATCTTAAGGCTGGAGCAGAACCGGCCTGCTTCCCTCCCAGCTGGTTCTGCTCCAGCCTTAAGATCCTGATGGAAGGGTTTCACCCGAAACCGGTTGATCCAATGACTATTCTGGTCTCCTGCAATTCTCATTGACTTCATTTGGCTCGCTTTAAAAGCTAAGTTGGCTGTGGTTTCATTTTGCATCTTGGGGATTAGGCTGGGGAGGACTCTATGAGTGGGTTTTCAGTTTGATTCACTCTCTCACTAGTTCACTGTTTGTGACTTATTTATTGTTATTAATTCTGCACAGTTGATTTTGCACACTAGGAACGCCCGATGACGGTGTGCAGGTGGGGTGATTCACCTCCGTCTTTGTAAGTGGAAGCACTGGAGTTTGTTCTCCCTTCGCCTAGCTGATAGACACACTCATAGAGTCCTTACTGACATTTTTTGCCTTCTTTTTTGTATGTTTACTTAACATGACATTCCTTATCATTTGTAATATTAGTGAGCAGCTTTGTGCACAGCACAACCCATTAATTTTAACCTTGGCTAACCCACGTACGTGAAATTGTTAATGTGTAATCTAATATAATAAAATGGTAAGCCGCGCATGCGCACTAAAAAAAACGTGTTCCCTGAGCTGTCGCGAAAAAAACAATTGCGCATGCGCGGCCCCGGCAGCGGCTTTCAAATAAAAAAAAAATTTCCATAGCTGCGGCGGCCTTTCTCACCCCCGGCTCCTCTCTCGAACTGGACGGTCCTCGCGTCTGCTTACCCTTCCCCCCAACACAGCGCATTTCCCCCCCCCCCCCCAACGAATTAATAAATCGAGCCGGGCCGCCCTCCACAACAGACCAGAGGAGTTCTTTGCCGCTCACCCCCCTTCCCTTGCCGCTGACCCGAATACCTACCCGGCGATTCAAGCAGCCTGTGCAGCAGTCTTCACACGCTGCTTCAGGCCCTTCTACTGCCCTGATTTGCTCTGCCGCGTCTCTGATGGTGTCATCAGAGACGCGGCAGAGCAAATAAGCGCAGTAGAAGGACCCGAAGCAGCGTGTCAAGACTGCTGCACAGGCTTCTTGAATCGCCGACTTACAAGGGAAGGGAAGGGGGGGGCGCAAGGACTCTATCCGAGTAATTAAAAAACTCTGCACAGGGGAGCAGAAAGAGATGATGATGGACAGGGGGGGGGGAAAAGGAAGGGAGGCCTATTGTTGGACAGGGGGAGCAGGAAGAGGTGCAGATAGACAGGGGGGGAAATTAAGGGAGACCTGCTGATGGACAGGGGTGGAAATGAAGGGAGGCCTACTGCTGGACAGGGGGAGCAGGAAGAGGTGCTGATGGACAGGGGGGAGGTAAAACAAAGGGAGAAGGGCTGCTGCTGGATAAGGGGAGCAATGAAGAGGTGGTGGTGGACAGGGGGGAAAAATGAAGGGAGGCCTAATGCTGGACAGGGGGAGCAGGAAGAGGTGCTGATGGACAGGGGGAGCAGGAAGAGATGCTGATGGACAGGGAAAAAATAAAGGGAGGCCTACTGCTGGACAGGGGGAGCAGGAAGAGATGCTGATGGACGGGGGGGAAATGAAGGGAGGCCTACTGCTGGACAGAGGGAGCAGGAAGAGGTTATGATGGACAGGGGGAAAAAGGAAGGGATGCCTATTGTTGGACAGGGGGAGAAGGAAGAGGTACTGATGGACAGGGGGGAGGTAAAACAGAGGGAGAAGGGCTGCTGCTGGATAAGGGGAGCAGTGAAGGGGTGGTCATGGACACAGGGGAGGTAAAAAGAAGGGAGAATGGACAGGAAAAAGTGGCTAAGGAGACAGAGAGAGAAAGAAATAAAGACAGACACACACATATATTCTAGCCCGAGGGAGGAAAATGCTGCACAGGGAAGTAGGGAGGGGGGAAATGCTGATGCACAAGGAAATGGAGGGGAAGGGAATGCTGATAGTGCTACTGTACAGGAAAGTGGACAAGGGGAGATAAATGCTGCATAGGGGGCAGAAAGAGAGACAAATAGAAAGTAAAACAAATAATAGGATGGAGGGACAAAGAAATAAAAGAAGAAAGACACAAGGGCAGGGAGTGAGACAGAAAGAAAGACAGACATACATATATTCTAGCACCCGTTAATGTAACGGGCTTAAAGACTAGTAACTGAAATAAAACTGGTGTAGGTTATAGTGCGTTGGCCCTTTTAATTACTAATGTCTTTTGGAAGGGATAGCAGTGCTATCACATTATGCACCATGAACCTCCTGCTGCTTTTTTAATTAGTCAGTGCTCAAACCATTCCTGATGCTAAGACCCCCAAAGACTACGTACAAATCTAAATATCACACTTGAGTGTCTATGCTTAAACATCTTCCTTGGATAGAAAATGGAGGGGAAACCTTTTAGCACATAGGCCCCTCAGTACAGAAACATGTCACTAAAGCCTAATGTTACTAGTAGCTCAGTCTTTGCGTAAACGGACAACTGGCTAACCCAGAAATACATAGCGTGAATCAAAATAGATTTTGAGTAGGTTTTCATAAAAATCTTTCTCTCTTTATTTTTAATAGCAACAAAGTTCCTACGTATTTACGGTGGAAGTGAGAGACATGGATGGTGAATCTATTGGAAGGACTGGTAAATCTATTGTCAATATCAAAATTTTGGATATCAATGACAATGTCCCAAAGCTTGAAAAGGAAATGGTAAATTGAAGCTGGCATATGAAAAGCATATTGTTTTATAGTGTATGCAAGTCTTTGCTTTTGATACCATTAAACCAATCACTTTGGGCTCCTTTTACTAAGGTGTGCTAGCGTTTTTAGCGCACGCACAAGATTAGCGTGCGCTAGCTAAAAAATTACCGCCTGCTTAAAAGGAGGCGGTAGCAGCTAGTGCGCGGCATTTCGCGCTATTCTGTGCGTTAAGGCCCTAACGCACCTCTGTAAAAGGAGCCCTTTAAGGAATAAGAGCAGAACCCATAATTGTTTTTAATTTCTTAGCATTTTTCTCCACCACCAACATTAATGTATGTATTTTTTATGAAAACAATCATTTACTTCTGGAAAAATTAAATTCTTTTAGATTATACAGGCTAACAAAAAAATTTATCCCAGGAAAAGCAGGCAGCATATTCTCATATGTGGGTGACGTCACCGACGGAGCCCATGTATGGACACTTTAAAAGTGCATCGCCACTTTAAGACTTTCAGATATCTTGGGAGTCATTGTGTTCTCGTTGGGCTCTGGAGTTGGGCCTGTGGCCCACTGGTTTGGATATGGGATGTCTTAAGTGTATCCCAACCCTTTCTGTTTCGGCCGAACTTAGGGAGTGTCAGTTTCCGGTGTTGCACTGTGCATATCTTACGCGTGTTCAATTGTTTCATTCTGGTCTTGCAGAGTCAGCGCAGTGCAAGAAATGCACTGGTGCTCCTAAGTCCTTTTTTCTTGCCTTTTGGAGCTGTCCAGCGGTCAAGGCATTTTGTAGACGTATGGTTCGCTATTTGGAGCTCTTGTTAGGTTGTTCTATACTTCTCACTCCAGCGGGGTTTCTTTTAGATAAATATGAAGCTTTTCAATTTCCCCCTGGTATTGGCTGGCTATTTTTGTGGAAGGCAGGGTTGGTGGCTAAGAGAATTTTTTAGGGGTGAATGGGTTTCGGATCGTGCTCCTTATTGGGCTTGGCATGTTTTGATGTTGCATGAGAGGGGTCGGGTGCATCATTCCTTACAACAATCTAAGGGGGTTTTTGTTTTTTTTGCAGGTTTGGGGTCCTTATATATGCTCCTTGTCTCATAGAACATGTAGTATGATCCTTAATGCCTTACCTATTTAATTTACCTTGAGTGGTGAAGGGTTGACAGCCTTGGGGTGGCCTTACCCCAGCCTGCTCTGCATTTTTTTTTTTCTCTTGCTTTATGTTGGGGTGCTGGAGGTCTTTGAGAGGGGAGGTCCTCTGCATTGTTTTTTGGGGCTCATCAGAGTCCAGGGCCCTGAATGTCACACTGTCACTTTGGTCATGTTCAGACCTCCTCAGTGAGGTGGATGGGGATGCTTGCTTTCTCTTTGTTCCCATATTGCTGGTTATCCCAGGACAAGCAGGCAGGTATTCTCACAAGTGATGTCATCCGACAGAGCCCCGATATGGACGTCTCGCAAGCATGTCTTGCTTGAAGAAACTTAGAAGTTTCGAGATGCCTGCACCGCGCAAGCGCAAGTGCCTTCCCGCCCGATAGTCCGGGCGTGTCTCCTCAGTTCTTTTTCTTCCGCGGAGCTGAGAAGTTCACTTCAATTCTGCGCCCATTGAATCTGTTTTTTTGCCTTCTTATTGCTGCGGGTTGGGTTCTTTTGGCTCTCCCGTGCATTTATTTTCTTTCTTTGATTTCTTTTTAAAAAAAAATAAAATTTTTACTTCCGATACCGGGTCGGCCGCGTGGCTGGGGCCCCGCGCCTTCGACCTTGCGGCGGAACTTTTCCGGCCTATGTCCCGGCCGATCACCGGTTTTAAAAAGTGCAGCAAGTGCCAGCGCGCGATTTCGCTCACGGACCCTCATCGACGCTGCTTACAGTGTCTGGGCCCGGACCACTTTCCGAAATCGTGCCGGCCTTGTTCCACTCTGATGGCCCGAGCGTTTAAGCGCCGCTGTCTGCTGTGGGAGTCCATGTTCAAGATGGAAGCTTCGTTGGATCCTTCGGCTTCGACATTGACTGGTGCCTCAACTCCTTCGGCGAAGCCCTCTGCCTCCCCGGCCGCTTCGGGCCTTCTGAAACCAGCCTCGTTCACGCCGGTTTCGGCCTCGACCTCGGCGCCAGTGCCTTCCTCCGTCTCCTCGGAACAGGTATCGACCCCTATAGTTCCACCGGTGGTGCTTAAAGTGCCGAAGGCTGGCAAGCAAAAGCACGCAGCACCGAAAGAGCGCGGAGACCGTGCGGAAGGGCCCCCTTTTGGTGCGGATCCCTCCATATCGGCTTCGTTGAGGTCCATTTTGGAGGCTCAGTTTGTGGAACTCATGACCACCATGGGTCCCCGGCTGATTGCCTCGATCCAGGGTGACCTCCCAGTTCCGGCTCCGAGGGGCGGCCCGCCCCCCCTCCTCCACCGCACCGCTCGACTTCGTTGCTTAGCGAGGAGGAGCGGCGGGCGGTGTCCAGTTCGTCGAGGCGGCCCTCGGATAGTGCCATGCCTCCCTTGGAACCGATTCCCTCGAGAAAGGCCTCCCTTAGTGATATGCCTCCTTTGGAGCCTATTCCCTCGAGGAAAGCTTCGCTTAGCGACTTGCCCCCCTTGGAACCTATTACCCCGCCCCATGACACAGTGTGGTGTCCACCTTCGAGGCCTCCCAGTCCTGGGCATAGCAGGAAGCAGGACGAGTTCTTCCGAACCCCCTATCAAGCCTGGGCGGTTTCTGGGGAGGCGCCGACTCTTCCGCCTCTCCGATCGACGGCCTCGAGTCCTATCTGCTCCTTGGAGGCTTCTGGGGACCAGTATTCTCACAGAAGGGCTCGATCCTCTTCCAGACATCGAGAGGGGTATCGATCCAGACACTCTTCGAGGCATTCCTCTCGGCACTCGACCGTCTCACCTCAGAAGAAATTGCCTCGAATGGGGTATTCTGCTTCGGCTGGGTCTCCTCCTCCGGGCCCGGAGTTCGAGGACCCCGAGGTGTTTTACTCGCCCTGTTGCTCACAGGCCTCTATGGAGCCCGAAGCCTCGACTTTTTCTAGTCCTTCTCGCAGACCGGCAACGGCAGACCAACTGTCCTTTTCGTTGTTCCTCAGGCAGATGGCAGATGACATGGACATTACTCTCGATGCTGGGTCTCGATACTCCAAGGAATACCTCGATACCATGCACTTGCCTCGTCCTCCGGCGGAGTCCTTGCGACTTCCCCTGCACAAGCTCCTCGACCAGACCTTCATGCGATGCTTCGAGTCTCCTTACTCTATCCCGGCGGTCCCTGGCAAATTGGATGCGCGGTACTGCACGGTGCATCATAAAGGCTTCGAGGGTCCTCAGCTTTCTCACCAGTTCCTCCTTGTCGAATCCTCGCTCAAGCGGTCTCATCCTGGCCAGGTGTATGCTTCGGTGCCTCCAGGCCGCGAGGTCAAGACCATGGATAAGTTTGGACGACGCATCTATCAGAATTCTATGATGGCGTCTCGAGTCCTGAATTATAATTTCCACTTTGCCACCTACTTGGAATTTTTTCTACCTGTGCTTCGGAAATTCACGCCCTACATCGAGTCCCAGGCTCGGTTTGAGTTCGAGGAGGTGGTTGCCTCGCTGTCCCAGCTTCATCTTCAATTGATGCAATCTGCCTATGATGCTTTCGAGCTCTCGGCCCGGGCGGCAGCATGCTCTGTGGCGATGCGCCGTTTGGCCTGGTTACGAACCATTGACATGGACCCGAATCTTCAGGACCAGCTGGCAAACGTCCCGTGTGCTGGGGCGGATCTTTTCGACGAATCCATCGAGACAGTCACTAAGAAGCTGTCTGATCATGAAAAGTCCTTCCAGTCCATTCTTAGGCCGAAGCCTAAGCCTCAGCAGTCTCGGCCCTCTCGACCGCCATTGATCTATCAGCGGTGTTATCAGCCGAGGCAAGCTCCTCCTGCGAGGCAACCTGCGAAGCGGCAGCCCCCTCAGAAGGCTCAGCAAAAGTCTCAACCGTCTGCTGTCCCTAAGGCTCCTCAGCCTTTTTGACTGTCTCGTAGAGGGCATAACCAGTCTCGTTCCGCCTCCCCTTGTTTTTCCCATCGGAGGGTGCCTCCATCATTTTTATCATCGCTGGGAGGCCGTAACCACCGACCTCTGGGTCCTTACTATCATCAGGGAAGGATACTCTCTTCATTTCCATCGGGTCCCTCCGGACCATCCGCCAAGAGAGTATCCTTCCAACTTGACACAGACCGCCCTTCTTCTTCAGGAAGCCCAGGCCTTGCTCCGGCTCCGGGCCGTCGAGCCGGTCCCTGTGGACCAACACAACCAGGGGTTTTACTCCCGGTACTTCCTTGTTCCGAAGAAGACGGGCGACCTGCGCCCCATTTTGGACCTCAGGGTCCTCAACAAATTCCTAGTCAAAGAGAGGTTCCGCATGCTGACCCTTTCTTCTCTCTACCCCCTCCTCGAGCAGAATGACTGGTTATGCTCTCTGGATCTCAAGGAGGCCTACACTCACATTCCCATTCATCCGGCCTCTCGCAAGTTCCTCAGATTTCGGGTGGGACATCTGCATCTGCAGTATCGAGTGCTTCCCTTCGGCCTGTCATCGTCTCCCAGTGTCTTCACGAAGTGTCTGGTAGTGGTGGCCGCGGCACTCCGGAACCGGGGTCTTCAGGTTTTCCCCTACCTCGACGACTGGCTCATCAAGGCGCCCTCGGCCTCGGAGGTCATCTCGGCGACCCTGTCCACGGTTCTGTTCCTGCAGAGTTTGGGATTCGAGATCAACTTTCCCAAATCTCATCTACAACCTTCACAGTCGCTCCCCTTCATCGGGGCGGTCCTGGATACCATCCGCCTCAGAGCATTCCTTCCTCCTCAGCGCCTGGAAGCTCTTCTTCGTCTCTGCCAGTCTGTGTCTTCTCGCCAATCCATCTCAGCGAGACACATGATGGTCCTCCTGGGCCACATGGCCTCTACAGTTCATGTGATGCCGTTTGCCAGACTCCATCTCAGAATCCCTCAGTGGACCCTGGCGTCTCAATGGACTCAGGTGTCAGAGCCGTTGACTCGACACATTATCGTCACTCCTGCTCTTCGGCAGTCTCTACTTTGGTGGATGACCTCTTCAAATCTATCCAGAGGTTTGCTGTTTCACTCTCCTCCCCACCAGAAGGTTCTCACAACCGATTCCTCGACCTATGCCTGGGGAGCACATCTGGATGGTCTTCGCACTCAGGGATTCTGGACCAGTGCGGACCGCCTCCATCAAATCAATCTTCTGGAGCTCAGAGCCATCTTCAATGCTCTTCAAGCTTTTCAACATCTGCTTCACGACATGGTGGTCCTCATTCGCACAGACAATCAGGTCGCCATGTATTATATCAACAAGCAGGGGGGCACGGGCTCGGCCTCCCTCTGCCAGGAAGCTCTCAGAGTCTGGGATTGGGCGGTTCGCCACAACGCCTTCCTCAAAGCTGTCTACATTCAGGGGAAGGACAGTGTCTTGGCGAACAACTTAAGTCGTCTCCTCCAGCCTCACGAATGGACACTGCATTCCTCGTCCCTTCATCAGATCTTTGCTCAGTGGGGGACACCTCAGATAGACCTCTTTGTGGCTCCCCACAACTTCAAACTGCCTCACTTTTGCTCCAGGATCTACACTCCTCATCGCCTCGAGGCAGATGCCTTTCTGCTGGATTGGGGGAATCGCTTTCTGTATGCGTTTCCTCCATTTCCTCTCATTCAAAAGACTCTGGTCAAGCTGAAGTCGGACCATGCCACCATGATTCTAATAGCTCCACGGTGGCCCAGACAACCTTGGTTCTCCCTTCTACTTCAACTCAGCAGCAGGGAGCCATTCCTTCTTCCAGTGTTTCCTTCACTGCTTACTCAGCATCAGGGATCTCTACTTCATCCCAACCTGCAGTCTCTCCACCTGACAGCTTGGTTCCTCTCAACGTAACTCCTCACCAGTTTTCCCAGGCGGTGAGGGATGTCTTTGAGGCTTCCAGGAAGCCTGCTACTCATCAATGCTACTCCCAAAAATGGACTAGATTTTCTTCATGGTGTAGTTCTAACTCTAAGGAGCCTCAGCGAGCCACCCTATCCTCTGTGTTGGACTATCTTCTACACCTGTCTCAGTCTGGTCTCAAGTCGACATCTATACGAGTCCACCTGAGTGCTATTGCGGCTTTCCATCAACCTCTGCAAAGGAAACCTCTCTCTGCTCATCCTGTGGTTTCCAGATTTATGAAAGGACTTTTTCATGTCAATCCTCCTCTCAAACCGCCTCCAGTGGTTTGGGATCTCAATGTTGTCCTTTCTCAGCTTATGAAACCTCCTTTTGAGCCTCTGAGAAAGGCTCCACTAAAGTTTCTCACTTGGCCCTCGCATCTGCTCGCAGGGTCAGTGAGCTTCAGGCCTTGGTGGCGGACCCACCTTTCACAGTATTCCATCATGACAAGGTGGTCCTCCGCACTCATCCAAAATTCCTACCTAAAGTAGTCTCTGAATTTCATCTCAACCAATCCATTGTGCTTCCAGTGTTTTTTCCAAAGCCTCATTCTCATCCTGGAGAATCAGCTCTACACACTCTGGACTGTAAACGTGTTTTGGCTTTCTACCTGGATCGCACCAAACCACACAGAACTGCTCCTCAACTATTCGTCTCCTTTGATCCAAACAAGTTGGGACGACCTGTATCGAAGCGCACCATCTCCAACTGGATGGCGGCTTGTATCTCTTTCTGCTATGCCCAGGCTGGATTACCCCTTCCCTGTAAGGTCACAGCCCGTAAGGTCAGAGCAATGGCAGCCTCTGTAGCCTTCCTCAGATCGACATCAATTGAGGAGATTTGTAAGGCTGCCACTTGGTCCTCGGTTCATACATTCACCTCTCATTATTGTCTGGATACTTTCTCCAGACGGGATGGACAGTTTGGCCAAACAGTGTTACGAAATTTATTCTCCTAAGTTGCCAACTCTCCCACCATCCCATTGAGGTTAGCTTGGAGGTCACCCACTAGTGAGAATACCTGCCTGCTTGTCCTGGGATAAAGCAGTGTTACTTACCGTAACAGTTGTTATCCAGGGACAGCAGGCAGCTATTCTCACATCCCACCCACCTCCCCTGGGTTGACTTCTCTGCTAGCTACCTGAACTGAGGAGACACGCCCGGACCATCGGGCGGGAAGGCACTGGCGCATGCGCGGTGCGGGCATCTCGAAACTTCTAAGTTTCTTCAAGCAAGATATGCTTGCGAGACGTCCGTATCGGGGCTCTGTCGGATGACATCACCCACTAGTGCCTCTTTCACCGGCCCTCTGCACAAGGAGAGGAGCGTGGGAGCCCTGCTCCGCCCCCCTCCCGACACAGAAAAGCCTTTTAAAAACACCATCGGAGGAACCTGCCTCTTTCACCGGCCCTCTGCACAAGGAGAGGAGCGTGGGAGCCCTGCTCCGCCCCCCTCCCGACACAGAAAAGCCTTTTAAAAACACCATCGGAGGAACCTGCCTCTTTCACCGGCCCTCTGCACAAGGAGAGGAGCGTGGGAGCCCTGCTCCGCCCCCCTCCCGACACAGAAGAGCCTTTAAAATCACCATCGGAGGAACCTGCCTCTTTCACCGGCCCTCTGCACAAGGAGAGGAGCGTGGGAGCCCTGCTCCGCCCCCCTCCCGACATAGAAGAGCCGACTTCTACCTTAAAAACACCATCGGAGGAACCTGCCCGTAAGGTCTGGTCAGAACCGCCTGCGCTTGACCCTTCCCTCAGCCCTTGAGGGCTACCGAACAGACTCCCCCCCTTTACGAAACAGAGGAAAGGGGAAGCTTTCCTCCACCTTGTTCCTCCTCCCCCCTTCACTGTTCCAAGTTCCTCCCACCCCCGCCAAATCTTTATCTCATGTACTTCACTGTATTTCATTGGACTCTGTTAGCCGCTAAACTGTACACCTTCCGAGGTCAGTACATATGGTTCAGCTGTTAAATTGTATGTCATTGTATTTCATTGTAATTCTTGGAATCTATTAGACGCTAAACTAAAAGGAACATAGATTCAGATATCAACCCACTCCCATTGCTGGGATCCGGGTTTAACGCTCACTCCCTCCTGTGCTGTCCTCTAACCGCTCAGTCCCACTCCCGACAAACGTTAAAAAAAAAAAAAAAAAAAAAAAAAACCAGACACCCTTCTACACCCTGCTCCTGCACACTGCCTCTACCGACTCCGTGCTGTTGCTAAGTCTCTCCCCACTTAGCAAACCGTTTCACACACGATCTAAACAAGCCCTGCCTTTCAGCTTAAAAGGCTCCCCAAGTTCCATCATGAAGCCTCCCTTCTGGCTCCTTTTCCTCCTTCTCTGCTCTTCTCTTAAGATCACCTTCTGTCTGATACCCCCCTCCCCCAATCTACCAGATTCCCCAAATGTCACTACTACCTGCCCCGACCTCAAAATTCCCACGCTGATGCGCACCAGAAGTCACTCTTACAAACAAAAACCCCGCAAAGCCAACCTCACCTCTTTAAAACCTGTGCCCCCCGCCAACCTTCCCAACCACACCCCAGACTCTCTAACCCCAGTCCCGTTTCTCTACTGCAACGCCAGATCCGTATGCAACAAGACCCAAATTGTGAAAGACCTTCTCGCGGATTCTGATCCTGGATTCTTCTGCATCATAGAATCCTGGATCACCAAAGACGATCTCTTTACACAAAACGAGCTATGTCCCCAGGGCTACCAAGGCCTCTTTTCTCCTAGATTAAACCGAAAAGGAGGTGGCCTGGCACTCCTCTACAAATCTTTCTTTGATGTTCAGCTTCTCGAAAAAGGCAGCCATCGCTCACTTGAATACATGTTAGCCTCAGTTAATGATGAGCTCCATCTTCACCCACTGGGTATCTTATCATTATATCGCCCGCCCACCCCCTGGAGCAATTCCTCCGAGCTTGTTTACGAGACCATATCCAACGCGTTCCTTAAGTTCCAAAGACTCCTGATCATCGGAGATATCAACCTCCACCTCGATGACACCACCAGCAAGGATGCATCTGATTTCAATAATTTCCTCAATTCCCTTGGCTTCTCTCCCCCCGCCTCCTCTCCAACCCACGATAGAGGCCACACACTAGACATTATCAGCTTCCTCGATCTCACGGATTACAAAACTTCGACCAATGACATCCGTTGGGACCACGTCCCCTGGTCCGACCACTTCTTAGGAACCTTCTCCCTCCCCATCTTCATGTCACACCTTGGAACCTCATCCCATACCTCTAAGTCCATTACTTTCCGCAAGAAAATTTCAAGTAATCAGTTCTGGTCCAAATTTCTCGACAATCTCTCATCTAACCCTAAGCCTCCAGATACTGCAACCAACTGGCACAACTGGATTACTCTCTCAGAATCCACCTACCACTCTCTTGCCCCGCTCTCTACCAAAACCGTCACCTACTCCCGTAAGGCCCCCTGGTACCTCCCATACCACAGGGTACTAAAACAAAAATGCCGATCCCTGGAACGCATCTGGAAAAAATCTAAATCCCCCACAGACAAACAAATCTGGAGAGTCAACATTAAATTTTACAACAACGTACTCAAAAGCGCTAGGAAAAACTTCTATGGGGACAAGATCTCCAGATCAAACAATCAGAACAGCATGCTGTTCAATATCTGGCGCTCCCTAATCCCCAACACCAACCCTTCCTTACTCCCCTCCTC
The DNA here is from genome assembly GCF_902459505.1 of Geotrypetes seraphini. NCBI lineage: Eukaryota > Metazoa > Chordata > Amphibia > Gymnophiona > Dermophiidae > Geotrypetes > Geotrypetes seraphini. The sequence goes on along the minus strand of NC_047085.1, from coordinate 131,022,023 downwards.
CCCATCAGCCGACCTACTAGCAAACTTCTTCAATGGAAAGGTCACCACCTTAAGAAGCTCCTTCCCTCCCGCAGTCTCCTACAATTCTCTAGTGTTCGCCACCCCCAATCCTACTCCAAATGTCATCACCCCTGTCCCAGTCAACAGATCCTGGACTGCCTTTGAGCAAGTATCCGAATTGCAGGTCCTCAAGCTCTGCCAGAAATTGAAATCCTGTAACTGCTCCTTGGATCCATTTCCATCCTATCTATTCGAGAAAATACCCACACAGGCCATCTCATCACTCACCAAACTCATAAATTCTGCTCTGCTATCGGGCCTCTTCTCACCTGAAATGGGACACATTGCATTGACCCCCCTACTGAAGAAAGCTGACCTAGATCCCTCCATCCCATCCAGTTATCGCCCTATAGCGAACATCCCGTTCCTAACCAAACTGCTTGAGTCCATTGTCTCCTCCCAACTCTCAGCCTACCTGGAAAGATTCTCTATCCTCCTACCCTATCAATACGGCTTCAGACCTAACTTCAGTACTGAAACCCTCCTGGCCTCCCTAATCTCGAAGATCCAACAACTCCATTCTCACAAAAAATTTGCCGTTCTACTCCAATTCGACCTCTCTGCAGCCTTCGACGTTGTCCATCATGACATTCTAATCTTCCTACTCTCCGAGATAGGCATCAGCTCCACGGTCCTCGACTGGTTCTCGAATTTCTTACGTTCCCGCTCTTATAACGTTACCAAGAATGGTACCTCATCCTCCCCGTGGAAACCGACATGTGGAGTTCCTCAAGGCTCCCCCCTATCTCCTATCCTCTTCAACATTTATATGTCCTCCCTGAACCTCCTCCACCTCTCCCCCCTAGAAATACTCTACACTTACGCAGACGATATCCTGGTCCTCCTCGAGACCGACGCAAACCTCACCAATCTCGCAGCAAACATCTCTTCATGCATAACCAAACTTCAATCCTGGGCTCTCGCTGTACAAATGAAACTGAATGAGTCCAAAACCAAACTACTTTGGCTTGGCCCTAAACTTGATCATTTACCCACTTCCATCCCACTGCCCACAGGCTCCTCCCTACAACTAGAGTTCTCTAGCAAAGTTCTGGGCATCACCATAGATTCCTCGCTATCCTTCAACGACCACCTCAACTCCCTGATAAAAACATGCTTTCACAGCCTTCACATGCTGAGGAAAGTGAGGTCCTGCTTCCACCAAAAACACTTTGCCGTGCTCGTTCAGTCCATCATCCTCTCCAGATTGGACTATTGCAATTCCATTTACCTTAGCTTAACAAAGAAAAACCTCCACAAACTCCAACTAATCCAGAACACCGCGGCCAAACTTATCTTCTCAAAAAGCAAATTTGACCATGTCTCTCCGCTCCTGTCCAAGCTGCACTGGCTTCCTGTCATCTCCAGGGTCCATTTTAAATGTGCTTGCTTAACCTTCAAGATACTCCACGGCATCCTTCCACCTCTTATTCCTCTATCCTGGAGTTCCTCAAATCCACTCTCCACTAGATCCACGCAAAAATTAAAATTATCCTTCCCCTCCCCAAAAGGTATCTCCCTCGTCGGTAAACTCGGGTCCTCCCTCCACTTCAGAATCGCTCAGCTCTGGAACAGTCTCCCTTCCCCTCTCCGTAACTTGAGCCCCCTCCTACCATTCCGTAAGCTTCTGAAGACTTGGCTCTTCTCCAAAACGTAACCCGTCTCCTCCCTAGTATTATCACACCTAACCTCTCTCTTACTTACTTCTATAAATCCACTGGAGTTCCGTTCCTTCCCTAACCATGTAAACCGTGTCGAGCTCCACCTGTGGAGATGATGCGGTATATAAACCCAAGATTTAGTTTAGTTTAGTTTAGTTTAGTGAGAATAGCTGCCTGCTGTCCCTGGATAACAACTGTTACGGTAAGTAACTTTGCTTTACTCTCTCATTGTGCCTGTCGCATTTTGCTTCAGACTTTGTGCTGGGTTCTTCTGGGAGCTCTTTCCTTCTTTGTATGGTAGGTTTCTTGTTGAGTAGGGTATTGGGGAATAGGAGGTTAGGTGGAAGGTGGGGGTGGGTTGTTGGGATTGGGGGATAATTGCTGTATAATATTTGAGCAACTGTATCTTCTGCTGCATTCATTGTCCTGTTTGGCGTGTTCAATAAAAATTGTTTCAACCTAAGACTTTCAGAAAGTTCACAATAGCCTGCACCGCGCATGTGCAAGTGCCTTCCCATTTGATGTAGGCGCGTGGTACCTCAGTTTCTTAGTTTCCGTGGAGCTAAAAAGTTGCATTTCAACAGCCGTTGATCATTTTTTGCCTTCCCGCTCATGCAGTTTTCTTCTATTCTTGTTATTTCTTCTTTATTTTATTTTTCATTAGTCAATAAAATAATTTTTTTTTAAACTTAGTTTTTTTGCGGGTTTTGACCTGGCGGGGCCTTGTCCAGCACCTTAGCCATCGATTTCAAATTGGTGGAGGCAGTGTTCCCATCCAGGACACGCCCGCTGACAGGTTTTTAAAAGTGCGGTCGGTGTGCATGCACTATTTCACTTACAGACCCTCACAGCTGGTATTTCCAGTGTTTGGGTCCTGAACACCGCGTTCAGACTTGTAAGCAATGCTCTTCTCTACAAAAGTGGACGATTAAAAACCGTAATTTACAGCAGGAGAAACTTTTCAGTGTCGCCATGGAAGCAGAGACATCACCGACACTGAGTCCATCGAAGATACCGGCATTGAGGACTTTGACACCGCCAGCAGCACCACCATCGACACCAGTGTCGCAGCACATTGCGCCCTCTGGTAAGCCATCTAAGAAGCCATCCACTTCCCTATCAGGGATGCTTGTCACAAAAGGCATCGAACTAATTCATGCCGACCAAGCGCAAGTCCATGCAGCCACCGGTTCTGTTATCAAGGAATGCCTCAACATCAGTATAGTCTTCCCCGGACCGTGTCGCAGCACCTATAGTACTGGCGACGCCACCTCAAGTACCAGTGCTTAGTCTGAGACAAAAGCTCAATGCTTTGCTTTGGAAGGAGCTCAGTGACCAGTTTCATATTTACTGCTCCTGACACTGACTTCTTCGGTACTGGTCCAGTCTGAGCCTATGGTTGCCAGGACTCCCGCACCATTGATGCTCCATCGGTGTGCCCTTCAGAATTGACTCATTGTTCCAGCTGTACCATTCTGGCACTGGAGCATTACTCTTCCAAGCATCAATCTCCTCGACGTCATTCACCTTCTTCCAGTAACTCTGACCGAAGTACTGTTAAGTCAGATAAGGTGTCTCGAAAGAGGAAGCATTCTGAGACCCCAACACCAGAACGGCACTGGTCAAAGCAACACTCTCCCTCTTTGTTGCAAGACTCAGATTTGCTAGACGACTCCAACCCAGAACTCTCTCCATTGTCCACCGAGGCTTAAGAATCTCCAGCATCAAACTCTCCTAGATGTTCTCCAGCTCGAGCTACTTCTCCTACCGAAAAACTGGCCTTCACCAAATTTATAAGACAGATGGGAAAGGACCTTTCGGTGCCATTGGAGTCTGATTTTAAATACAGTAAAGAGTATCTCGAAACTCTGGATTATGACCAGCCTCCAAAAGAAATGCTGAAGCTCCCTTTACATGGCATTTTACATGAGACTTTTTACAAGAATCTTGAATCACCTCTCTCAGTGCTGGTAGCTCCCAGAAAACTGGAATAACTCTACAAAGTAATCTCTCTACCAGGATTTGATAAGCCACAACTTCCCCATCAATCCCTGGTAGTGGAATCTACTTTAAAGAAGTTGGCTTCAGCGAATGTTTATGGGTTGGTTCCTCTGGGGAGGGAGGGCCACACTGTGGGTAAGTTTGGCAGGAGACTTTACCAAAATTCCATGTTGACCAAATTGGGGGGGGGGGGGGACATAAAATATAAATATAGTTGTTGAAGTGAACTTTGATGGAAATTCCAGTAGTTGGACAATTTAATTTAATTGTGAATTTATAATGCGTGTAACTAATGGGGAGACTGGATTGACCATTGAGGTCTTTTATCTGCTGTCATTTGAAATGAAAATACATCTAAAAACTTACCCAAATTGGCACTTGGTCGATCAAAAAGACAAGTCATCCAAGTGCCGATAATTGAAACAGGTTTTAGACGTATCTAAAAGCAACTTAGGCCTTTTCACTGCCGCTGTTCACCTAGAGTGAAAAGGGGTGTTTTTCGAAGAGCGGTTAGGGTGGGAGATGGGCGGGATGTGGGCAGACCTAGACTTAGTTGTCTGCAGCGATAATCAAAAGTTTAATGAGACTGCCTAGACCAGGGGTGCCCACACTTTTTGGGCTTGCGAGCTACTTTTAAAATGACCAAGTCAAAATGATCTACCAACAATAAAATTAAAAAAAAAAAAAAAAAAAAAAACACAAAGCACACTGAAAGGCAGAGAAAATGTTAGTTATCATTCATATTCCGGGTTTTTTTCAAAGAGGTCAAGGCAGATGACTCTATGCAGTGTCACCTCAATAACAATCATACAAAAATAGACAAATATAGCCCCTCCCTTTTTACTAAACCACATAGCAGTTTTTAGCGCAGGGAGTTGCGCTGAATGCCCCACGCTGCTCTCGACACTCATAGGCTCCCTGCGCTAAAAACCGCTATTGCGGTTTAGTAAAAGGGAGCCATAGTGCAAAATATAGACAGCAGATATAAATTCTCAAAACAGACACAGTTTGATCACTAAATTGAAAATAAAATCATTCTTCCTACTTTTGTTGTCTGGTGATTTCATGAGTCTCTGGTTGCACTTTCTTCTTCTGACTTCTTCTCACTTCACTCTGGCTGCACTTCTTCTGACATCTTCTGACTTCAGCCCACTCCTGCATCCAATATTTCTTCCCTTCTTTCAGCCTCCTATATGCTTTCTCTCTTCCAGACCTCATTCTCTCCCCCAACTTTTTCTTTCTTTCTCCCTGCCTCCTGTTCTTTCTTTCTCGCTCTCTCCATGCCCACTTTCTCTCTGTCTCCCTGTTCCCTTTTTCTTTCTGTCTCCCTGCCTGCCCCCTTTGTTTCTTTCTCCCTGCCCTCCCCCAAGCCACTAGGTTTGCCATCGCCACCGGGGAACAGGTCTCCAAGCCACCGCCCCCCAAGATCTCCATGCAGAAACCTTGAACTGACCAGCATTCTGCTCCCCTTCAATTCTGATGTCGGAGAGGAAGTTCCGGGCCAGCCAAGCAGCGATTGGCTGGCCCAGAAATTTCTCTCCGATGTCAGTCTATCAAAGAGTGTCTACGGGAGAAAGCGAGAGAGGGAAGACGGGTTCTGGCAGTCGGGCAAGGAAGGGCGCAGCGAGAATGAGTGTGCATGAAGTGATGACCGGTGGGGAACCTTGGGGAGAGGAAGGTTGATCGGCCGGTCGATTGGGACGGCAAAACGAGTCTATCACGGAACCCGGGCCTAGACAGAACTTATATATTGTGACTTAGGCAATCTAAAAACAGGTATAAGTGTCCAGAAGGTATCCAAAGTGACCAGATAACTACTGTAGACACAAAGTACAGAGCCCCACACACTCCCCCAGTGATCACTGGCACACACACACCCCGGCACCCTCCTCCCCCAGCCATAAAAATCGGAATAAAAACATACATACCTGCCTCCAGAACATCAGTACCTAGCATAGGAAAGTCTAGTAGAGTTGCACAGAGGTAGTTTAAGTGCTCTGGGGGATGAGCTAGTGAATCATAGAGAGGGGGACCCAGGCCCATAAGCCACTCTAACCACTGCATTTATGGTAGAACCATGTGCTCCCCCCAAAAACCCCCCTACTGTACTGCTATATAGGTGGCACCTGCAGCCATAAGGGCTATTGGGGTGGTAGGCATATGGATATAGTAGATTGGGGGGGGGTTCACCATGACCTCCAAGGGAGTTGTGGTAAGATGTTTGTGGTACCCTTTTTGTGAAGTTCATAGTAGTGCGCTGTAAGGTGCCCCTCTACTCTGTTGTCATGTCTGGGTGGCCAATCCATTACTTTGTTGACCCCTCCCACATCCAGAAGTTTTATTATTTATTTATTATTAGGATTTTATATACCGCCTATCAAGGTTATCTAAGCGGTTTTACAATCAGGTACTCAAGCATTTTCCCTCTGTCCCGGAGGGCTCACAATCTAGCTACGTACGTAGCTAAGGTCTTTTTCTAGAAGTTTGGGACTTGGACGAGAATGCAATATAAAGATAGATGACTTAGCAGTCTGGATGATCAAACGGCTAGACATAGTAGTAGACGATTCTCTGAAAAAATATATTTTGGACCTATTTTTCGAGAATGGACTTTGGACGCTGCCGACTTTGGACAACTAGCGCCCTAGGCCCAAAACAGACTTGACTTTTTTTTTTATTATGCCCCTCCACATTACTATGTATGTAAGTTGTATAAAATCAAAGAAATATATCATAAAATCTGTGGTATACATATCGTTCCATCCAATTAACTATGCAAATCTTCATATGATGTGTGCACAAGAAAAATGATCTGCCTATATATTGTACCAAAAATCTTTTTCCAAAATCCAGTTCACAGTATTCAACACTTAACTGGCTATGGGATACTACATAAACCCCTCTTTTACAAAGCCTGATAGCACGAGCCACTGCGTTAACTGTCCCAAAGACCATAGGGATTTAAAGGGCTTCAGGGCTTTTGCTGTGTGGGTTTATAAAAGGGGGGGGGGGGGAGATAGGACCTCATAAAAGCTCTATTTATGCAATTACTTTAGCTGGTTAATTGCTGAATATCAGCACTTAACCAGCCAAGTGCTGATTCCACCTCCAAAACACTTCCCCCACCAAAAAAAAAAAGTTATTTTTGCGTTAAGCACTAACTGGCCTTTTTCAGCAGCAGTAACAGTTAAATACCAGTGAAAATGGCTGGTTAACCTCAAACAGGCAATTTAACTGGCCAGGAGGCGTTTCTGGCCAGTTAAATTGATTTGAATGTCGGCCCCAACATAATAAACAAAACTAATATACAAATAACATCATTAAAAAATTGATGTTAAACTCCTTTTTTCCCCTATAATTGGGTTTAATATCATTCAAAAGCTTGCTGGAAAAAAAGCATAAATACTGTTGGTCAGATTTATAGATATTAATTTATTATTTTTTTTTTTTTCCTTTTTAGTATGAAGGAAGCATTGAAGAAAATACAGCAAATGTGGAGGTACTACGCTTGAAAGTCTCTGATGAAGATGAACAATACACTGATAACTGGTTTGCAAATTTCACAATTCTTTCTGGGAATGAGAATGGCTACTTCAAAATAGAAACAGATTCTGCAACCAATGAGGGAGTTTTGGTGCTTGTGAAGGTAATTGATTGCAGTGTTTTATCAGAAGATGCTTTATTGAACATGAATAGATGGTGGACAAGAGACAGAAGGGGCATTCTTCTCTATTATGAACCATCAGAAGAATTGAACCATATTAAGTCAAAGAAAATATGTTTAGAATTACTGACGGTCTGGTATGCCCTTTCAACAAAGGGAACTTGTTTGGGTAACTTTATAAGCATTGTCTATTTTTTCAGAGTTTTGTTAGGAGAACAAATAGAAAGGAAACTTAAAATAATAATAAAAATGAAAAAGAGGCTTCTGAAATTTAACTTAATCAAAGAAAAACACCCTTTGTATTCAGTTTAAATGTGCTTTTCATTTCTCCTGTTGCCAGACACAGCTTTTGTCTTGTACTACCCAAATTCATTGGTTATTTCTGATTCTTAATTCTAGTTTTATCATAGTAACTTTAAGAGAGAACTTACCAATGTGGGCTAAAACAGGTTATTTCACAGTTAACTCAATTACTAATAACCAGTTCTCATTGCATAACATCGGGCCTGTGCTAAAACAGGACGTTAGTAGTAAAATACCTTAATGGAAGGGTAACTTCCACCCTTAGTGCTCTACCTGAAGCTGTGCCTTGATCTTTGTTGCCATAGGGCTCATGAAATAGTAAACAATGGATTCATGTTTCCCTCCATTCAGGATTTTACAGACCTCTATGTCTCCCTTCAGCTATGTCTTCTCCAAGCTGAAGAGTCTTTAATCCCTTTAGTACATTAAAACCTTGGATTGCAAGTAACTTAGTTTCAAGTGTTTTGCAAGACAAGCAAAACATGTTATTAAATTTTAACTTGATATACAAGCAATGTCTTGCAATACAAGTACATACAGTATACACACATCACAACTGAGCCAAAGATTCTTCTCTCTCTGACACTGCAGGAGTGTAGTGACTGTTCTAAATGAGTGAGGTCTTGCAATACGAGTACGTATAGTATTTTGTATTAGTTTTTGGGTTGTGGAACAAATCATCTGAGTTTCCATTATTTCCTATGGGGAAATTTGCTTTGATATATGAGTGCTTTGGATTACAATCATGCTTCTGGAATGAATTATGCTCACAAAGTTCTACTGAGTGATTCATCACTTTGCATTGTCCTTCTGTGTACCGTTTTAACTCTGTTATATGGCTCATTTTCAAAGCTCTTAGACACACAAAATGCCATAGGTTACTATAGTACTTTGTGTATAAGTCCTTTGAAAATGAGCCCTTACATCTTTTTTGCAATGCAGTGACCAGAATTGCACACAGTACTCAAGGTGCAATTGCATCATGGAGTGGCATGATATTAAGAACATAAGAATAGGGGGGGATGGGTAGGTTTACTTTTATTGTTCTTTTCTTTAAAGCCTTTGTGAACCACGGAAATCATGAGGCTTTGGGACATGGCTGGGGGAGAGATCTGGATATACTTGTCGAGTTCTTGAACTTTCCTTCCCTTATTAATCGTATCTCCTCTATATATATCTGAGGGAATGCCAATTTCGGGTGGTTTATCGAACATACTTTTCCCAGGAGCAGGTGCACAAAGTGTGTGGGGGGGTATTTCTTCCCCGACCTGCCCTAAATGTTAACAAGGTACTAATTCATTTATCCATGCTTTTTGGGGTTGCCCTCGTGTGAAAGTTTTTTGGAGGGCTGTACTCCGCTTTATGGAAAGATTTTTTGGGCAATCTCTTCCGATGTCGCCGGTAGGCTTACTTTTGGATCGGTATGAATCTTTGAGGGTGTCTGCTTGGGGACATTGGATGCTGATTAGTAAGGCTGCTGTTTGCTGTTTTGGGTAAGAAGATCATACTTAGTGTCTGGATGCAACCGACCACACCTGCTTACTGGGCTTGGCGGAACCGCTTTCATAATTTGATGCTCTTGGAGCAACGCCATGCCCACTTGTCTCTCAAGTGAAAAAAAAGCTTATTTGCAGATCTGGGACTCCTATATTCAATCGCTCTCTCCTAGGTCCAGAAGTTTGGTCTTAAATTCGTTCTAGGATATGATACTGCTTGTCCTTGGATGCTTCCCCAGCGTGCTTGGTATGGTGTTTGGCTGTGGGTGGATGTCTGGTATGGATGTGGTGGTGTGTGCTGTTAGACAATTGAGAAGGGTGGGGGTGGTTTCTGTGGGAGGAGGGTTGGGGTTGAGGACAACTCTGCTTGGTTCTTGCTGAGCGGCATAAGAACACAGCTTGCTCAGCAGTCCTTCTGGTCTGTTTTTTCTTTGGGGAGGTGGGGTTTGTGGGGTATGGGATTTGGGCTTAGATTCTGGGGTGCGTGTCTACAAGGGGAAGAGGTAGGGTTGGGGGTGTAAATATAAATCAAGTATTATTGTACTTTTGGTTTTCTCGACCTTGTGGTTCTCTTGAACTGTTATGTTTGTTTGCTGGTTGTACAACAATAAACAATTTACACTAAAGCCTTCGTGAAGAACCAATGCAGATGGCTTTATATTGCCTGTTCTACTGTGGTCATTGTTGTAATTGTTGTAATATAAAAGAGTAATACAAATTTATATTAAAAGAACATAAAAATTGCCATACTAGGACAGACCAGTATCCTATTTTCCAACAGTAGCTAACCCAGGTCCCAAGTACCTAGCAAGTAATAAAACAGATTTTATGCTGTTTTCTATTCCTTTCCTAATTCCCAGCATTTTGTTTTCAGCTGTTATACAATGAACATAAGATTTTAATGTATTTTCCATGACACCTAGATCCTTTTCCTAAATAGTGACTCCTAATGTAGAAACTAAAATTGTGTAGCTTAAAGTTATTCTTCCCTATATGCGTCAGTTTGCACTTGTTCATGTTAGATTTCATGTACTCTCTGGATGCCCAGTCTCCAAGGTCCTCCCGCAATTTCTCACAGTCTGCATGCAATTTAACAACTGTCATAGAGAATGACACAGGGACAAATTTGTCCCTGTCCCCATGGAATCTGTCTCCATTTCCGTCCCGTCTTTTGTGAATTCTGTCCCTGCCCCATCCCTGCAAGCTCTGTCCTCCTCTGCACAAGCCTCAAACACCTTGCAATCATAAGTGTTTGAGGCTTGTGCAGAGGAGGACAGAGATTGCAGGGATGGGATGGGGATGGAGAAAGATCCCATTTGGATGGAAAATATACAATACTCAGTCTATTTCTGGTTTTCCTCTCTAATTTTTTTATATTTATGTGGCTAGGGAATTTAGTTTCTTAAACTATATACAAATAAATATTTTCTCTATGCTATGTTCTCAGAGGCAAAAAAAATATATGGATTTTGCAGTCCTTTCTAGAAAGGGCAGATTGATTCTGTGTGTGATATTTTTTTTTTTCTTCTAAACAGGAAGTGGATTATGAAGAATTACAAAATCTTGAACTAAAGGTTGTTGCATCTAATAAAGCAGCATATCATAGTTCTATTCTTAGTAGTGGTGGTGGTGGCAGCTCCATTGGAAAAGTGGTTCCAATCAAAGTGAAGGTGAAAAATGTTCTTGAAGGACCTGTTTTCAAGCCTAAAACAAAACAGTTTTATGTAAGTGAAAACAAGAAGACTACAGTGATAAAGCAAATTATTGGATCATACCAAGCCCATGATGAAGATACCGGAAAAATAGCACAACATGTCAAGTAAGATTATTTACTTATATTTATTAGATGTTAATATTCCATAATTTCTAGGTAACATACAATTAAGACAAAAATATATACATGTATAAAAACTAAATATATAAAACAAGAACAGTCGCTACAACATTAAACCCAATAACAAAAACCTCTTCCCAATTGTCGCCTTTTCTAACAACAGCATCCTGCTTTCTGATTGCATCACATTGTTGTAAATGGTAAGCACAAAATCTATGTCTTTATCTGCTACCTAAAGCAATAAATCTCCACAAATCTTACACTACAGAAAGCAAATTGCAAAGTTCTGGAGCACAACAAGAAAAGCCTTTGCAGTTTCCACATTTTGCTGAATGCATAATAAATTTTTCTTGTGAAGATCAAAGTGCCTTATCTTGAATAATAATGTTCAGGTTTACCAGCAAGTACTTGGAAGAGCTAGTGCTGAAAACATTTAAAAAGAATTCTTATATTGGCAACTTTCACCAGGCAAATACGATCATTCAGTTGTCACCAGGCAAATATGTTCATTCAATTTTAAGCCTATCAAAAAAATGGCAATCATATTTTGTACACGCTTGAACTTAGAAATTTGCTTTTAAGTACTCCCAGCTAACACAAAATTGTAATAATCTTGACTTACCTATGATAAGAGCATAAGCCACTAACATCAGATCTTTACTAAGTTATGGTCTCAATTCATGTATATAGGCCATAAGTTCCAAAAGCAGGTCTTTGCCATATTTCCCTTTTGCTGTTACATTCTTAAAAATGAAATCCACCATTCCAAACACTTTGATCAAAGGTATTTGGAGGGGAGGGGTTCCTGATGGCAGCTAGATCTGTACACCCATAGCCCATAACTCATCTAAACATTCTGCTAAATTGCCTAGTTTGGTCTCTTGACCCTCACCCACATCTATGTGTTACCTACAAATCATCAAATGCAAAAAGTAAGGATAATAAAATTTGAAAATCCCTTAGAATATAACACCCTTCCAAAGTTTCAACGAACCTCAGAAACACCACTTAGTGTTCAATAGAATTTCATTACACTAAGCTTTAAGTGTTAAATGATCATCAGATCACAAATCTATTTATATAAATATGTTTAAATATTTTTAAATAGTTTTTAATACTTAAAAGTTGAAAGTGACTACTGTAATTTTTCTCTTTTTCATATAACATCAGTATAGTATAGTATAATTTGTATTAGCTATTACTTAGCTTTTACTTGTGGTCTGAATCAGGGATATGAAATTCACCGATATGTTTTGCTATTAAGCTTTCTCAAGGGGAAGTCCCTAAAGATAAAAACAGTATTCAGAAATTAGCTAATACCACAAATGCAAAATAAATCTTTTAGATAGGCATAAAACCCACCTCATATTCAAGTCACCTTCCTCATAGACCACTTTTTCCACGAAGATGGCGGTGGCATTTTTTTAGAGCGGTTTATACCTCCCCCAACAACAATCAGCTGATAACCCCGGAAGTACGGGGAAATCGGATACAGAGACTACGGAGGTCGAGCTCGGCCAAAATAGTTTAAAGCAGCTCATATGTCTGAAAATTATGGAAACGGACAACTCTCCCAACCCTCCTAGTTAGAACAAAGAGGTTTTTTGCCAAGTGTGTCGGTGCGCAATTATCCCAGAGCTTTCACAGGCCTATATTTACTATCATTTTTATATTGCGGTTTAAGTCGTACCTTAACAACCCTGGACCCTTGAAGAAGGTGTGTTTCCTGAAACACGGACCGTGTCGGGTCCTTAGGTTTGTTTGAAGGGTGGTAATATTTAACTGCATTTATATTTGATATAATAAACATAGCCTGCATATTGTACATTCTGTCTGCAGTCCTTTTTGTTTTTTCGTTTGTTGACTCATTTTCACTGCAGTTTTTGTTGGATTTTTTTCCTTTGCTTCCTCAACTACTAGACAAACATTTTCTCAAGTCTCCATCTCCCTATTAAACACTCTGAGAGCAAGCCAATTATTATATGATGACTATTCTCTCTATATAACTTTATTAACTCCACCTTTGTCTGTAACCCATGTTGACTTTTGCCTCATGATCTTGTATATCTCCTAAACACTTTGTGACCCTCTTGAATTATAAGTTGCCTAGAATCTAGTTAGGCATATTGTGACCCAGAAATCCCAGATTAGATTAGATTAGATTATAATGCATGTACCTATTGGGCAGACTGGATGAACCATTCAGGTCTTTATCTGCTGTCATTTACTATGTTATTGTCTAGAAGCCATAGATTTTATAAGCACATCATATCAATATTGAAACTGAGCTGCCAGAGGCCTAGTAGTGAAGTCCTGTGGAAATAATTCCTTTGTGCAACACTACAGGCAGGATATAAATGCATCCTGAGATGCAACCTTTGTGGCTCTGGTCTTGAGGCCTGGGCTTTCTGTTTCGCACCCACAAGAGTACTGCTTTAGTTTTGCCCACACATCTTACCTTTTAATTTGATTTGCTTTGCTTTACCTTTGGCCCTCCAGGCCAGTTCAGAACCTCCCTGTTTTAGGTTATATGGAAGTAAAAGAAGAATGCATATGTATATAGTTATGCCATCTACAAATCTGGGATGCAGTTGCATAGTTTGGTTTGTAATCTGTATTTTAATTTAGAAAATTGTTGCTTGTTTCTGCATTTTTGAAGACAGTGGTTTTGGTCCTATCTGCTTTGTAATTGAAATACTGAGTAGTGGAGAAATGAACAGGATACTTTAAAGGTGATGTCAGATTGTGGATTCAAACCCACACTGCTCCTTGTGACCCTGGGCAAATCGCTTAATTCCCCATTACCCCAGGTACATTAGATTATGAGCCCACCAGAACAGATAGGGAAAAAATGCCTGAGTACCTCAAACTAAACTCTGGCAAAACAAAGTTTTTTGTGGCGACTGCTAGTAATATTTCTTCTGAACCTTCTATTAGTATAAATTCAACTAGGTATATAATTCATCCAACGATTAAAATTTTGGGAGTTATTTTAAACCAGCATCTTACAATGTACGCTCAGATAGATGTTGTAGTGCATAAATGCCACTTCACGTTATGGAAATTGCGAACAATTAGATCTTATTTTGAATTTACTGCTTTTAGATTACTGGTTCAATTGTTACTACTGAGTCTTCTCGATTATTGTAATATCTATCTGACAGTCACCAAGAAAGAATTAGCAAGACTTACAATAATACAGAATACAGCGGTCAGAATGATTTATGGCCTGAAGAAATTTGATCATGTTACACCCTTTTATCACGAATTGCATTGGCTGCCAATGGAGGCCCGGGTATTGTTTAAACCAGGCTGTTTCTGTTACAAGGCTGTTTATGGTACAGCTCCTTCTTAGTCAATAGATTTTCGTTAGCATCATACAGACATAGTAGAAGAACTCATCCTTTGTTTAATTTTCCATCTGTCCAGGGTTGCAGGAGTAAGAAATTTCTTAATCATACTTTGGCATCTCAGGCAGCTCTTCATGACAACAAATTCTGAATATTGTTGCTTACTACCCATTCCTATGGCCATTTTAGAAAACAATTGAAGACCTATCTTTTTTTCTAAATATTTGACTGTTTAATGAATCATCTTATTTCATGTAACATGTTTACTTGTATAACTTTTTGTAAACTGCGTTGAACTTCTGGTTTCGCAGTCAATAAGAAAAATGTGATGTACCTGAATAAATTCATATAAACCATTCTGAGCTCCCCTGGGAGAACAGTATAGAAAATTGAATAAATAAATAAACCACACAGAAAAGGCAATATATAAAGTCCCATCTCCTTTACCCAATAGGGGCAGGAACACACTCCAATCACTCCTACCCCTAGCAGCTGCCCTTAGAAAATGCCTTCTGGTACTTTCAGGATAGATGATGTGCCTTGGTGGGGAAGGGAGGGGATCAAGGCAGCAAGGATCCGCATAAGCTCCAGCAAACAGCACAACTTAAATTGTCCACCGATATTCCTGCTTCGTATGCCTGGAATAAACTACCAGAGTTCATCGGTCAAGTCTCCTTACCTTGTTTAAAATCAGACTGAAACCCCTCCTTTTTGATTTAGCCTTCAATTCATTGCCTGCTCCCCACTGCTCACCACCCTAGCTGGCAGATTAACCATTCCCCCCTGTTTCCCCCAACCTGGCATCCTCTTTATCTTGTCTGTTTAACTTTAGATTGTAAGCTCTTTTGAGCAGGGACTGTCTCCTTTGTGACTCTGTACAGCACTGCATACGTCTGGTAGCACTCTAGAAATAATTAATAGTAGTAGTAGTTCTCAGTCTCCATCTTCTGGTAGGAGGCAGCAAATCACACATTTAGACTTGTCTAGAGAAAAGACAATTAGCAGGTAAGACTCATTTCTCCTTTTGCAGTATATAAAAACATTTTAAGAATTACTGTTTTTTCACTTTGATTTTTGCTCTCTTTCGATTCAAAAAATCATAGCCATTGAGCAACAGATGGTCTGAATACATTTGCCTATGCTTAAGAATAGTTCACATGGAATGCATATGTGATTCCCTTTTGAACCTGATGGTATTTGATTTAATTGGGACTTTGTAATATGTATACCTTCAGTCAGCTATGGAGAGAGAATGTGCCCGCTGTGAAGCCCTGTTTTCAGGAAGCATATGCAAAGCCTAAGACTGTCTAGTAACAATTTTTTTTTAACCTTTCTGAGCAATTGGTTCTATTTTAAAAAGTAAGCAAATTAAAGTTGCCTTTATCCCTCTTATTTGATGGATGTCACTATCGTCTTTCCTTTTTCCACAGATATGCAAAAGAGTCTGACCCAGATAACTGGTTCACAATTAATATGACTACTTCTGAGATGAGTCTTTTAAAAATACCTGATCGGGAGTCATCATATGTACGCAATGGCACTTACATTGCAAAAATTCTGGCTATTAGTGAAGGTATTGAAAACTTTGTCATTGTGTCTGGTCATGCTAATTTTCATAGCAAAAGATGGTCCACTTTCTGTTACATAATGTTAGCATTGTTTGTAGATGGTACAAAATACCTGACCTACCGTGTTTCCCCAAAAATAAGACCTACCCTGAAAATAAGCCCTAGTTGGATCAACCCCCGAAGCCCCTCATGAATGTCCCCAATACTCCCCGATATGCCAGCGGCAGCGCTTTCTCTCCCCCCCCCCATGTGCAGCATCTTTCCTCCCCTCTCACCCATCCCCTTGCGTAGCATCTTTCTATCCCTCCTTCCCATCCCGTGCTGCAGAACCCCACTGACCCTCCCACAGCAAGGCCGACATACCTCCATTCCAAGCAGCAGCAGCAGAACTGAAAAGGCTGCTTCGTGGCCTTCCCCGCCGGGGCCTTCCCATCCCTTTGCCACATCACCGATGATGTCATCAGGGTTGCGGCACAAGAAAGGACCCAGTGAGGAAGGCCGTGAAGCAGCCTGTTCAGTGCTCTCGCAGTGGGAGGGCCGTCGGGGTTCTGCAGCATAGGGAGATGGGAGGGAAAGATGGATAGATGCCGCACAGGGGGATGGGTTGGCGAGGTCATCGGGGTTCTGCTGCTTGGGGGGACCCTCCTGCCGGCGATCTTATGGGGGGCCATTGGGAGGGTCGGCAGGAAGGGTTGGGTACCCTCCTGCCACGATCGTCGGGAGGGCCATTGGTGGGGTCGGCAGGAGGGGTTGCGCACCCTCCTGCCAGTGATCTTAGGGGGGCATTTAGGGGGTCGACAGGAGGGGTTGGGTACCCTCCTGCCACGATCGTTGGGGGGGTTCTATTGGCAGGAAGGGTTGAGCACCTTCCTGCCGGCGATCGTCAGGGGGCGTGGGTTCTGTCGGTAGGAAGGGTTGAGCACCCTCCTGCCGACGATCTTAGGGGGAGAGGCGTTGGGGGTCCGGCAGGAGGAGTTGGGCAACCTCCTGCCAGTGATCTTCAGGGGGGCCGTTGGGGGGGGGTCCAGGGAGGGAGGTTGGGCACATTAAACCCGATTCTGTAACCAGCATCTGCGACATGGACATCAGTTATAGAATTGGGTTAACTTTGGGCGGGTGTAAGCCCGATTCTGTATAGGATGCCCGGGACCGGCGTCCTATACAGAATCCGGCCCTTAGTCTATAAAAGTATAGGGGTCATGGAAGTCTTTGATTTTGGAAATGTAGTCAAGGATTTTACTTACTCCAAAATATTTCATTAATTTAAAATGAATCCTGAACCTTTAATATCAGCTTTTGTATAAAACTAGGCATTATTCATGGATTAGAATCTAATTGTTATAACCTTTCTGTTCGTCAGACCTGCCAGGTAAGACTGCAACAGGAACAATTGAAATTCGGGTTGAAGATAGTAATGATAATTGTCCAACCATTGTGAACTCTATACAGTCTGTGTGTCATGATGCTAAATTCATCAATATTACTGCTAAAGATGAAGACGCCTTTCCAAATAGTGCTCCTTTCACGTTTACCATTGTTGATGAGCCAGTAGGAGCTGCAAAAGACTGGTTAATTGGAAATAAAGATGGTAAGTAAGAATTAACTTTTTGTTCAAATGACACCATTTGGTTTCATGTCAACATTTTGCCATGTGGGCATCTTCCTGAAATATTAGCATTGGAAACCTTTAAAGTTGTTATAAAAATGCACTGGTTTTGTACTTATTAATTTGTCATTTAGAGAGGACAGTTATTCCTCCAACCCCCAGCTATTAAAGACTTATAAATATCAAGGAAGCAGTCTACAACAGTGTGCTTGTATTCTGCTAACCTTGTATTCTGCTAACCTTGTATTCTGCTAACATTAAGTATTTTTGTTTGCAGTAAGGTGCTTTATTTAACATGAGGATGCTCTAGAGCAAAGATGTTTAGCCATGATGGTTTTATGTTGATACCCAAAAACTGGAGCTTTATAGTAGCAGAGATGAATACTAGTACATTTTGTTATTCCCTTGGTGTCCAATATTTCCTCAGCTTAACCTGCCTCTTGTCATCCATTCGAGACATAGAGAAATGCCCATGTTCTTCTGTGTTTCTTTCCTGTTCAAGTAGTATTCATGGTCTTAGCAACACTCTTCCTTGCTACCCATTTCAAGTGTGGTCTTCTGTGATGAAACACTCAATACACTCGATATCCTGGTGAAATTGTATTGACTCATCTTTTTGTTCTTCCTTCCAAGTATTTTCTCCTCCACGTGAATTTCTAGTACCTCACTTTTGGCCATTATTTCTTTATCTCTGTGGATCATGGTCTCCCATTTTTAGGAAAACGAGTGAAATAATGCTCCTAAAATGAGTTACATCCTTCATTTCATTGTAAACTATTTCTCACCCTAAAATTGCTGATCTTCTTTCATTGAATATATGTATATTATCTCAATCCCCAAAGGTAAAAGCATACAGCTGTTACCACAGAATCTTCAGTATAACAACCATGAAGTTCAAATTCTAGTAAGAGATATGCAAGGACTCAGCTGCCCTGAGAAGCAGGTTCTCAAGTTTACTGTTTGCACATGTTCTCCTGGAGGTGGTTGCAGTGAAAGATTAAGCGGTGGAAGTGCCAGTTTGGGAGCTGGAGCTATTGGACTAATGATTTTGGCGTTTTTGTTGCTATTGTGTAAGTAAAATTACCTTAAAAACTGTTTTACAATATGAGCAGAGTTCACCAGTATCCTCCTCACAAAAATCGTATACTCACCATTATTGGGTTAACAAGGACTGTAATTTTATTAGCTTAAATAATTTAACCTGAACCAAGCATGAATACTGTATGAATAAGTTGTTGACTTTACCCCCTTCCCCGCCTCTTATTGGGCAACACCATCAACACATCTCGGCAACTAGATAGGATTAAGAGGTTCGGATCCATAACGGGCGAGTGGACAATAGGTATCAAATTCCAAATCTTTTTTTAACATCAAACATACATAATGTCCAACGTGGCCATGTTTGGAACAATCTTCATCAGGGTCTGTAACATCCTTTTTTATTAAAATATTTAGTTTTCTCAACAAGAACACACTTGTTATAAAATAGCACTCAAAAAATATAAAGGAAATTTTATATTATATACAAAAATAGTTATACAACTATTATCACTGAATAGCCCACAAGGGGAAAAACAAAGAAAAGGAAGGGGGTCCAATATCACAATGTACAATCTGTAACATATCCTAAAAAATACTGAGCTTGATAAAAGCATCACCAGATTATGGAATCCTTGCCAGTATGATTTTCATAGGTTAATCATTTCACATCATTCATTGAATAAAATTTGGTGCCATTCTTTCAATATGATAGAAAAATCCACTTGCATTTTAGTGGACTACAGATATGCATAGGTATTTGCAGCTCTGCTAAGAAGCTAGTGTGGTTTGTTTTATTTTTTTCTTTATTTTAGGGCTACATTTTGATTAAAATTTTTAATTGCATGATTAAAAGTGGGGGCATAGCCAGCAGTCCATTGAGGAGGAACAGGAGGGGACTGGGGGCACATATTTCCTCTCCCTCCCCTCCCTACAATAGGTATCATATCTTTGCTGGTGGGAATGTCAAAGCCCTGCCAGTTGAAGAAACCCACTACCAAAGTTTCCTCCTTCCTCCATTTACTGCCTCAGGAGTGAGTAAATCTATGGGGTGCCTCCAGTAGCCAATGTTGGCACTCCCCAAGCATGCTCAGTTCACTACATCCTACATCCCAACACACAAGGCTACCACAATCCAGGTGGAAACCACAATGTCTAACCACCAGAATTTGACCTGCTTTTCTATCCACTCTAGACATACTAGTTCCGAACAATTAATGCAACAAAGGGCTTGCAGTTTTTTCCAGCTGTAGCAAATTCTTGCTCATGATAAAATTAAATCTGTGGGTGGGTGGGTAAGGAGAATGCCAAGCATGGATGGATAAGGAAAAAGGTGCAAACCATAGAATGACACGATGGCAGTTACCTGCAGCTTGCCGCGGGTAACCCGCCGAAATGGTGGGGAGGAAAAAGTGCTCACTGCTGGCAAGGAGACAAAGCCATCCACCGCCCCATGGAGCGGTGAATGGCCTTGTCCCTGCAGTTAAGCGAGGGAAGGCGCTCAGTCACCTCCCTCCCTCCGGCCAAATCTATCTTCCTCCCTGCCCCTTAAGTTCACGGCGCTTTCATAAAAAACTTACTGAAGCCTGCCTGCCTGCAGTCGCGTGTGTGTGTGGGCGGAAGCTGTGTCAGAGGAGAAGTGTCCGCCCACACACACACGTGACTGTAGGCAGGTTGGCTTCGCCGGCTTCAGTAAGTTTTTTACGAAAGCGCCATGAAAGTAAGGGGGAGGGAGGGAGATAAATTTGGCCGGAGGGAGGGAGGGGGCCACGCACAATCAGTGAACGTGTACCTTCCCTCCCTTAAGTTTCAATTCTTTACTAACGCGCCGCAAAGGTAAGGGAGAGGGAGGGAGATAGATTTGGCCGGAGGGAGGGAGGGTTGCCACGATCGGTGAACGTGTACCTTCCCTCCCTTAAGTTTCAATTCTTTACTAACGCGCCGCAAAGGTAAGGGGGATGGAGGGAGATTCTCGGGCCGCTGAAGGGCGGTGAGGTGGCGAGAGGGAAGGGTGGATGCTGTGGGGACGGGGCGGTGAATGGGACGTTGGTCCAGTGACGGGGACAGATTCCCCATGTCATTCTCTAGTGCAACCTCTTAGGGCTCCCTATTTTATAGCTATACCCTTCCTGCGGCCTATCTTACAGTGTCCTACAATTGTCCCCCTTCTGGCTGCTACTTGAAAATATAGTGCAGTGGCATGCCCACGAATACTAGTAGCTTACCTCTTCCCCTTTTCCTTCTGCTAGACTTTACCTTATTTATGGAGGAGGGAAAAAGGAACCATGTAAGGGTGAACACTTGGAACCACTACCATGTTACTGACAGGATGGGATAGTACATATACTCCACTGTCTCTGAATTAAGGGTCTGGGGTTTTTTTTTTGTTGTTTTCATTAATATTATATTGAAATTTTTAAAGAAAAACATCACAAACAAGAGGAAGTATTAGCATCATAGGGTATCATAACATATAATCCAAACTAAATATAATATTTAATCCTTGAAATTAAGTAAGCAAACTCGTGCTTTCTTAAATTATCTCAGATTGCCACACTTAATTGATATTAAGGGTCTGTTTTAGAGCCTGTTTGACTAAGTAAGGAATTCTTGTGCTTGGGTGTGGTGGGAGTTGTATTCAACTTGAACTGTGACAAGCAGAAAAATGTATGTTCAGTGATATTCTCTTTCTGTTTCACTTGCTTCTGTTTCAATAGTATGTAGAGGTATAGAGTAGAGAATGACACAGTGACGAAATTCATCACCGTTCCCGTCCCCGCGGATAACCGCAGGAAATAATCCCATGTCATTTTCTAGTGTCTATTTCAACCTCAGTCCTTCTACACCAGCATTCTTCAAAGTAAAGCTTGTGGGTCAGAGGTTATGGCCATTCATACTCTGATTCTTCCCTCTCTCTTTAAAGAATGACATGAAGATGGTTTCCTGCGGTTATCCGCGGGGACGGTAACGGTGATGAATTTTATCACCGTGTCATTCTCTAGTATAGAGGGACCAAGTAAATGACCCAGAGGTGATATTAATGTCAACTCATGAACAATATATTGGTTTTAAAATACATTTTAAAAAATTTGTAAATAGATTTCAACCTTCATGTGTGTGTTAGTGGTATAATCTCCATCTCGCTTACCTGATGAAGCTTAGATGAATGCAGTTGTTTTTATAAGTTTCTTAAGTTACCTTGAGTCTGAATGATACATGTTTGGTTTTGGTTAATATTTTTAAGATTAAGTGAGCAAACGTATTTTTATTCTGATTTTATTTTTACATACTACTTATCATGGCTTGAATTGGTATCGTGCCAGTACCGGTTGTTGGCTAAACTACACAATGGAGAGTTTTTAGAGGGTTTATGAGCATGTAAAGAAAAGGGTAACTGGGCACCCCGGAGGGGGGTGGGGGGAATGAGCTCTGAAGAAGAGAGAGAAAAAAGGAAGGACAAGATAAGGGGCTAAGTTTCTTGCTGTTATGGATGACGGAAAGGAAGGGGAACAGGGAGGGAAGGGGTGAAATGTAATAGCATTTGGAGAGGGAAATTATTTGCAAAATTTGGTTTTCATTTGTTCAGATTGTTTCAAAAAACATAAATTAATAAAAATGAATTCCATACCAAATGTTGCCATAAGTTTAACCCCCCCCCCCCCCAATTCTCTGGCAGTGGTACCCCTTCTGTTGCTGTTGTGTTATTGTGGCGGTGGAAGTAAAGGCATCATAGCAATAGCTGATGGCACTATGGAAACGCTGCGAAGCTGGAATAATGAAGGAGCGCAACCGGAAGACATGGTAAATATAATAGCATATTTTTTTTGTTTGGGTGTTAGCTTGGGGCAGCCAGAAATATCCTAAGAAATGCTCTTGAGAACCTCGCAAAACGAGGTCAGTTTATTAGGATTTATTACCCAAAAGGGGCAATTCCTGCATCATTTTCCTGACACCGTTGTAAAAGAAAAATCTTTGAATAAATTCTTTGTACATCAAGCAACATTAAATATGGAATGAATTGTTTACTATAGGCCCCTTTTTCAAAGCTGAGGTAGTGATTCCCATGCGACAAATGTGATGCAGCCCATAGGAATTAAATAGGGCTGCATCACATATGCCGTGTGAGAATCACTACCACAGTGTTGTAAAAGGGACCCTATGGGAATTCAATTTGTTTACATTATATCTTGAAGAAAAATGGAAACTTTTTTAAAAAATTTTTATTTTTAATGAAACTTCTATCAGCTGGATCTTTTTTTTCTGAAAATGTACTCCACGATTTGGACTCTTTATCCTAGAAATTGCTAGTTGTCTCTTTTGTGATCTATGTATATCCAGATGAATGGTAACTTGCAGAATATAAGCTTTCTATTAGTACTTGTAATAGAAGTAACAGTATTAGTATTAATAATAGTAGTATTAGCCACCTGTATGAATAGATTCACCCAAGATGGTGTACAAAGGATTGAGGGTTTTTTAAGCATTCTTTGTGCTAGAAGATAAAATTCTGGTATATCAAGTGTCTGATCAATGTGGAGGTTTCATTGTATATTCAAATATTTTTTTATTTGAATCGAAGACAAACAGAAACCAGAACAGAGTCTAACCAAACAAGGATCCAACAATGTACAATGTGTTATACATTCCTCCCCTCCTTATCCAAACCCTTCCCCAACAAACCAATTCCCCTTTTGGGAAACCCCCCCCCCCAAAAAAAAAAAATAACCCCCAAATGAGGGGACGAGAAAGAAAAGGCATTCCAGAAGGCGACCAAAAGGTCAAAACCCTTCCAGGGGCCCATACACTTGTGGCCTCTGGACAGCAAGCAAAAACTCTTCCCCAACTAAAATTAGAAAAGAAAGCAGTATCTGATCCCAAGGAACAGCTCGTTGCCCATAAGACCTCCTTAAAAGATAGTATTTAATATTAAACTACGACCTCTAGATGACAAGGAAGCCAAATAGGTCCCCCAAATAAACAAGAAATGTTTATGTCTATGAGCACATGGAGGTTTCATTTTAAATCTTGACTTTTGTAGACATGCACTGTAAAAAAGCTTTCACTCATATCATTTTCTAATGCTGTTATTCCTTCATGAGCAGTAATTTAATTTAATTCTTATATACCGCTAATAACCATGAGGTTTCTAAGCGGTTTACAAAAATGATGCATTAAAGATACAATAAATAAAAACTAAATAAATAAGATAGGTACTTGGAAATCCCCTAACTGTCCCAAAGGCTCACAATCTAACTAATACAGTATGAAAAATAAAAAGAAAGAGATAGATAGAGATAGAAATGAAATATTCCAACAAGTAATGAATAAATAATTTAAAGATAGAATTAAAATAATAATTAAAGTAAACAAAATAGAGATAAAAATAAGCATAGAGAGAAACAGAAACACACTCCAAAAAAGGCATCAAGATCTTTGACTTGTAATTATTATGATCATTTAACACCAGATCTTAAATGCCTTTCCGGAATACATCATATCCCTTTCCCTCTCCATACCCACCTCCATCTCCACCCCAATTCACTTCAACCACCATTCCCATTCTATTCTTTAACTGCCTTCAACCCCAGTTCCGATGGCTATCATCTGGGTCCCGAGTTTCCTCCAAGAACAGGCGACATCTCTGGCAAGGTAATCTCCACCGCTGCCGCACATGATGCGAGATCCTCAGAGGTAGACCCTTCGGAATGGGGGAGGAGTGAAGATGGTGTCGGGTACCCTGCTAGAATGGGCTCCCGAACTGACCGTTGGTCTGAGCATCGGACTGCAGCTCTCCTCTATCGGCTCTCCCCTGATGGAATGGAGGAGGAGTGAAGATGGTGTCGGGAGCCCTGCTGGAAAAGGCTCCCGATCTGGCCACTAGTGAAACTGGCAGTTGGTGCTGAGCACCGTCAGCGCTGCTCCTCCTGTAGTTCTCTCCCCTGCTGGAACGGGGGAGGGGTGTAGATGATTTAGTGAACTGGGAGCCATACTGGTTTTGATATTTTCAATAATCCAGCTACATTGCTATTGCAAGTGTGAAAATGTTGCTGGCAATAGGGGTCCAGGTAATAACTGGTTAAAATTGTAAATAGCAAGGCGCTTTTATTTTATAAGATAAATGTTTGTGTTCATTGTGATGTCATGGAAAGGAAGAGGCCACTGGATTTAAGCCCAAAATAACTTCCAAAACAAAGAAACCATTCTGTATAATTTGATGGTTAAGAGTTCTACACAAAAGGGTACCTTGCTACTTTGTGCAAAACCTAATTCTGGTAAAAGTTTTGTATTTGATCATGAGTACTTTAATGATGGGGGCTGGATTCCCATGCATTTCTATACATTATGGAGGTAATGTAATTAAAGAGTTTTAGTGCCTAAAATGCCGATTGTAATTGCAGAAATATACCCTTGGAGTACTGCATCCAAAAATTTGATGTGCGTGCCTACTTTTGTGTCCCTGAAACCATTGTTTGCAATTTAGAGGGGAATTCATCAATGGGCACAAACAGCTAAAGATACCCATAGGAATATAATGGGCATCTTTAGCATTTAGGACTCCTTTTACAAAGGTGCGTTAGGGCCTTAATGTGTGGAATAGCCGCTACTGCCTCCTCTTGAGCAGACGGTAGTTTTTCAGCTAGTGCGCACTAAAAACGCTAACACACCTTTGTAAAAGGAGCCCTTAGTGTGTGCTAATCATTAGCGCCTATTAATGAATTCCTCCCCCCTTAGTGCACCTATTTTGCTTTTTATGAAATTCATAGATACCCAACTTTGTGCATCCTTTGGGTGTACTCGGGCTTATTTTTATAAGGGTAAAAATGTAATCGCTTTCCCTGTAAAATAGGACTATTGTAAGCACCTAGCTCCTCTCTAGGATCTGGTTGCCCTGTTATAAAATTATTTTCAATATATTTTAGCTTTCTCATTTTGTCTCTTCTTGTAGACAGCTTTTACTTCTCTGGTATCAAGTGAAAACGCTGAACGAGTTGGAGCAGAAATGAGAAATGCTAGGGGATTTATTGGAAATGGCATGGAAGCTAATGGCAGAGGAATGTATGAAACCAGAGGAATGTACAGTAACAGTTATGAGATAGAAAGGAGACGGGAGGAGCACAGCAGAAATCTGCTTTCCAGAGCTGAGTATGGCACTGCCACTGCTGGATGTGCTACCGCCATTGGAGTTCTAGCTGGGAAAACTCTGAAGACAGGAAGTGCTGCTGGAGGCGCACTGAATGAAGAATTCCTAAAAGGCTACTTTGCTGATGTATGTTATTAATATAGACATTTTAAAAAATTAAGATGGAATTTATTTAAGTCGATCTTTCCTTTTACATAGTATTTTTTTAAAAAAAATTTTTAAGAGAAAATAAGTGAAGGTGAATATTTTCATAAATTGCTTTCAAACCCTTTTTAATTGCTAGTCAAATAAGAGACACTTTTCAAATTTAGCTGACTGACTTTGAAAGTTTAGCTGTCTAGATCAGCCCTGTTCAGCAGTATGGTTTGTTTGGAGGGGGGGTTGGGGGGTTGGGCGGGGGAAGGGGTAATGGAGCCATGCAAATAAATGTAGACACTTTTTCCTCACTAAATTTTAACTGCTGAAAAAGTGGATGGCTCAGGGATAGACAAGTTAGGCGCCTAGTCCTAATGATCAACCCTAGCTGAACCTTTAGGAACCTAAAGATTATATAGTAATGGGTCTAATCTAGGCAGCCTAGTTTTTAGCTAGCCAAATTTAAGGGAATTATCCTCTGTAAAGCTTACTACCCTTTTTTGGCTGGAAATTTATCTTTACCTAGGTGGCAAAAATTGGATGCCAGGTGAAATACTAAAAACTGCCACCCTCCCCCCCCCCCCCCCCATCCGTCTGCTTTGTAAAAGCCTTGCCCTCAAGACTTTTCCTCTTTGGAATCTAATTGAAAAGTAATGCTGTCACATCACCATCGGATTCACTTAACAAAATGAGTGAACAAAGTGACATGAGACACCGAGGGAGAGAAGCCTCTGTGGATAAAGATTTCAAGTATAAAAATGATTTCGGGCTATTCTTATAAATTGTTAGACTGCAATAAGAACTTAAGCAATGCCTCTGCTGGGTCAGACCTGAGGTCCATCGTGCCCAGCAGTCCGCTCACGCGGCGGCCCAACAGGTCCAGGACCTGTGCAGTAATCCTCTATCTTTACCCCTCTATCCCCTTTTCCAGCAGGAAATTGTCCAATCCTTTCTTGAACCCCAGTATCGTACTCTGCCCTATTATGCCCTCTGGAAGCGCATTCCAGGTGTCCACCACACGTTGGGTAAAGAAGAACCTCCTAGCATTCGTTTTGAATCTGTCCCCTTTCAACTTTTCCGAATGCCCTCTTGTTCTTTTATTTTTCGAAAGTTTAAAGAATCTGTCCCTCTCCACTCTCTCTATGCCATTCATGATCTTGTAAGTCTCTATCATATCCCCTCTAAGTCTCCTCTTCTCCAGGGAAAAGAGTCCCAGTTTCTCCAGTCTCTCAGCGTATGAAAGGTTTTCCATATCTTTTATCAGACGTGTTGCTCTCCTCTGAACCCTCTCGAGTAACGCCATATCCTTCTTAAGGTACAGCGACCAATATTGGACGCAGTACTCCAGATGCGTCCAGATGCGGACGCACCATCGCCCGATACAACGGCAGGCTATTTTTAAGGATTTAGCTAATAATTCATTTAGACACTAACAGGCCTATGTATTGAACCTCATTAAGGTTTTGTATTTAATGTTAACACACAAAGTTCAAATTTAATTCCTTTGGGAAAGGCATGGGGCAGTGGTCAACTCCACGTGTTAAGCAATGATGTTAACTAAACCAAGCAGCTTGCAATAAAAACAAAAGTTGGCACCAAAAAATGTCCAAAGATAAAATTCCAGTATTTCCTAGTAGAAAACTCACCTATGTATATTCTACTAATCTTGGAATTTTACCTTTGGACATTTTTTTTTATGTAATTAACTAACTTGGCAGATAATGTAAACAATTCTTCTACAATTCCGCTCTATTCCTGGATAAGTGGGTTTTCCTATGGTAACCACACAGCTTGTAGGAAGCCTCAATTATATAAAGTTTTGAGCCCCTCCCCTCTTACCTCAGGAATGCCCCCCAGGAGTCCAGTTTCTTTCCTACAAGACAGACTGTAGGAGCTTGTCTTTTCTTCTCGTGTTTGGTTTTCTTTAAACTCAGTCCTTTTGTTCGTGACTTCCGTTGCAGAGGTTTCCTGTGGGGACAGCTCTGGCTGCGAGATATCACAGACTTTGCGGAAAGTCTGTTTCCAGAGGATTGTCTGCCTGCACTTCAACTTGGGGCTCAGGGACCATTCCCTTAGGAGCTTGCTCACCCCAGGTTCATTCACTAGTGGGTTTAAACACAGGCTGCGTGGCTCCATGGAGGTGTTCCCAGGATCGGAAGCAGCTGTGTTCCTCTGCCATGTCGTGTGTGTGGTGTATCCAAGGGTGGTGGAAGTCCCCAATTGTGCTGGGCTGGGGGAGAGCAGTCAGAAGACCAGCAGTCCAGTTTACATGCTTGTAGAGGCAGAATATCTCCCTGTAAGCTGTTTCAGCTTCCTTTGCAGCAGTACACAGCAGTACATGGCACAGTGAACATGGAGCTCACAAATTGAATCAGCGATTTGGGGGGGAGGGGGTCTCTAAAAATGTGTTTTCAGAGGTTTTGAAGTGTGCCCTGATCCCCCACCCCTAAAATTGCTGTATTTTAAGGGTTCCTGTACTTTTCCTGGGCTGTTTTCTTCTTAAAAAAAAAAAAAAAAAGCACCCGCAGCAGCTATCTTGGATTTTCCCGATTTTAAATTTAAAATTATTTTTAGCCTCTACAGGCTTCATTTTTGCAAGAAAACCATTTGGATGGCCTCCCCAGGATACTGTGAATTCATGCTTCTATTATCAATGTCTTTTAGCTAAAAAGTGTCTTTTTTTTTTTTTTTTTATCAACCAACTAGTAAATCGGGGAATCCTCTAACCGTCTGTACCTGCTGATAAAAATCTTCCTCCTTTGTAGCCAGCTATAGAAACATTTCTCAGATTGTTTATACAATTTATTGATGGTGTGGTTTTTAGTAATGTCAAGAATGATTTGTTCTTGCGGGCGAGAAATATTGCTCTAGAAAATTAAAAGCTGTACAGTATTTAAGGGATTTGCAATTAATCTGTTCTTTACTTCCTGTGCTTTTTCTAGAAAGCATTAGCTTATGCTGATGAAGATGAAGCTCAACCTGCAAAAGACTGTCTCCTAGTTTATTGCCAAGAAGGGATGGAGTCTCCCCCCGGCTCTGTTGGCTGCTGCAGCTTTGTAGATGATGATTTGGAGGAGGATCTTCTGGATAATCTAGGTCCCAAATTTAAGACTCTGGCAGAAATCTGCCTAGGCAAGAAGCTGATCACAGATACGGAAATAAGCTGGCAGAGTTCCCACGGACAGCATGTTGACCTTCCTAGTACAACAGGAAAGGTGGTATCTGCATCAAGTGTGCATGCTGGTGAGCAGCAAAGGGCTGTTAGTTCTGAAAACACCTATTCTGTTTTCGAATCTAGCATCCATGCTCCTGAGCTTGTTAAAGTACCAGAGATGGTGACTCAGCAAACTATGTATACGGAGGAATCCTCTAGGTCTGGCATACAGTTTGCTAGACCTATACCTGATCCACATGTTCACGGTAGCATCCTAGTGACAGAAAAATCCTATACTACTGGCCCAACTTTAAATCCCACCCCAATTATTCCTGACCCTCTCCGGCAGCAGAATGTTGTGGTAACTGAAAGGGTGCTTGGTCCTGCCTCTGGTTTTCAAGGCATAGTGGACATTCCTGATTTGTCAAAAGGCCAGAATGTTGTTGTGACAGAGAGGCTAATCAAAACTGATTCTGGTCTACCCGGCTTACTAGCCGTGAACGAACGACCAGATTCACAATATGTTGTTGTGACAGAGAGGTTGCTTGCACCCACCTCTGGTCTACAGGCCAGTTTGAGCATACCTGATTTAACAGATGGACAGAACGTGATAGTGACAGAAAGGCTATTTACACCCATTGATAGCCTCCCTGGAAGTATGAGAATACCTTCTGAGGTTTCAGGTACACACACTGTAGTAAAAGAGAGAAATATTATTTCTGGAGCTAGTGTACAAGGGCTTATGCCAAATGCAGAACTTCTGATCAATCAGCCAAGCATTGTCCTAGGGGAGCCGCCTGCCTCAAATCGCAATTTAAGTCAGTCAACAAACAAAGTTACAAAATATAGCACTGTACAATATACACGTTCATAAAATATTTATACTTTTATAGACTATTTCATATCCAAAATGCCAATTTTTTTCTTTATTAAGAGAGAAAAACATTGCTTCCTATATGTTAGGCATTTTTATAAAATGAAAGAGGAGACGCTTCTTAAATGCTGAATTATCTAAATCTAAATTTGCAGTATCTAAAAAGTCTGAGTCACTACCTGCTTAGCTGGCTCGGTAAGAATTCGGTCTTATGTTTTCCACAGGCAAGGAGAGGCTCATTTCTTTTTTTTGAAAAATATTTTTATTGAATTCTGACAAGTACAAAAACCGTCGAAAGGAACACATCCACAATCCAGTAAAATACAAATATCAGCAGCAAATACTGTGTTATAACTAAACTAATGAAATATATGAGCAAATCAAGAAAAGAAATGAGGCATAAAAGAGGGAGAAATAAACATTTGTCAATTAAGAAACATGAGTGAGGTTTTCCTGTACATAATGATCTAAATAAGCCCAGGGTGCTTGACAGTGCGATGTTGATGAGAAGGTGACTCCTTTAGGAGCGGCAGTTTGTTCATATCTTTTATAAAGACAAATAGAATTCCACCAGAATGTGTAGTTCAGAAATTGAGCAGATTTCCAATTCTTTAAAATATGAAGGATGCCAATAGCAATCAGGAAGTCTATCAGTTTAGGTGGACTGTCTAATTCTGCAAAGCAAGGAAGTTGTGAGCGAAGAATAATCACATCAAGAGACATCTGCAGAACAATTGGTAATATCTCTGATAGAAATGGAAACAGGATCTGCTGGTAGAGCAATCCATAATTTGGCAGCAATTTTAGGGGCAGATTTTTATTTCTTCAAACTTATGTGCAGTTTTGTTAAAGCTATCTTTAGAAACTGCTTAAAGTGAGTCTTCATAAATTACAGTTGAAATATGTAGAAATTAAAAGTAATATTTAATTGAATGTACAAATAGTCTGAACTACATCCGTGGCCACATAATTTATCTTGTCATTTATGCAGTTAATTTACTGTTTAACAAAATCCAGCAATGAGGCCATATCTTGTTTATCTTCTGTTTCGGCTCATGAGCTCCCTTCTGACCATCTGATCTCTAATATAATGTTCCCTCCTCCTGATTGTACACATGACCAGCAGCCTCAGTTGTCATTTGTACATACCTTTCTATGGACTGGTTGTGGTGGCTGTTCTGGAACCATCATGGGCTTGCTCAGAGGCCTTGATCTCTGCTGTTATGATACAGGTAAGAGGGGCTCAGAGACTCCAGAGCTCCAGTCAAATAATTGGGGGGGGGGGGGGGTTACCGCAGTGTTGATGGTCAAGTATCATTGCTAGTGCTTGCTACACTGGACTATTGCAATATCGTTTATATGGGTATACCCAAAAAAACAGTGAGGAAACTTAGAATTGTTCAAAACACAGCGGTCCGCTTGATATTTGGATTGAAAAAGAGCGACTATGTTAGCCCCTACTACAGACTGCTACACTGGCTGCCAATGGAGGCGCGAATAATATTCAAGTTCTCTTGCATATGTTTCAAGCTTGTTTGGGGACTAGCTCCTACCTACCTGCTACCTTACTTTGTACTATATAGCCCTACAAGACAAACCAGAAACTGCAATCTATTTGCATACCCAAGCATTACCGGCTGTAAATACAAAACCTTTCTGGATAGAACTTTTATGTACCAAGCAAACAAACAACACTGGCTAGACAACTACATTAATGGAGCTAGACTGACCTATAACGCCTTTTGAAAAGCTATTAAAAACTGCCTTATTTGACAGAAATATCACCTAAAAAGTATCTACACCAAACACTAAATCAATTTCTATTATTTCAAATATGTCCACTCCTGGGTATAAGTCTGAAATTCTTAACAATTTCTAACAATCTGTATATTGTAATTCGCTGCCTTTAAAGATTCCGCATTACTTTAATAGTGTAATTCTCTGACTAACTGCATATTGTAAGTCGCTGACTGTCCAGCTCTCTTCGATGTGAACCGCCTAGAAGTCTCATGACTATGGCGGTATAGAAGAATAAAGTTATTATTATTTTTTTTTATATACCGTCTATCAAAGCAAGTGTCTAAACGGTGTACAATATAATGAGATTGATGAAAGCAATAAAAAAAGATAAATAAAAGCAATAGACGGATTCACATTGACATACATGGAACAAAAGGGAAGTTGGGGAGGTAATGTGTTTTTTTTTTTTTAAATACATCAAAGTAAAATTAGTAAAAAATGAAGGTAAATGGGGAGTAGTGAGACATTAGGGTAGAGATCACTTCAAAAGAAGCGTTTGGTGTTTCAAGGCTTCACAAGAGTTAAGGGTTTGAGAAGCGAGAGCTGGTACTAAAGAGTATAGGCGTTTTCCTGGGTCTCACCCTGCTGTCTCCAAGCTATGTATTCTCATCTTCATTTTTTTTCTTCAATATCTTCTCCACTGTATTTCTTTTCTTCTGTTCTCCTTTACTGCACAACATAGCTTGCATAATAATCATTGTGGTCAAGTTTATCAAGTTTTCAAGTTTTATTAATTTTGATATACCAACCATCAAGTTAATATCTGGCAGGTTAACAATATGTTTAAAAGAAAGAGAAACTAATCAGAACTAAAAATAAAAAAAAGAGGCATTGTGTATATACATATAACATCACAAGACGAACTAGACCGTGAGGATAAGAGGGAAGGGAGGGTGAAGTTACATATTTGAGAAGAAAATGGAGATAGTGGGGTAAGGATAAAACATAATGGAGAGGGGCGCTTTAAAGAAAGCGGTTATTGTTGGTAAATAGAGAAGATGGCTCTAAGTGAAAGCAAAGGCATCGCGAAATAAAAACGTTTTTAAATCTATCTTAAATTTATCAAGTCGTGATTCGTCACGAAGTTGCTGTGGCAGGGAATTCCAGAGAGTAGGGGCAGTTACTGCAAAATTTACTTTACGTGTATTGTAGAAGTCTTTGATAGTGGGGATAAATAGAAGTTTTTGATCGGTTGATCTTAGAGTGCGTGAAGAGCAGTAGGGAATGAGAAGTTTATCAAGGAATGAGGGCAAATGAGAGAGCTTTATTTTGAAGGATAGTAAGATAATTTTAAAGGTGATGCGGTGAGTAATAGGGAGCCAGTATGCTTCTTTTAGAAGAGGGGTAACATGGTCGTATCTGCCTACTTTATGAATAAGTCATATCAAGCTGACCTCACCAAGCTGTCTTCCTTACCTCTTCACACTGTTCTTTCAACAGTTGCAGAGGAGATGCCTGGGACTTGGTGTCCAGTTGCTATTAATTTTAGATTGTACCAGTTTACCATGTAAACCTCAACCTCAGATTATGCTTGGAAATCCATATTCTCATGAATTTTAGAGCTGTTGTAAGCCATCTGCTATGTGACACAGGTCCTATTTCTAACAGAGCCAGATCCTTTGGCAAGACACCTGTTCTAATGGTAGTTACAATTCTATAGCCATAGCTTTGATCACATCATCACTAAACAGAGAAAGATCAAAACCAACAGATATCTTGGTAAAATCAGGATCTATTTCCAGTTCAGTAGCAGAATTTTTCCAATGGGACTTGTCCATTTGTTGTTGCTTAATGTTATGCCTGAATGGTAGTTTGCCTGTGTGCAGGTTACAGACAATCCACACTAACTTCCTTTGTAGCTTCTCAACATAATGCATCACTCCTTCTTCCCAACCAATATTTACATTAGAGGAATCACCTCCAATAACTTGAAGAGTTTAGTCTGCTTCTCTTTTTCTTAGCCATGCAACCAAATTATCAGCAATTAAGTTTGCATGAGTCTTCTTGTTAGTTGCTTTTGCAGGAACAAAATGCCACAGATATCTGCCTCCTGGCTCCATACAAACTATATAATATTCCTCTTTCATCATACCTAGGAACCTTTTCCATTCTCTTCTACCTTTAACATGACCCTGGTATCACGATGACCATCAAAGAAAATGCAACTGATGCCATTCTTCTGCAATTCCTCCTCAAACTGTATACCCAGGTTTTCATGATTCTCGCCTGAGCTCTCTTCACCTTGTTGTGATCAATCAAAGCAGTGTCCGAGTGAGTGATGAGTCCTGCATCAATCCACACAGCAGTAGCAATCTCTACCGTCTCTTTCAGTCCAGTATGGCGTCTTAACTGGCAAGGGCTATGTTGGTTATATTCTCAGTGCTATATTTTGGAATCTTCTAGCCTTCTCTAGAGCAGTGGTTCCCAGCCCTGTCCTGGAGGGACCACCAGCCAGTCAGATTTTCAGGATAGCCCTAATGAATATGCATGGAGCAGATTTGCTTCCCTATCACATCCATTATATGCAAATGTCTCTCATGCATATTCATTAGAGCTATCCTGAAAACCTGACTGGCTGGTGGTCCTCCAGGACAGGGCTGGGAACCACTGCTCTAGAGGGACAGGAGCTTCCACCATTGGTTCTTTGGCTATGTCATCTGAATCTTCCTGTTCTACGTAAAGCATAAATCTCTCAATCATCTCTTTTTCTTCTCGTATTTTTCTCTCTTCATTTTCCACTTTTCTTTATCCTTTTTGCCTAACTTTCCTTCTGTAGTCTTTGTCTTCTGGTCTCAGGAAGGTCGATAGGTCAATCTGATGAGCTCTAGCATTCCCAACTTTCTTTGACTTTTTATAAAAGCTAACTTAATCACAAGAATTTTCTTCTCTGTTGCAGTCATAAAATATGTATATTCCACTGACATAGGTGGAATTGCATCCCACATCGGTACAACCCTTTGCAGGTAAGTATATCCATCAGTGCGTTTCGTTTCTCCATAAATCTGTCTTTTTCTTCCAGTTTTGCTCTGCCTTTGCTGGCTTTTTCCCACATGGATTTTCAACTTTGCTTTAATCCTAACATGGCTGTTTATAACAGGACCACTGAATTTCGGATTTGCTTAATACCAGTGAGCAAGTAAAGTAGTTGTTAGGTCATTGATCAGGTCATCAGTGCTGTCATTTCATCTGCCTTGATCACTGATGTCTCTCAAATAACAACCCATATCTAATAAGATCCCTGACAGTTAGTAGTTCAGCTATAGGTATTTCTCTTCCTGATCCCACCAAATGATGTAAATGAGTCCAAACTTGCAGTCTTGTTTTTCTTTTGGACATTTTCAATATTATATTATCGCTATGGTGACCCCCATGTTAAAAATCTGTGAATGAGAAAATGAAAGTAATTTGATAACTGTCAATATGGGTAAATAAGTAAGAAAAGTTTATAACTGAGGTAAAAGAAGCACTTAAATATATTTCAGTAATCTGTATATCTTTGCATAATTTCCAGTTAGGTAAATAACTTATACAAAATGTAAAGTTAGTTGTTGATTTTCCACATGAAATTGTACCATTTTTTTTAAACTAATGCTTTTTAAAATTATGACATCTCCAAAAATGGATACACCCTACTCCTTTACAATATATTAATTTTTCTGTTTTAACTTCATAATACAGGAAGCAACCCTAATGCAGCTTCTTAACTGGAAACCATTTGCATTCCTTACAATGAGCACCTTAGTACATATCCTTTGATTTTTGGAGAAATTCACTCTATAATATTTGTTAAATTACAACAACAAAGTAGTTATCAAATATAATTGGTGCCTTTTGTATTTAGTCA
This sequence comes from Geotrypetes seraphini, assembly GCF_902459505.1. Taxonomy (NCBI): domain Eukaryota; kingdom Metazoa; phylum Chordata; class Amphibia; order Gymnophiona; family Dermophiidae; genus Geotrypetes; species Geotrypetes seraphini. The sequence goes on along the minus strand of NC_047085.1, from coordinate 130,986,494 downwards.
GGTAGCACATGCTTGACATTCACATTTTTTACGTACGTACTTCTGCTAAATTCTCAGCAGAAGTTCTCAACTCAGTTCTCAGTTTTCAAGATATCCACAATGAATATGTAACTGCACTGGTTACCCATGCCATTGTGAATAAAATTCAAAACAGCATGCATCATTCACCACATACTTCATGGAAACTTAGCAGTTCCACTTATCCAACTCTTCTCAATGGCACAGTCTACTTCTCACAGAACCCTCAATAGGATACAACTAAATCTAACTACAAAAAATCTGTTCCATTTGTGCTATTGATCTCTGGATCAAATGCTGATTAGTTCTCTGTCATCCTGGGGAAAAGATCATGCAGGATCCCGTAATCCATAACTCAAACCCCACCCCTCTGACACTCACCCACAATTAAGAAATTAGCCCTAGGTCATTCATTATTGACTTATTCTATATAAATACATGGCTATTGAATTTGTCCCCACCTATGCAAGCCTTATACATCTTGGCATTTGAAGCTCATTCTCCAAACTCTTGACCAATTTTCTAATTTTTTGTTTCAAGTTCTTTCATTTTTCTTCCCTTATGTTCATTCTGTCCACCCACTTGCCTATCTTTTCCTCCTCGGTGTCGTCTGGGTTTTCCAGGACTAAAAAGCCTCCTCTCTATGATGTGGAACCATGACATACTAATTGCATGTCCAGTGATGTAGCGAGGGTAGGAGAAGCCTGATGCGGTGGTGCCCCCCCCCGGCACCCTCCTCTGCACCCCTGTTCCTTCCACTCCAACACCCCCACGCCCTCCACCCCACCCACTCCTTCCGCACCCTCCTCTCCACCCCATTCCTTCCACTCCAACACCCCCACGCCCTCCTCTCTACCCCACCCACTCCTTCCGCACCCTCCTCTCCCCGTTCCTTCTGCTCCAACACCCCCGCGCCCTCCTCTCCACCCCACCCACTCCTTCCACACCCTCCTCTCCACCCCCTGCTCCTTCTGCGCCCTCACGCCACACTCTCTCCCTCCTTTCCTTCCCACCCCTGTATCTCTTTAAATCCTTGCCGGTGTAAGCAGCTTCTCTGGCCTGCTACTCGTGCTTGCATTGGCTTATCCTCTGGCATCATTTCCTGGCCTAATGACCCAAAGTGATTTCAGAGGGAGCCAGGCCAGTGCGAGCAGCAGGCTAAAGTGGTTACTCGCGCTGGGAAAGATTTTAAAGAGCTACAGGGGGAAGGGAGGGCGAGAGTGTGGCATGAGGGGGGGGGGCCGAGATGTGCCAGTGCCCCTACCAAGATGGCGCCTGGGGCTGTCTGCCCCTCTCCCTTACTATGCCACTATACATATCTAGTAACATCTTTAAAAAATAGTGAGTGGTTTGGGACAGTAAAGAGCATTGATGGTCCCACAACAGCCATAGGCTGTAGTTATCACAGATGTATTTGGATATGGGTCTGAACACTTTACAATTGTAATTTGCATATTTTTGAAATCCATTAGAGCTATGAGTATTGAAGTTTATTATTATTAATCCTCACAGATTATTATATAAATCTCCCTAGTAGGATATTATACATGTAGTAGGGAAATCTTCTTACCATTGCCACATGATTGGCTTAACATCAACAAGCAGAGCAGCATTTTTGCTAGCTCCTTCACTATGAAGTTCATTACCCAGTCATCTGAGCTTCAGATATTATACAAAACATTCAAATCCAGACCTAAAAACACATCGATAGAAATTTTGCATTTTTGAATTATGCTGCCATAGGGTTGTGTTGTCAGTTTTGATTATCATTTTTTTTATTGTTATTTATATGGAGGGGCATTTTCGATAGAATGTTTTAAGTCTGACTTTGGACGTTTTCTGCAAGACATCCAAAAGTCAGGGCAGAAAAATGTCCATTTTCAAAACTCCTAGACATCCAAATATCTTTTTTTGAAAATGACCCATTTGGACGTCCAACCTTAGAACACCTAACTTTGTTCTCCATTTTTGACCGCAAAAATATCCAAATCTGGTAGCCTGCATCAGGGTTCCTCAGAAAGAATACACTTAATAAATGAGCAAAAGCTAGTTCAAAGAAGAGCATCTGTTTACGGTAGCTCCGTTCGGCTGTTCAGATGTTGTTAAAGCTCTTCTTTGTTCTAGGATTTCTTCATTTCTCAAGTGGATTCTGTCTGAGGATCCCTGATGCAGGGGTTGGTTTGTTTTTTTAGCCCAAACATGGTCCATGTCGGGTCTGTTTTTAGTTTTTACTCTGCATGGTTTCTATTAAAGTGACTTTTAAAGCTTGAAGGTCTGGGTTTTTTTCTGCTCCTTTTTGTGGTTCTTCATGATTTGGTGCAGAGTTTGCTGCTTCCCGTTCCTTGGTTGTACCTAATGTTAGTCACATGCCACAGGCACTGTGCGTGATTCTATAAACTGCACCTAGCTATGGAAGCATTTTATAGAATTGCGCTAAGCGCTGTCCTTTTTGGCACCGATTGTTTAGGCATCATATATAGAATATGGCCCTAAGTGTGTCCACACTAAATTGCAGAAGTGGCAGCTTTCATTCTTTACCCATGCCCAACCTACTTACTGCCCCTAACCCTCATCCTTAACACATTGTTTAGCACATGGTAACTGATAAAATAATGCAAAACCTATTTGCACTTGTGCCTATGTATTTTAATAAAAGGGCCTCTAAATGTTTTTAAGCCATTTATAATTCTAGTGTTTTTTGTCTGATTTTCTAAAATACTGGAAAGATAGCAAACCTAAACAGCGAATTTAAGGGATTAACCTTTGTGCAAACTTGAACATACTGTTCAAACTAAAACTACTATGTAAACAGAAATGTTTGATCATGCCAATAGATTTAGATGTAAATTTTGGAGAGAATGGCTTATCTGTGTGTAAAATTGTGTGGTTTGGAGCTTAAACAATTGATCAAGAAGTGTTGTATATATAGTTCACATGTTTTAACTTTATTTTTAATATGTTTGAATTTCATTTAATGTCACTTCATGGTAATTTTGTCCATTTTTCTCCTAATGGACATTTTCTGCATTGGTTTTATACTTGACCACCATTTCGGGTGAGTGTTTTCTATATTTTCATGGAACTTCAAATAAAGAAACACTTGTTGAATAGATTCATATTTTACTGTTTAATAAATATCATTATTGTAGACAAGACTAAACTAATCTATAACTAACACAACCATTTGTAACAAGAATGTTTCATTTTGCTTATTTCTAAGTTGTGAATTTAAGCTTTGATGCTGATTAATAAAAAGAAAAAGTCAGATAAGATGACCAACTGTAATTCTTCAAAATAATAGTTTATAGTTAATTAATCTTCATGCCATCACCTCTCTATATACATACTCCTTTTCCACAGCAATATATTTTCTTTGGCCCAAGCTCAGTCAGCTCAGTCAGAAGTAAACTGTTGGGTGGAGGCAACAACCAAATTAGGCTTCATATGTAGAGACCAAGGTAATCATTTTCCCCCTCACTTCCCAAAAAATGTATTCAATGATTATGACCATTACTCCCTCCAGAACATAATGTAAATGCCAAGTCTTGTTGCTAGGTGTTGCGGTTGAGCTGTGGCTTGGTCTCTCCTCTCCATAGCTTCAGCCTAACCCACCTGAGGGAACAGATCCTGCCCTGGGAATTGAAACTAGTCTACAGCAGTCCCCCTTATCTGCGGGGATACATTGCAAGATTCCTCCATGGATACCTGAAACTGTGGATAGCACCAAACCCTAAATATTTTATAGTACTGTACTCACTGTACTCCTGTGTCATGAGATGAAGTGAGGTGAATGACATTGGCACTTGATGTAGCAATACAACATGGGATTGTGTACATACAGCGTTATTCAGAATGGCATACAGTATAATCTCATATAACGGACTTCAAGGGACCTGGAAAAATGGTCCATTATATCCAGAGTCTGTTATATCCAGAGTTGCACTTTTTAAAAACTTTATTTAGGTCAACTTGAAACAACGTACAAACAATGAACAACAGTCACTGCACAAGCATATCAGCAACATCAATAACAAAACTCAGCAAAACATTGGTATGGCACGAAATAATTGCAAAACCAAAACACTAAAAGATGTTCTAAATCTAAAGCATTATGTCGTACTGTACTGGAAAGAAAAATAATCTGCCAATTTTTTCTGGGCTGCATTTTGATACTATATCACCGGCAAGCCACACACCTTGTAGACAGAGCCTGCATGTCTGTTATAGCCGAACAAAACTACAGCTAAAAGTGGCTCTGCGGACCAAATTGGTTGTCTGTTATATCCGCAAGTCTGCTATATGCAATGATTTTATACATGTTTATAAAGGCACTCGGCCGGAACTAGCGGACCTTGTCCGCTATAGACGAGGTTTCATTATAAGCGAGTCCATTATAACAAGATTATACTGTACTAGTCTTATAGCCCGTTACATTAACGGGTGCTAGAATATATGTGTGTGTGTCTGTCTATTTCTTTCTCTCTCTCTCTCAGGCTGTTTCTGTATTTCTGTCTTTATTTCTTTCTTTTTCCTTGGCTGTCCAACACCACCCCTTGGCTGCTCCCCCTGTCCATTTTCCCTTCCTTTTACCTCCCCTGTGTCCACCAGCACCCCTTCACTGCTCCCCTTATCCAGCAGCAGCCCTTCTCCCTTTGTTTTACCTCCCACCTGGCCAGCAGCAGCTCTTTCCTGCTCCCCCTGTTCAGCAGTAGGCCTCCCTTCCTTTTTCTTCCCCCCCCCCCCATGTCTATCAGCATCTCTTCCACTTTCCAGCAGCACCTCTTTTTTGCTCCCCCTGATGGCAATTTATAACAGCCAGGGCCCCGATCATCCGCTTCCCCTCCTCCCTAGCTGGAAATCACCTTCAGAGGTGAAGGGACATATTTAGGTGTAGCCAAAGAAGAAGCTTGGAAGTGAACTGAGGGGGGAGGGGGTTGGAATACAGGGGGGCAAGAGGAAGAGGTGAGAGGGAATGAGCATCAAGCAGGAGATGGAGAAAAGAGTGGAAAAGAGAAATCTGTGAGATAAGGAAGGAAGAGGAAGGCAGTAGAGAGAGAAGGAAAAGATCCTGCCAAAACAGATTTGAGTGCAGAATCTGAAATAGGGTTGGATGAATGTCATGGAATCGGCAAGGAAGTTGAAGGGGCTGGCACTGTGATAGGAAAGGAAAAGGCCATTACGATTTCATGCATGAGTGTCTAATATGTTTGGCAATCTGTGTGAGGAAGTATGTCATTTAAATTGTCTGGCTCTTTTATTATTTTATGGATTTGAAGCCTCCGTTCGGGCTTACCATCAGCAGCTCTTTTCCCTTCCCACGTCTGAGGGCGGCCGCACGGAGCGAACAGCTAGGGCCCCGACCATCCGCTTCCCCTCACCCTGTGGAAATCACCTTCAGAGACGAAGGGGCGGATTTAAACCTTCCATTCGCCTCTCCCCCTCCCTTCCCAGCCTCGCTCGCTCCTCCATCCGTGCCATGGAACACAGAGAAGTCAAGGCAGAAAAGAAAAAGCCGACGGCGAGATGGCGATCCAGGGTGGCCGGGTAATGGCGTATGCCACATGTGGCCACCAGAAAGCTAAGCGCGCATGTGCATTCTACCGACCACATCCCAACAGATCAGATCTCGGGGAACACGCGGCAAGCGTGCGCATGCGCACTTAGCATTTTATTATTATAGATAATGTAAAGCGTAAGAATTGTTTATTTCAGGAATTTTCCATTGAAAATTTTCAGACCACAGTTGACAGTGGATAACTGAAAGTGCAGATGAGGGGGAACTGCTGTAATATGGAAGTACTAGTGTTTAAGCCCGTTACATTAACGTGTGCTAGAATAGATGTCTGTCTGTCTTTCTCCTGCCCCCCCTGTCTCTTTCTTCCTTTCTTTCTGTCTCTCTCCCTGCCCCATTTATCTTTTTTCTTTCTGTCTCTCTCCTATCTTTCTTTTCTCCCTCCCGCTTTATTTATTTCTTTCTATCTTTTTTTCTTTCTGTCGCTCTCCCTGCCCAGACCCTCACTGAATAGGCCGTTACATTAACGGGTGCTAGAATATATATGTGTGTCTGTCTTTATTTATTTCTCTCTCTGTCTCCTTAACCGCTTTCTGTATTTCTGTCTTTCTTTCTTTTTGTCTTTCTTTTGGCTGTCCACCACCACCCCTTGCATGCTTCCCCTGTCCATTCTCCCTTCCTTTTATCTCCCCTGTGTCCACCACCACCCCTTCACTGCTCCCCTTATCTAGCAGCAGCCCTTCTCCCTTTGTTTTACCTCCCCCTGTCCATCAGCACATTTTCCTGTTCCCCCTGTCCAGCAGTAGGCCTCTCTATCTCCCCCCCCCCCCCACCAAGCAGCCTGCAATAGTTACATTTGTGAACTTCAAAAAAGCTGAGAACATTGTTATCGAGAAATAAATGCTTCAAGTCAAGCAGACCTTGAAAATCCAGCCCTGTTCCATTTCTGCTGGCATGTTTGTGTTGGGGGTGGCTGCTCCCTGTCGCTTTCAGGCCTTTCCCGGGGCGCTTTAACCTGCGGTAATGTGCGCAAATGGCTCCAGCACCGGCTTCTCCACCCGGACCCTGGGCACGTGCCGCGCTCCGCCCCTTAGCTACCCGGAAGTACCGGGCTTCACTCGCCTGCTCCCGGAGAGTAGCCCGAGAGGGGGGGAGTGGCTGTCATGGTGATCTTGCTGACTCCCTTGCCGGAGTTATTTTTGCAGTTTAAAGGTGCCACGGCGGCTCCTCTAACGATCCCCGCCTGCATTTAGAAGTGTTTTCTGAAGCAGGTGCGGCTGGTGACAGGAACCGCAGCGGCACCTTTAAACTGAAAAAATAACTCTGGCAAGGGAGCCGGCCAACTGGCAGTTCAATTGGGAGCTTCAGTCTGGTCTTGTCTGCTTCCTGCTCGCCGCGGTGGCTCATCTCATGATCCCCACCTGCGTCGGAAGTCCGACGCAGGCAGGGATCGTGAGAAGAGCCATCGCTGCGTCTTTCAACTAAAAAATACAATACGGCAAGGAGCAGCAGGGAGCAGGCCAGACGGAAAAACGGAACCCTAAGCAGCGCATGCGCACTCCTATCTGCGGGTCGCTACAGCTCACGGAAAATGGACACACGTGATGGGAGTGCGCATGCGCGGCCTAGCGTTTTATTATATTAGATGTATGCAATACTATCACGGAGCCACCACACTACTACCTTGATAACTAAGGTTTAGTTCATTTAGATCATTTTGTTAACTGCTTTGAGAATGGATTAGTGCCATGAAAAGTGACTGTGTTTGTAATTTGAACAGAGGTCATAAGGAGCCAGTTCAGTGGTGGTTAAAGGAAATTCTGTGTACTTCTAAGCACGAATCTCTGGCTGGAAATTTACACTTGTTCAAGCTTCCAAGGAGGGTAACTGTCTGAAGTCATAATGACAAGAGGAGACGCATTGCAGTTGTTTTGTAGAGTTGTATAATGGCCAACCATCTACAGCACCAAGCCAAGCATGCCTGAATAAAAAGCCTTTCTAGATGGGATATTGCCTATACTAAAAGTTCCTTATGGAAATTCAATTTTTATATCACAACAGTAAGAATGCAAGAAAGAATTGGAATTAGGTATTCAGAGAGTAATTATCCTTATTTAGCTGTGGTTTAGGGAAGAGGAGAGAGCCAGAGAGTGCCAGAATTAAATTGTATTGTATAGCTTTATTTATATCTCACCTTACCTTGCAATTCAGGGCAGTTTACATCAAAGAAGCTACATAGTATGCAGTGAAATTACATTACCAAACACAATGTGAAATTAACATCAGACAAATATAAAGATTGTCAGTCACTGAAATTTAAACAAACTTGTCAAATAAATGAGTCTTCAACGATCTAAATGTTTGATATGAAAGTGAGTTCAAAAGTACCGGTAAATCACTTAAGGTTTTATTCCAAAGACCTGCCTGAAATTATAATGTTTTATCAAGATATCTTTTGAATTGACATCCTTTAAGAGTTGGAAATGAGAACATAGACATACGAGTGGAACAAATTTTGTCCAAGACAATAATCAGACCATACTTTCACCCACACCACTTCACCTTAATTGTACAACTGATGATACTACCACAACTGGACTACTGCATGGGAATCAACACCACTCTAATCCACAAAATGCAACTCATCCAAAACACTGCTGTTAGACTAATCTTCAACCTGAGAAAATATGACACGATTACAGCCTTCACCAGGCAACTGCACTGGCTACCCATCCCATCATGAATAACCTTCAAAACTTCATGCATCATTCACCGTATACTTTATGGAAACTCCGTGGCTCCTCTCATCCAGCTCTTCAAATCATGGTCTACTTCACGCAGAACCCTCACCTTCCTAGGTGTAAAAACTTGGAATGACCTTACTGAAACAACCAGAACAGAACCTAACCACACCATATTCCGGAAGAAACTGAAAACTCATCTGTTTGACACTTAATCACCTTTATCCTCTCCTTCCCCCTCTAACCCTCTCCTATCCACCTCTTCTTTTCTCCCTCCCCTCCCCCCCCCCCTTTTCCTTCCTCGCCCCTCTCTATAAGTCGCCTTGAGCCTACCTAGGTATGAGAGACGCAGAAATAGAAGATTAGATTAGATCAAAATGTTTCAAAAAGATAGGTAGGTGCAATGCCAAATACAGTTTTGCAGCACAGACAGCTAAGTTTGAATAAAACTCTTGCCCTACCTTGATGTTTGAAAGACAGGTGATCAAATGTTAATGTTTAAATACAGCAGGAAAGTTATCATGACTGATTTAAATATAACATTAAGAGTGGAAACTTCTGGTGAAATAATTCTAGGTATGTCCTTGTTTTCTAGCTTGGGAGTTGTAATTTCTCCATGAATACTTTGTGATTTGAGGAGAGATCTGGGAAACTACAGACCGGTGAGTCTGGCCTCGGTACCAGAAAAGATGGTAGAGGCGCTGATAAAGGACCGCATCATTGATCACTTTGATGGACACAATCTGATGAGGACCAGCTAGCACGGCTTCAGCAAAGGAAGATCTTGCGTGACAAATTTGCTGCACTTCTTCAAGGGAGTAAACAGGCAAATAGACATGGGAGACTTGTTGACATTGTATATCTGGATTTTCAGAAGGCGTTCGACAAGGTTCCACATGAACGACTACTTTGTAAAATTGCAAGCCATGGAATCGAGGGTGAAATACTCATGTGGATTAAAAACTGGCTGGAGCATAGGAAACAGAGAGTGGGGATAAATGGACAATACTCGGACTGGAAGAGTGTCACCAGCAGGGTGCCGCAGGGCTCGGTGCTTGAACCCGTGCTCTTCAACATCTTTATAAACGATCTGGACATTGGTACGACAAGTGAGGTGATTAAATTTGCGGATGATACGAAGTTATTCAGAGTAGTGAAGACACAGGAGGATTGCGAAGACCTGCAACATGATATATACACGCTCGAGAAATGGGCCGTGACATGGCAAATGAGGTTTAATGTGGATAAGTGTAAGGTAATGCATGTCGGTAATAGAAATCTTATACACAAATACAGGATGTCCAGTGCTGTACTTGGAAACCCCCCCCCCCCCCCCATGAAAGAGAATTGGGAGTACTGGTCAACAAGTCAATGAAGCCATCCGCACAATGTGTGGTGGCAGTGAAAAGGATGAACAAAATGCTAGGAATGATTAAGAAGGGGATCATGAACAGATCGGAGGTTATCATACTGCTGTACCGGGCCATGATACGCCCTCACCTGGAATACTGTGTCCAGCACTGGTCGCCGTACATGAAGAAGGACATAGTACTGCTCAAAAGGGTCCAGAGAAGAGCGACTAAAATGGTTAAGGGGGCTGGAGGAATTGCTGTACAGTGAAAGATTAGAGAAACTGGGCATCTTCTCCCTTGAAAAGAGGAGACTGAGAGGGGTCATGATCGAAACATTCAAGATAATGAAGGGAATAGACTTAGTAGATATAGACAGGTTGTTCACCCTCTCCAAGGTAGAGAGAACGAGAGGGCACTCTCTAAAGTTAAAAGGGGATAGATTCCGTACAAACATAAGGAAGTTCTTCACCCAGAGAGTGGTAGAAAACTGGAACGCTCTTCCGGAGGCTGTTATAGGGGAAAACACCCTCCAGGGATTGAAGACAAAGTTAGACAAGTTCCTCCTGAACCAGAACGTACGCATGTAAGGCTAGACTCAAAAAGGGAACTGGTCGTTGACCTAAGGGCAGCTGCGTGAGCGGACTGCTGGGCACGATGGACCACTGGTCTGACCCAGCAGCTGCAATTCTTATGTTCTTATGGTTAGAACTTAGCTCTTAAAAAAAAACAAAAAAAAAAAAAACCAGAAACTAAACAGAATCAGTATTTTCCTAATGTGCATGTATTCAAGGCAGCATTTATTATTCATTTTCTCTGTTTGCAACAAATAGCTTTCTGCTGCTCTAGAAGGTTCTTGCTGCAAAAGGTTCAGGGGTTATTACTGTTTGCTACAAATCCATCTTTCTCACCTTGGTTCAGGACTGGCTAATGTTGTGATTCCATTCTCTGTCATCAGTCCTAGATTGGGCACATGGAGTTTGTTCCCTTTAGGAGAATACCTTTGTAATTTCATTTGATGTGCTTCTATTGTTTCAAACTTTTCATTCTACAACAGTAGATCATTCTCTCCTGTTATGTTTCTTCCCTTGCTGCTCTCTTAAAAATTTAATAATAATACTAATAATTTATTTTTTTGTATACCGCTATACCAAAAGTTCAAAGCGGTTCACAACAAAGTAAAAACACATACAATATGTATAAAATACATTAAAACAGTCAAAAGTGCATCAGTAAAAAGTTAAAAAGCAAGGAGAAGTTAAACAGTTTTCTCCTTTACAACTTTCTCCTATGCAGATGATATACAACTCATACATCCCATAGACCCAGAAAAAGATGAAGAAATACAAGCCATTAACAAAAAACTAGAATTGGTTGGTAATATCTGGTAACTTCAAGGAGTATTCCAGCTCTAAAGCTGCTACATCAACATCTCATCTTTTTTGTATCTTCAAATAATCTGAGCCAACATTTAAGCTAGTGATTTTTAGGGTCTAGCATTTGCTGAAATCATCTTCATATTCCCTTCAAAGGAGAGATTTCATAGAAGATTTTCTTTGCTTCAAGTTTATTCTCCCTTTTGGAAGCTGTTTTATTGCTTACTACTGACGCTGTTTGTGGAAACATTCGGGTGGGGGGGGGGGTGTAGTTTACCATTTTCCAAACTGTTTCCTAACCTTGTCAGGTTTCTACTCTGTTTTCAGTAGGTCCTGCCCTGTCAGTTGAGTAGGACTGGTGCTATAGCCATTAAAACATTCTGTTCTAAAGCTCCATTTTGTCTTTCCTACTATCTAAATTCAGGATCAGACTGTCTAGGATCAAGTTTTGAGGATTAATGAGGATCAGGCTTACTGCAAATGGTCCTTTCTAAAAAGAAAAAAAAAAATTTTAACCCAGCAAAGGAAACTTTCTCCCAATTAAGTTCAGCTTGTCAAAATGTGATAAATAGTAGAATCTGCACTCTCCCACAACCAGAGATGCCCCACGATTGGAATCCTCTGCAGCACCGAAAAAGCCTCACAAATGATAAATAAAAACTGAATTTAATTGAAAATATACACAAGCAGAAAAGGCAGGCTCCTACCATCTCGCATGTAGAGAGACAGCTGAGAGGGATGGGAGGCAGAGCAAAAGAATGCTAATATCTACAAGAATTCTTGCGAGAGGGGGTTGACTACCCAAAGGTTCAGGAATAAAGTTTGTTGCACTAGAAAGACCAATATAGTCTATCTAGTCAAGTGATTCCCAAGTCAGTTTCGGAGTATCCCCTTGTCAGTCAGATTTTCAGGATATCCATAATGAATATGCATGAAAAATATTTGTATATACAGTGGAGGTATACATCATTTTTCATGCGTATTCATTGTGGGGCTACTCCCAGGACTGACTTGAGAAACTCTGATCTAGTCTATCCAGCAAGGTGGCTACAGTTGCACCTGCTGCTCTGTGTAAATCATGCAGGTTATCTCCTCTATGCCTTTGTTTGGGATTGTACCTGCCACTCCATGCACATTACACTGCTCTTGTCATTTGTTTTCCTTTGATCCCATCCTCTTGCTAGATAGGAATCTTCTGTATTTATCCTATGTCTTTCTGAAATCTGTAAGTTTTTGTGCCATCTGTTATCTGGAGAAAATCTTACAGCTAACCACTTCCTTTCACTACCATACAATGATTATGGATTATTTCAAAATTTAGAAGCCACTCACAGACTGGGTGCATGTCAAGGAGAGTAAACAGTAGTGTGCCACAGAGGTCTACTGGGACCGGTGCTATTTGTTTTTTTAAAAAACATCATTATTATGCATGAAAAGAAACACAACAGGAACCGATAGGTCCAACTAGATATTAACAAATAAAAATAGAAAAGTGTACAAGAGAAAACTCATTTTCAAGATGTTTTGTAGTTATTCCCTCCCTCTCTCCCACCCCACCCCCAACCCCCAACTTTCAAGAGATAGAGTGGTGCCCATACAAAGTAATCTCTCAATCTCTACTCAAGAAGAAAAGAACTCAAAAATACAGAGTCACAAATTAAATAAATAGCAGCGGGCAGCTGGCATTAGGGAGTTCCAAAAGGGTGACCAAACATCATGGAGGCGGCACCCTGCTTAAGAGACTCCATGTAGGACATCATCTGACGCTCCACCTGCAAAAGTTGAATCATGGCAGCCCTCCAGTGTTGCACAGTCGGGGGCGACACCTCCAAACAGCACACCAGCATGAACTTTTTCCCCAGTAAAACAGCTTTGTGTAAAAAGCCACTGAGAACCTTCGGCACTGGGGCGAGACCTGTGCTATTTAACTATTTATAAATGATCTGGAAATTGGAACGACGAGTGAGGTGATTAAATTTGCAGATAACACTAAATTGTTCAAAGTTGTTAAAATGCATGCGGATTGTGAAAAATTGCAGGCGGACCTTAGGAAATTGAAAGACTAGGCGTCCAAATGGCAGATGAAATTTAAGGTGGACAAATGAAAAGTGATGCACATTGAGAAGAATAACCTGAATCACAGTTACCAGATGCTAGGGTCCACCTTGGAGGTTAGCGCCCAAGAAAAGGATCTGGGTGTCATTGTAGATAATACAATGAAATCTTCGGCCCAATGTGCGGCGGTAGCCAATAAAGCAAATAGGATGCGATGAATTATTAAAAAAGGAATGGTGAACAAGACTAAGAATGTTGTATCTCCCCATGGTGCGACCTCATCTGGAGTATTGTGTTCAATTCTGGTCTCCTAATCTCATAAAAGATATAGTGGCACTAGAAAAGGTTCAAAGAAGAGCGACCAAGATGGTAAAGGGGATGGAATGCCTCTCATATGAGGAAAGACTAAAATGGTTAGGGCTCTTCAGCTTGGAAAAGAGACAGCTGAGGGGAAGTATGATTGAAGTCTACAAAATCCTGAGTGGAGTAGAACGGGTACAAGTGGATCGATTTTTCACTCAGTCAAAAATTACAAAGACTAGGGTACACTCGAAGTTACAGGAAAATACTTTTAAAACCAATTGAGGAAATTTTTTTCACTCAGAGAATAGTTAAGCTCTGGAACGCATTGCCAGAGGATGTGGTAAGAGTGGATAGCATAGCTGGTTTTAAGAAAGGTTAGGACAAGTTTCTGGAAGAAAAGTCCATAGTCTGTTATTGAGAAAGACACAGGAGAAGCCACTGCTTGCCCTGTATCAGTAACATGGAATATTGCTACACCTTGGGTTTTGGCCAGGTACTAGTAACCTGGATTGGCCACCATGAAAACGGGCTACTGGACTTGATGGACCATTGGTCTGACCTAGTAAGGCTATTCTTATGTTCTTATTAGTCTTAGCAGCCATGATCATTTTAAAACATTTGCAGAGTTTAGACAAGATATCTGCAATAATCCCAATTCTAATTAGTTTGAACAATTAACTCTGACTTCATAAATGAAGACACCCCCCCCAACAAAAATAAATAAGTTATATTGATACAGAATGGGGAAATAAAGAATTTCTGCATGAAATACACAGTGGAACCCAGAACTGCTTCAGCCATTTATAACTGCTGATGTGATATGTGAATATGTGATGTGCTACAAATTGGTGTAGAATTAACATACTGTACTCGTATAATAATTTGAAAATCTTTGGCACATGGGTTGGAACCTAGGGTAGTGACAGGTGGACTTGGTCTATGGCACATAAATAGCAAAGACAATTTAATCATGTATTTTTAATGAGCATAACTAATGGACAGACTGGATTGGAACATGTTACTATGTTAATATATCTATATCAAAAGAGAATGCCACTCTGTTAGCCCTATTGTTTGGCATGCTGTAAAAGATGCAAAAAAAAATTAAAAATATAATGTATTGATATAGATTTTAATATATAGTAAAATGCAGTGTATTTGTTTCAAAAATATAAACAAGCAGCCTATGTAAAAAATCAATTTGTCAGCACTTTCCAATGGTTAAATATCTGTCAGAGGCGAATTCCATGTCTTAAGATTCATTGGTATATGTACTCTGTTATACTTGTCTTATGTTCTTGTGTGGTATAATTAATAGTATTGTTATTCTTGACAAACATGCAATAGAAAGCAGATTAGAAAATGAAAAATTAATATGTTCAAACTTTGCAGCCTGTGCTATCCTGTTCTGTTACTCTGGCTGTATGTATGTGTACTGTACAGTGCAATGGTACAAAAGATGTACCAAGTCAACTTCAAGAAATGTATTTGTAAATGGTATTCAGACAAAGCTATACTTCAGTCAACTCACTATAATTATGATCATCAGTTACTGCTTGCTGTATTTTGTCTGTTAACATCGTGCCAGTAGATGGCGCTTTCTCACAGACTCAAAATAAGCACAAAATCATTTTCTGTGTTAATCTACTTGAAAATGTAGAAGCAAATGTCAAATAAGCTGTAGGTAATACTTTTTATTTTTTAATTGGAAAACAATATCTTTGACAAGCTTTCAACAGTTATTTCTTTCTTAATCATGTCAAAGATACATTTAGGAAAGTAGTTTCCAGTGCTGAGTAGTAACTAGTTACTGCAATTAGTTACATTTTAGGTAACTATCAATATAACTAGTTACTTTATGATAAGATCAACTAAATTAAGTAAATAGTTACTTTATTTTAGTAACTAATAACACAATTTACAAATTACTTTTGCATTACTGATTACATAGCATGCAGAACAATTGACGAATTTCCATTCATACTATTTTACTCAAATCTTCAACTTGTTTTTCTTGCCTCACCACAGCGCATTACAGTAACTACCCATGTACCAGCTATATGTGGTGACAGCCAGCCAAACAGGCTCTACTGAACTGAAAGAATTGCTTCATAAAGGGCTGAACTTTTTTTGCATATTTAAAGTGACTCATTTGCATGTACTGTTTAGTAATAAAAAGGGTCTCTGAAGTGGCTAAGAGGCCCTTAATACTGGGAAGAGAACCCCAGAAGGGGAGGGAGAGACCCCCTTCCAAAAGGAGTCTCACCCTGTGATAAAAAGGAGGCAGTGACAAAGGGGGGATTCACTAAGCTTACCGACACGATTCACTAACCTTCCTCCTGATCCAATCCGCACCCAATCCGATCTGCACATGCAAATGAGGGGAAATGGCATGCAAAGTAGGAAGGCAGCGATTCACTAAAGAGAAGAAGGAACACCGACTGGGCTGGCCAATCAAAAAAGAAGCGACTGCTGAGGACCAGTCGCTCACGTTCTTTCTGACTCTCCTGCTCTCTGTTGCCCTTGTCCTGCAGTGCGAGCCCATGGTTTTAACCCGCGGGTTAAAAGCGTGTTCTGTTCCATCTGGCTGCAGCTTGTTCTGGCTAAATTACAAGTAGATTGTGCATGTCTCAAGGGAAACAGGAACTGCCCTGTATAGAAAAGGAACCCAAATATTACAGAGCTACCTCCCCCCTCCTCCAGTAGCGCTGTCCATTGGAGCAGAGACGAGGAGATGACAAGCACAGCGGAGAGAGCTAGAGCAGCAGGGCCTTGTGTCAGATACTGTTAACCTCCTGGAACGCGTTGCCAGAGGATGTGGTAAGAGCAGATAGCGTAGCTGGTTTTAAGAAAGGTTTGGACAAGTTCCTGGAGGAAAAGTCCATAGTCTGTTATTGAGAAAGACATGGGGGAAACCACTACTTGCCCTGTATCAGTAGCATGGAATGTTGCTACTCCTTGGGTTTTGGCCAGGTATTGGTGACCTGGATTGGTCACCATGAGAATGGGCTACTGGGCTTGATGGACCATTGATCTGATCCAGTAAGGCTATTCTTATATTTCCCTTAGTTTTGACCTCACTTGTATAGTCTGCGCATGCGTCTGGATCGCTCTGCAGTGTGGTCGGTGTGGGCTGTACCTCCGATCAACTTTAATTTGCATGAGGATTTGTAGTGAATCGGTCACCTGGCCAAACTCAGCCACGGATCGCCCAAGGTGAGCTTTAGTGAATCTATTTCAAAGATCTTTGGACTGGAAAAGAACCTTGTCAGAGTCCTGAGAAACTGGGACTCTCCAGGCAATCCTTGAGGGGATGAATGCTGGCTGTGGCCTAACCCTCAGTAAGCCCACAGTGGAGAAAAATTATAATCACATAGCAAGCTCAATTGAGCATTCAGTCTTCACTGAATATTTTGCATTAGGGTCAGACAGCAGAAATATCCATGTACATTGCAAACTTTGTCTGCTGGCTTCTAAGCAGATCTACAGCTGTGCAATCACTACTACAGCAAATTTTAAGAAACACCTGCAAATCGCCCATCTGGCTGTGTATGATAAACTGCCTTCATTGACGAGATCAGCAAGCTGTTCTTCGTCAGATGTATCAGAATTCCTGCCAAAGAAACAGCAAATTTTGGATGCTACAGAGAGCAGTAATGAGGCCATAATTGTGTCACAGAAAAAGGTCAATAGTCTCAACATAAATTTTGTTATTGGGAACATGCAAGCCTTCTCAGTGATCGAGTCACCAGAATTCATTAAGTGAGTCACTGGTCTTCAACCAGGTTATACCGTATTGACTCCATGAGGTTCTTACTGGACCAGTATCATAAGATGATAGACAACTTTCAGAATAAACTGTCACTTAATGACTGAAGTTTGCCCAACTTACATTTGGATCTCCCACAACAGAAGTTATTTTGGAGTTACTGTACACTGGATCGAGATCAGCACTTTGGAACGAAAGTCTGCAGCATTGGCATGTTCACGTTTGTGAGGACAACATACTTTTGACCTGATTACATCCACATGTGAGAAGATTCACTCAAAATTTTGTATCACTGACAAGTTCTCCTCACAGTTACTGACAACAGATCAAACTTTAAGACATTCAAGGTGTTCTCAGAGACAGAAACAAGTTTGTGCCTTCACAAATCGACAATGGGGCAGTAACCTTCACAAATACTGCAGACAACCTAGATAACCAAATGAATGTAGAAGCAATAGAGTATGCACTTCCATCTCACCATCGTTGTAGTACCCACACAACTTGATTGCTGTGTCTGATTCACAACGAGCCAATGAAGTTGCAAATTACAAGTTAAGCTGTAGAATCTTGATGAATTGCAGTGCCCTCTGGAACAAATGCAGTAAAAGTCCACAGGGAGCTGAAATAGTGTATGAAACTTTGGAAAACAAAATTGATGTACTAAATGTTACTGTGTAGATAGAATTCATTCTATTGAGCTTAAGGGCAATGTGTATTCTATTGCGGAGAAGTTTGAAAGTGTGCTCAATGACATCAGTGAGAAGCTTTCCCTAACAGCTTTCCATTCAAATGAAATTGCTTTTATGGCAGAGTATATTAAGATGATGAAACTGATTGCTATGGCACTGGACACACTGCAGGCTGAAGACCAGTGTTTCATGGGAGTTCTGCCAATGATTTCCCTGTGTGCATATCTTACCTGCGTCAGGCCTTTGCTCAAATTTGCCAGTCCACTTGTTGATATTCTAATGAATGGAATCATTAAGTGCTTTGGTCCATTTGAAGCTAAGGATGATTCAATAGTAGCATCTACAATTCAAGTTGCATTGGACCCAGTCAGATGCTGTCAGAGCTTGTGCCAAATACTTGTTGATGCAAGCAATGCAGGCTCAGGCTAACGCTGCAAACACAATTCCTAATGCAGCACCAACTTCAGTGGTGACACCAGCTTCTGCTTCTATGAATCAAATAAAGGAGACAACATTGTGCAACTGGAACTAGATCTTTTCTTGAATGATGTTGCACATGATATATGTAGTCTCCTGGCTATCCAACTGTGAAAGAAGTGTTTATTCTGAAGAATACGAGACTTCCATCAAGTACACCAGTGGAGTGACTCTTCAGCATTGGTGGACAGATATTTTGAAATGCTTTTAATGCTCAGAGCCAATAAGAAACTCATTTGAAAATAAAGTACTTGTACTGTTCATGTAGATATATAAAATCAGATGGATGGATTTATGTTCCAGCATAACTCCAAAATATGGCTTCATCGACTTGTCGATCAGAACTCCCAAGTCTCTTTCCTGGGAGGTCTCTCCAAATACCGACTCGGACATCCTGTATTCGTGCATGAGATTTTTGTTACCGACATGCATCACTTTGCACTTACCCACATTGAACCTCATTTGCCATGTCGATGCCCATTTCTCGAGCTTGATTATGTCACTTTGTAGATCTTCACAATCCCCCTGTGTCTTCACTACTCTGAATAACTTCGTATCATCCACAAATTTAATCACCTCACTTGTCGTACCAATGTCCAGATCGTTTATAAAGATGTTGAAGAGCACGGGTTCAAGCACCGAGCCCTGCGGCACCCTGCTGGTGACACTTCCAGTCCGAGTATTGTCCATTTACCCCCACTCTGTTTCCTATGCTCCAGACAGTTTTTAATCCACATGAGTATTTCACCCTCGATTCCATGGCTTGCAATTTTACAAAGTAGTCATTCATGTGGAACCTTGTCGAACACCTTCTGAAAATCCAGATATATAATGTCAATCGGGTCACCCTTGTCTATCCACCTGTTTATTCCCTCGAAGAAGTGCAGCAAGTTCGTCAGGCAAGATCTGCCTTTGCTGAAACCATGCTGACTGGTCCTCATTAAACCGTGTCCATCAAGGTGATCAATGATGCAGTCCTTTATCAGCGCCTCTACCATCTTTCCTGGTACCGAGGTCTGTAGTTTCCTGGATCTCCCCCTCGAACCTTTTTTTGAAGATCGGTGTAACATTCACCACCTTCCAGTCATCCGGAATCTTTCCCGATTTGATCGACAGATTGGCTATCAGTTGAAGCAGTTTAGCTATAGTCTCTTTCAGCTCCTTGATGACCCTCGGATGGATGCCATCCGGTACCGGGGATTTATCACTCTTAAGCCTATCAATCTGCTTGCATACCTCTTCTAGACTGACCGTCAACTCTGTCAGTTTCCCATCTTCATTTCCAGCATATAGTCTGATGGGTTCCGGTATGCTGTGTATATCCTCTTCGGTAAATACAGGCGCAAAAAATGTATTCAGTTTGTCTGCGATTTCTTTGTCCTCCTTTAGCACTCCCTTTATTCCATGGTCATCCAACAGTCCCACCGCTTCCTTCGTGGGTCGTTTCCCCTTAATATATCGAAAGAACGACTTGAAGTTTTTCTCCTCCTTGGCTTTTTTTTCCTCATAGTCTCTTTTGGCCCCTTTTACCGCCTTATGGCTCCTGCGCTGATGTTGTTTGTGCTTATTCCAGTTTTTATCTGTTTTTGACCTTTTCCATTCCTTAAATGAAGTTTTCTTGTCTCTGATTGCTTCCTTCACCTCTACATTGAGCTATGCCGGTTCTTTGTTCTTTTTCATCTTGGATCCTTTTTTGATACACGGTATATATAAATTTTGTGCCTCGGTGACTGTGTCCTTAAAAAGGGACCAAGCTTGCTCTAGCGTTTTCACAGTGCTTATCCTCTTCTCAATCTTCTTCCCCACCATGAGTCTCATCCCTTCATAATTCCCTTTTCGGAAGTTTAGCTCTGTGGCCATCGTTCTGGACTGATATTTCTCCCCTGCATCCAGGTCGAAGCAGATTATGTTGTGATCACTGCTTCCCAGCCTCCCTTCTACTTCTACACCTTGTGTCAGTCCTCGCAGTCCATTTAGAATTAAGTCCAGAATTGCATTTCCTCTTGTATTTTCTTTTACAAGTTGTTCCAGGAAGCAATCGCCTACAGCATTCAAGAACTTGGTTTCCCTAGCGCAGCCGGAGATGCCTAGGTTCCAGTCTATCCACGAATAGTTGAAGTCACCCATGATAACTGCACATCTTCCTATCACCAATATATCTAAAAAAAAAAAAAGTCTTGTCCCCTGTCTTAATGTGTCAGCTATTTTTTCTTCCATTCCTGACTACTTGATCAGCCTCTCTTAACTTTTCCAGATTTTTGCCTGTGTTCCTTGTGCTGCAATCTTTTGTAATTTATGAAAGCTAACCTCTTTTTCCTTACCTTCTCAGTTACTACTTTTGAGAATCAAAACTTCCTTCTTTCCCTCTGAAGGAAAGGAAATATAGGACAGATGTTTAAATACTTGAGCCTAATCTTCCCCAAAGATGGTGAAATTGTAGTACCAGAAGACACGCTTTTAAGCTTACCTCCATGCAGCTTCATTTCAATATCGGGAAATAGTTTTTCACAAAAAGAATAGTAAATGCCTGGAATGTCCCCCCTAGTGATGGTGGCCTGAGCTAAAACAGTAACAGAATGCAGAAGATCCTTATAGAGTAGGTATGCAACCTCGGTCCTTGAGGCCTGCAACCTATGTGGGCTTTTAGGATTTTCCCAGTGAATATGTATGAGGTTATTTTGCATTTATTACCTCCCATTGTATGTAAATAGATCTCATGCATATTTTTTCAGAAAATCCTACAAAAACCTGACTAGATTGAGGTCCAAGGGTGCCCGTCCCTGCTATATAGCAAGAGGATGAAATTGAAATAAAACAGCATTCCATTAAAACCAAAGCTACAAATTTTCCACTTTAAAAAATACCCCAAAAGGCATAGAAGGGGGTTAACTTTCAACAGAGCAGCAAATGCAACCCTAGCCACCTTCCTGGATAAATGAATAGCTCATTGGGTTTTTATCTGCTGTCAATTACTATGTTAAATTCAAAATGATTGGTTGCAGAATGATCAGCCTAGTTGCTACTACTGAATTTTGCAAAAACATTTGTGGAGCCAGTAATATTTACCAAGAGAGTCACTAACCTGCAGTATCTCATTACTGCAGATTAGTGACTCCTGTAGTAAATATCATTCGGCTTTACTGCCTGCAATAACCCAAAGATAGCAAACCTGACTCAGGTTCTGCTATCTCTTCAAGGAGCCAGTGCTGGTACAAAATAACCCACTACTCACCCCTGATCCTTTCCCAACATGCAGCATAAAGTTCTTTCCCCTTAACCTCTTCCCCAATATCAAGTGCCAGCTCTGTTTGATAGTACCCTCACTCCCCAAACCCCAAGTACCTTTCTGAAGGGTTCTACAGTAGCCAGTGGCTGTGTATGAGTGATCCTTGTAGCTCCTGCCTCATTGGGTGGTGGCCTCCAAAATGATGCAAGTTGATCTTGAGCGATAGTCTTGTGATACTGTGGGAGTTTGTGGCACAGTGGTTAGAGCTACAGCCTCAGGACCCTGAGGTTGTGGGTTTCAAGACCCATGCTGCTTCCTGTGACCCTGGGCAAGTCTCTCAATCACCCATTGCCCCAGGTATGTTAGATAGATTGTGAGTGCACCGGGACAGATAGAGACAAATGACTGAGTACCTGAATGTAAACGGCTTAGACAATAAATAGGTGGCATATAAATAACTAAAATTAAAAAAAAAAATTGGTCAAAGCATGGACATCAAAAGGAATCAGAAATCTTTACATTAGTGTCTTCTATTCCACCAATACCTTTTGGTTTTAGGCGGATTACAAAAGAATTGGTCTGGGCATACCCAGTGAGATTACAAGATAGATAATTAGAAGAAGCATTACAGTCTGGGGACATATTTGGATGATTAGTTTGAGTTGCCAAATTTCCAGAATAACATGGTTTTTAATTCTCTCCTGAAGGTTTTATATTTGGATGTTGTGATCAGCAGGTTGGAGATGTGGTGGTCTAGTTTCGCTGCTTGGGTGGCTAGTAGGCTGTCGTACATTTTTTTTACATTGTATGCCTTTGATTGTTGGGTGAATGAAGGGGGTCTGTGTTCTCTTTGGTCTCAATGTGTTGTTCCTGGTTAGGCGATTGTTTAGATAGGTTGGTCCATTGCCATTCAGAGCTTTGAATAGCATGCAGTAGAATTTGTAGACTATGTGTGCTTGTACAGGGATCCAGTGTGATGTAGTCATATTTGGAAGCCAGTGGTAATGTAGTCGTATTTTTTTCTAACGACTATATCAGTCTGAGGGCTGTATTTTGCACTGTTTGTAATTACTCTAACATCCTATATCTGTCATGCCCTGCCAACATGATAAAGCAATCTAGTAGTCCTAGAACTGGACCAGGAATCTGAATTGTTTTTTGTCAAAGTATTTTCGGATTTCTCTTAAGTTGCGCATGATTGCGAAGGCTTTCTGGACTGTTTTGTTGATTTGGAGTTGTACTGAAAGTTCATGGATCCCAGCCAGTATATATAGATTATGGATTTTAGACTGACTGTTACCTATATGATGATCTAAATATCTGTGCAGACAATACATTAGGTTAAAAGCACATTATTCAATAGGGAGAACAAAGGGTGCATAGTAGCACAAACCCATTGTGTGGTAAAAATATCAGCTTTCTTTTGTATGCTATTAAGTACAACTGATGTAGAGTAACTTTTGTTGTGCTGGGATAACCCACCTGTCAATATGCAATGTACAGAGCTGTCTGGTATTCTGCTAGATTTTTCAAGTAAGGCTTCTTTCAGTCAATGAAAAGAAGAAATGCAATTTAATCAGAAGGAGGTTAGGGATCTGGCATTAAGCAACTCTGGAGTAGAACTGGACTTTGGCCTGTTCAGTTGGCCTTGTATTCTTAAACTGGTTTTGTGATTTACTATATCATCTTTCAGTCCTGTGTCTAATTTCACTGCTTACAGAACAGAATACAGCAGTGTGTGATCTGCATACTAAGGCCATATCCATATGAAACAGAGGCATTTACATGTGTATATCACAGACTCGTAGCAGTTTCAAGGGGATGTTGTGTGGGTGTTTGGTTTAAGTCCTAATCACTTCCAATTATATTTGTTTCTCATTCCCTCTATAGTCCCTGCCCTTTCTACTTCTTCATCCCTTTGTATTCCCTCTCCATGAACAGTATATATTGATCGACTCTGTGTTCTGTATGCCTGTCATAATTAGATTGTAAGCTCTTTTGGGCAGGGACCATTTCTTGCATGTTTAATGCACAGTGCTGCGTGCTCTGGTAGCACTATAGAAATAATAAATAGTAGTAGGGGGGAGCTAAACTCTATAAACTAAAACTTAACCTTATATACTGGGTCTTCAACCAAAGGAAGCTCGACGTGGTTAACAATAAAGTAAACTGAAATACAAGAGTTAGTTTTCAAAATGTTTAGCGAATAAAAAAGTTTTTAGAAGTTTATGGAAAAGTTGGAAGGAACTGGGACACCTCAAAATTAGGGGAAGTTCATTCCATAGTTGGGGAAGTTTAAATGCCAGAGAGCTGTTAAAATTCTTAACTCTTTGAATTCCTTTCCTAGAAGGAAGAGAAAGTGTAAATCGATGAATGCCTCTCGCATATGAAAATCTATAAACATTCCATAGCAGAGGAACAAGAGGAGCAAAGATGCCATGTAAAATCTTAAAAACAATACATAAACACTTAAACTGAATTCTAAAATAAACCGGGAGCCAATGGACAGAGAGAAGCAAAGGAGTCACATGGTCGAATTTGCTCTTTCCATAGATCAACTTTGCGGCGGTATTCTGAATCAATTGTAGTCTTTGAAGGCAGTTCTTAGTGATGCCAAGATAAATGGCGTTACAATAATCTAACCGGAATAATATAATAGATTGGACAAAAACAGAAAAATGACGTTGATGGAAAAAAGATCTAACCTTCCTCAACATTTGTAAGCTGAAAAAACATTTCTTAACCAGAGAGTTTATTTGATCCTTAAAAGTAAGAGAAGAATCAAAAAGTATTCCCAAAATTTTAGAGGAGAACTCAATTTGTAGGGAGGCTTCAGAATTCAAAAGTACAGTGGAAGGAAGATAATCCAATTTTGGACCTAACCACAGAAGTTTAGTTTTAGCTGCATTTAGCTTCACTTTTTTGAACCTTTGTAACATTTCTTTGGAGTTCTGTTCTGCGCTTTGACAGTATTGAACTTATGCTGTATTGACACGGATTTTGCACTGCTACTGCATTTGTACCAGCACTTTGATGTGCCTCTATTGCTGATTTTGGATCTGTTTCACCTGATTTGCTTCATTGTCGGACGACCTAGAACTTTCATCTGCCTTTTGATTACTTCTTGGCTGCTTTTCAAGTTGGAGCCTGAACTTCTTCAAGCTAAGTGACTCTTTGAATTCACATTTTAGTGAACTTTCTTTGGCCGTCCTGATATTTATTTATGTGTTTGTTTGTTTATGTGTGTCTGTAGTTTTATGTGTTTTTAACTTTGCTGAAATGTTTTTTAGTTCAATCATCTTTATTATTTTTGAAATATACACTCCAAGGACAAGGATATCGTATGTTGGATACAACAATGGAATTATACATAAAATGGATGTTGAAAAGTTGATAATATGAATAAGATTAATAAAATATGTATATATTCTTTATGAAGTAGTTTGTTTAGTACTGCACTAACGCTGTATCGTTTTTGATTGAGTATATATTTATGCAGGGGATTCTTTTCTTGAGCAGCTATTATTTTTTTGAATCCTCGTTTGTTTTTTTTATTTTGATTTTGCTCTCAGTTTTGTTTGTATTACATAGATAACGTCATAAACAACATTGGGCTATTTTAATACATTCATATTTTTTTTTTCAAACATGTATATTTGTAAAATGGCTGCTCCCACTGCACATCCCAGCAAATACTCATGCACTCCTTTATTCATGGGTTTAAAAAGAATAATAAAAGAAGGTGGGAAGTGACAGTTCTGCACTAAGGGCCACTCTGTCAGAAAAAAAGTGTATCAGTTCATAACTGCATACTGCAAAACTTATATGCACAGATTAACATTCCACTACATGTACAAATGTGTGCCGATACCTTTTTATGCAGATCATATTTGCATTAATTTATTTACTGTGACAGCAAGCCTGTGTTAGAAGATATGTACTGAGCCATCAATTTTCTTCTCTTAAGCAAGCTTTCTACATTTATAAAGTAATATAATATAGGACAGCAGATACAGACCTGCCAAGCAAGACAGCCAGAATCTCACCTGCCACTCTGTATAGGCAGTCAGCAATTTGATGCAATACCAACCAGTAATATTTGTTATGTTATATACAATCTTATATCCCCAACACTATTATATACTCTCCTCTTTACAAAAAAACTCCAAATGATGTCAATAACGCTAGAGACAATGAAAGAAAAAGTCTTAATAACAGTGAGCCTATTAAAGTCTGGCTCTACTCAAAGTACATCATAGGCATAAAAAATCTTTTGAGTCTCTATAGCGCAGGAGAGAATGCTTTTCTTCAGTTCTATAAAAATAAGTCAAAGGTTAGTATAATGATGCCTTGTTCCACTAACCCAGTGTTTCGCAAACTTTCCGGCCAGCGGCACCCTAAAGTCAGTGCCCTGGCCGAAAGGCACCCAGAAGTGCGCGGACATTGATGCGATGATATCACGCACATGTGTGGAGGCCCATCTGGCTGCCACCCTTGGTGGAGGGTTTCGGGAGGTGCAGGGAGAGGAGAAGAGATGCTGGCCAGGAGGAGAGTCATCTGCACTGGCTGGCTGCCTACAGGACATGCCTCTCGCCACGAAAGGCATATCCTGTAGGCAGTCAGCCAGCATGGACGACTCTCCTCCTTGTCAGTGTGTTGCAGCACAACTGAAATCTCAGGAGGCACACAGTTTGCAATACACTGCTCTAATCTTTGACTTATTTATATAGAACTGAAGTAGAGCATTCTCCCTTGCGCTATAGAGACCTGAAAGTTTTTTATGCCTATGCGTATAGCCAGACTTTAATAGGCTCGCTGTTGAGGCTTTTTCTTTCATTGTCTCTAGCATTAGTGATGTCATTTGGGTCATAAGAAAGTATTGGCAATCTAATATTCCACCAAATCCTCATTAATTAGAGTTCTAGGTGGGTTACAGGCAACTTATTGTTATATAGTATTTTGTATAGAGTTAAATATGGCAGACTGGATGGGCCATTTGGCCTTTATCTGCCGTCATGTTTCTATGTTATAAACCAGCACAAAATACCCATCTTCCCACCTGCCCTCCTCAACTATCAGAGATACCCAGGAAGAACTGTATCAACCATTCAGTGAGCAACTATGAGCCCTTGGGGATAAGAGTTTTCTAGAAAGGTTCCTAAGTAGATTGGAAAGCCATACCCATACAAGAGGTGAGATCTGAAATCTGTTGATACTCCAGTAACAAAATACCAATCATCTCAACATGCAACAAGTGCTGTGCAGGAGTGTCCAACATGATCATTGATTTAAAAGGACAAAAACCCCTTCCAAGGAGACCTCGTTAGGGATAAATGCTAAAGAGTAGTTTAGGAGTTATGTTTAAGCTTCACTGACCAGATGTAATGTAATGTAATGTAATTTATTTCTTATATACCGCTACATCCGTTAGGTTCTAAGCGGTTTATAGAAAATATACATTAAGATTAGAAATAAGAAAGGTACTTGAAAAATTCCCTTACTGTCCCGAAGGCTCACAATCTAACTAAAGTACCTGGAGGGTAATAGAGAAGTGAAAAGTAGAGTTAGAGGAAAAATAAAAATAAAATAAACATTTTAACAAGACAGCATTGATCTAAATACTTTGGAAGGTAGAAGAGAGGAGAGAAAGGAATAGAAGCAGAAGGGGGAGCCGTTGAACAGTAGAATTCTGGAGAAATTTAAATGATAGAAATAGAACAAAACAAAGACAAAAGGCAAAACAATAGATAAGATTAAAGATAAATCATAAGCTGGAAAGAAAAATAAAATAAAACTTTGTCTTCAATCCACGGTTTCAGCGTCAGTGATGAAGTGGAGCAAGTAAGTTTAGGAGGAGCGATTGACGTTTCCAGAAAGGGCTTCTTCAGGGAAGAGACTTGGCAGACAGTCCCAGGATGCCTATGTCTCCTCCCCTGCGATGTTCTCCCATCCATGCATTCCCTCCCAGACACACTGCCCGTGCCCCAGCCGCTCCAAGGAGGCTGCCCCAGATGAGGCCCACGGTGAATGCAGGATTCTCTCCTCTGCGGGAAAGCCGCCCGGAGCCGACAGTCGATCTTCTTAGCGGATTGCATGGGGGGAAGAGTTCACACTCTTGGTAGGATCGGGTCTGTGTGCTCTCGGTGGTTGTGGCTGGTCTCGTTGCTGCTTAGGTGTAAAAGCAGTTGATCTCCACTGCTGCTGATATTTAAAAGCAGGCAGATTGATCTCTCCAATGGACTGCAGGGGGAGGAGTTCACACTCCTGGCAGGATCGGGTCTGTGGGCTCTTGGTGGTTGCGGTAGGTCTCGCTGCTGCTTGTATGTAAAAGCAGTTGTTTTTCTACTGCTGCTGATATTTAAAGCAGGTAGATTGATCTCTTAAACGGGATATAGGGGGAGGAGCTCACATGCCTGGTTGGATCGGGGCAAGGGCTCCTATTATAGGCTGCTTAGGTGTAAAAGCAGTTGATCTCCTACTTCTGATAATATTTAAAAGCAAGCATATTGATTTTTCCAACGGAATGCTGGGGGAAGAGCTTACTTGTTTGGCTGGATCAGGGCAAAGGGCTCTCGGTAGTGGTGGCTGGTCCTGTTGCTGCTTAGGTGTAAAAAACAGTTGATCTTCCTAGTGGACTGCAGGGGGAGGTGGAGCTCACACTCTTGGCTGGATCGGGTCTATGTGCTCTTGGTAGTTGCGGATAGTTCCGCTGCTGCTGAGGCGTAAAAGCAGTTGATTTCCCACTGTTGCTGATATTTAAAAGCAGGTAGATTGATCTCTCCAATGGACTGCAGAGGGAGGAGCTCACATGCCTGGCTGGATCGGGGCAAAGGGCTCTTGGTAGTGGTGGCTGGTCCTGCTGCTGCTTAGGTGTAAAAGCAGTTGTCTGCAATAAAGCTTAAAATGTGTTTCCAAAATAGTATAATGTTATGACATGACCATAACATATGACCTAAAGTCGCAGCTGGATGGCCACATCTTGGGCAATAGTCATTTGGTGTTAGCTTAAGCAGGCAAGCCTTCCTAGGAGAAATTCCTAGGAAAAATGTAGAGTCACACGGTGATATTAAGCGAATTTCAGAAGAGTGTGTGAATGAATCACAGGTTGAGTACCTGTGCAAAAAGATTTGCTACTGACAGTTTGGCGTAAATACTGATGCCCACATTTGAGTGTGGGAATGGCCTTTTTATAGAATAGCCTGAAGGCCTGCCTGTCTCCCCTGAAGGCCTGTGTCACCATTCCTGAAGACCTGTCCCCCCCTTGAAGGTCTGTTCCCCCTCCCACCCCACAGGACTGTGCACCCCCCTTCCCCCTGGCCTCCCGCGCACCATTTACCTAATAGGAGCAGCCTGCAGAGAAGATCACATGCTAGCGATCTTTGCAAACTGCTTCAGAGCTGTTTCCTCTGCCATGGTCCCGCCCCTCCTTTGACGTCAGAGGGAGGATCGCGGCAGAGGAAACAGCTCTGAAGCAGTTTGCAAAGATCACTAGCACCGTGATCTTCTCTGCAGGCTGCTTCTATTAGATAAATAGTGTGCGCGAGGCCACAGGGGAAGCTGGATGCCAGGGGGAAACCCAGACGCCAGCACTTCCTGACTGACCCTCCCCCCTCGCCCTCTAAAGCAGGTGCAGCAGCAGCCGGCCAGAAAGAGCAGCACTGTCGCTCCTGCTTTAGGGGTCAGCTGAATAGGGAAGCCAATTTTTTTGGTTGTTTGTTTTAAATCGATTCGAATCGATTCACCCAAAGTGAATCGGTGAACCTATTCGAATCGTGAATCGGGCAGCACTAGTCTACTCCCAGTCTGATGTTCTTATTTCTCTACTCAGGATTCTGTAGAGCTCTGTAATATCCCCCCCTCAGCTGAAGGGCTCCAACCTCTTTAGCCTTTCCTTATAGGAAAGTCATTCCATCCATATCATTTTGGTTGCCCTTCTCTGTATCCTAATTTTTTCTTTCTTGCTTCTGACATGTGACCAGCATTTCACATAATGCTAAGAGGTTCATTTTCAACTAAGAAAGTGGCATAAAGGAGCAGATGGATATTTTTTCTTGCCAAACCTTTCCAATTGGCTATGTTTGAAACCTTTGTTCTAATCTAGATGGCTATCTATGCTGTTGAGCAGTAGTTCATGTAAATCTCATTGCAACATCGAGGTGTGGTGTGGGCAGGACTAGGTGAACATTTTTCTTCCATAATCAAACATTTAAGAATATGGCCAGGGCACAATTTGGATGGTTGGGGCTAGACCTGTTTAAATAACAAATAAGTGCCAAAAGGTGCTCAAACTGACTAGATGAGCACTGGAGGGATGTAAACATCGCCCCGCACATACATATACTACCCCAGTGGTCACTGACCCATTCCCACCCTCCAAAGATATGAATGAAACAATGCATATCTGTCTATATGCCAGTTCCAGATGTTATGAACAGTCCTAGTAGGTTCCTGCAGTAGCCTAGTGGGTGTTGTAGTCACCCATAGACTCGGACCCATATCCTACTCTAACTACTACATTTACAAAATGTGTGAACATTCCAAAATCTACCCAAATCCCACTGTGAATGGAGGAGTGGCCTAGTGGTTAGAGCAGTTGCCTTAGCATCCTGAGGGTTTGATTCCCACTGTGTGACTCTGGGCAAGTCACTAAACACGTCATTGCCCCAGGTACCTGTCTAATATATGCAAATCACTTTTATTTTATTTATTTATATTCCACATATCCTAGATTTTATGCAGATTACAAATTATTCAGGTACTCAAGCATTTTTCCCCATCTGTTCCGGCGGGCTCACACTCTATAATGTACCTGGGGCACTGGGAGATTGCATGACTTGCCCAGGGTCACAAGGAGCAGTGCAGGATTTGAACCCACAATCCCGGGGTGCTGGGGCTGTAGCTCTAACCACTGCACCACACACTCCCCACACAGATTGTAACCACACAGAAAAAAACAGTATATCAAGTCCCATCCCTTTTACTGTTATATCTAGGTAACACCTATAGGCTTAAGGGCTATTGGTGTGGTGTACAGTTGGGTTCAGTGGATTTTGAAGGGCTCGCTATACAATATAACAGGACTATGGTGAGATGTATAGTTGGGATCTTTTATGTGATGTTCACAGTAAAACATAGAAACATAGAAATAGACGGCAGATAAGGGCCACGGCCCATCTAGTCTGCCCACCCCAATGACCCTCCCCTATCTTTCTCTGTGAATAGATCCCATATGTCTATCCCATTTGGCCTTAAAATCACGCATGCTGCTGGCCTCAATAACCTGAAATGGAAGACTATTCCAGCGATCAACCACCCTTTCAGTGAAAAAGAATTTCCTGGTGTCCCCGTGCAGTTTCCCGCCCCTGATTTTCCACGGATGCCCCCTTGTTGCCGCGGGACCCTTGAAAAAGAAGATATCTTCTTCCACCTCGATGCGGCCCGTGAGATACTTGAATGTCTCGATCATGTCACCCCTCTCTGCATTCCTCGAGTGAGTACAGCTGCAACTTATCCAGCCGTTCCTCGTACGGGAGATCCTTGAGTCCCGAGACCATCCGGGTGGCCATTCTCTGGACCGACTCCAGTCTCAGCACATCCTTACGGTAATGCGGCCTCCAGAATTGCACACAGTATTCCAGGTGGGGCCTCACCATGGATCTATACAATGGCATAATGACTTCAGGCTTACGGCTGACGAAACTCCTGCGTATGCAACCTATGATTTGCCTTGCCTTGGATGAAGCTTGCTCCACTTGATTGGCAGTCTTCATGTTCTCACTGACGATCACCCCTAAGTCTCGTTCTGCTTCAGTTCTTGTTAGGATCTCGCCATTAAGGGTGTAAGTCTTGCATGGATTTTGGCTGCCCAGGTGCATGACTTTGCATTTTTTGACATTGAAGCTGAGTTGCCAGGACCTAGACCAGCGCTCCAGTAGGAGTAGGTCGTGCATCATGTTGTCGGACATTGAATTTATGTCTGTTGTGCTTTTGCCCACTACATTGCTTAGTTTGGCGTCATCGGCGAATAATGTTATTTTACCTCGCAGTCCTTCTGCCAAGTCTCTTATAAAGATGTTGAATAGGAGTGCCCCCTAAATTGCCCTACTGCTCTGCTGGGATGTCTGTGTGGCCAGACTACTACAAATGTTGGCTCCTCCTTCA
Organism: Geotrypetes seraphini; assembly: GCF_902459505.1. Classification (NCBI taxonomy): domain Eukaryota; kingdom Metazoa; phylum Chordata; class Amphibia; order Gymnophiona; family Dermophiidae; genus Geotrypetes; species Geotrypetes seraphini. Next base: position 130,954,818 of record NC_047085.1, on the reverse strand, counting down.
TCCCAATGGCTTTGTTCTGTGTGTTTTTCATTTGGACTTTTTTTTTGTTTTCAAAAATGGTTCAAAAAGATAAGACATACAGAGCACAAACACATCTATTTTTGAAAAAAGGAGATAGACGTTTTTGCAGTTTTGTTTGGCCCTGGAGATTTGTTCTTCCTTAAAGTATCTAAACTCAGATTTAGACGTCATGTTGAAAAAGGCCCTCCACATCAGGAAATATTTTTTCACAAACAGGGTGGTGGATGGCTGGAATGCCTTTCCAGGGGTGGTTGTGGAAATAAAAATGGTGACGGAATTCATGGGATAAACATAGAGGATCCCTGTATAGAAAAAGGATGGAATCTAATTAAAGCAAAACTTAAATGACCACATGAATGGAAGCTGTGGCATACCTAGGGAGGTTGGCGTCTGGGGCTTTGTTGCCCGGTGTTGCCACACCATGCGCCTCCTGCGCTTCCCCGCTGTGCTGTGCATCCTCTCACGCCTTCTCTGTCCCCAATGTACTTCTTGAAATGTTGGCCGGCGCAAGCACTATCTTCTAGCTGGCGCAGGCCTCGACTTCTTTCTGATGTCACATCCATCCTGGTCCTGTGACCAGGAAGTGATGTCAGAAGGGCGCCAAAGCCAGTGCAAGCAGTAGGTTGAAGATGCTACTTGCGCCACCTAACATTTCAAGTGGGAGGGAGGCAGAGAGGAGGAGAAGTGCTGGCACCCCCACAAAGATGGCATCAAGGGCGGTCGCGGTAAGACCAGGGCCGAGCAGACTTCTACGGACTATGCCCCAGAATTGGTAAGGCGAGACAGATATTAAATATACAATTGTTTAATCATGAAGAAGTGAAACCTGGGTACCTGGTCACCTTGGGCAGTCGGGAAAGACCATGCAAAGTATTTGCCTACCAATATTTACTATATTCCCTATATAAAAAGTCAGTCTTCCTTACGCCTACCTTTTAGGACCACTGCTGGCTGCATAAATGCTTCTGATTATCCACCTTTGGGTTGCTTGGCATTTGATACCCAGCCATATTCTTTTCTCTTTCTTTTTTTTCAGGCCCATCATTTGTGCAGCAAACACAAACAAAAAAGCAAACAAACTGCTTTAAATCCAGGCTGCTACCTAACTTAGTCAAATACTGATTCATAGACAGTGAAATCAACTTAGGTTAGTGCCTCGGCCCCACAGAGATATAAGCATTTTTCCGGCAACTGGCATGCACATTCCAGCCCAGTTAAGATCTTACTTTACACAGCTGCTGGCAAAACCAAGGTCTCATTGCCTTGACCTCCTGCTTCGAAAACTTGTGCAATTTTGTGCTATTGCTCCAGCCACCTTCTCACTGGAGGTTCATTGCAGTGTAAAAATAATTATACAAAGTACAAGGAGGTAATATGTCTACATCACCCAAATGAATCTTTGGCATTTACACAAGTCTGTTTTCAAATATTTTTAAATAAAGCCATATTCTTTAAAATAGTCTGATAGCCTTAGGTAAAAGGAGAATGAGATGAACGAAGTCCAGGCATAACAGGAGTGGGAAATGCTGAGAAAAGAAAATTAAGCCTGAGAAATTTGAATGGGAGCATGGGAAAAACAGAAACCCCCTGAGAATGCCAATAAAGAGAATGGGAACAAAGCTAAAACAGAACAAAGATAAAAGAATAGAAAAAGAAAACAGAATGAAAATGAAGAAAAATTACACCAGAATGAAAAGGCAGCAGCAAAGGCAATTGCTGGACAAAATCACACCCAGGCCAGGGGTTTCTTTAGGCCATGCCCACCCACCCCCATCCCCTTCGGCTTGCATGCTTGTACTCTCATAGGTTTATTCAAAAGGGAAATAGGGTGCCCTAAACACTTGCCCTTTCCCAGTCCTTCTAATAGTCCTGTCTGTATTGCCAGGGAACCGGAAAAGATGAACTCCCAGAAAATGGATTAGTCAATGATGCAATAAAGCAAAGCGTAAGTAATATGAGGCAAATTCTGTAAGAGGTGCCAAAAGTTAAGCGCTTAACTTACGCTAGCTTATGCGCTGGCTTATGCAAAGGTACGGTAGAGGTTTCTACCACAAGCCAGCAAGATAAATGCTCCGACACTCATAGAATTCTTATGAGCATCGGAGCATGTACCCCACCGGCCCACAGTAGAAACCTCTACCGCAGCTTTGTATAAAGACCCTTAATTAGAAAATTGGCTTCAAATATGAGCTTCAATTGGGTGATAGGCGTCTATCTTCATAGGTGCGATTCTGCAATAGATAGGCACCTAACCCCCAAATAGGCATGTTTAGGGGTAGAAAAGGACTTAGTTGCCTATAATATAGGCCTTTAAATCCTGGCCTACATTATAGGTGCCTACGTTTTAAGTTAGGCATGATTCTGTACAAGACACCTAAGTGTGATTCACTTGCGTTAGGCACCTATCTTTTTAGATGCCATTTACAGAATTTCCCCCATTTGTTTTATTTTGTTCTTTATTTCTGTTAGAGCAGGCATGGACCTTGAGGTTCCACAATCCCATCAGATTCTCAAGATTTCCACAATGTGTATGCACGAGATCTACTCGCACACAAAGGAAGCAGTATATGCAAACCAATCTCATTGTGGACCTCGAGGACCTGTGATTGCCCACCCATGCAGCAGAGTACATGAAAACCGTTTATTGTGTGATGCCAACAGCTAGCATGGGGGACACTGCCAAAGGCATCCAAGGGAAAACAAAAGGTCCCTGACTGTCACATAAATGCCAAGAGCCATCAGCATTTACTTTTACCCACAGAGAGGGTGAGTAATTTTCAAACAGCCCATTTCTCTAGATCAGTGGTTCCCAACCCTGTCCTGAAGGACCACCAGGCCAATTGGGTTTTCAGGCTAGCCCTAATGACTATGCATGAGAGAGATTAGAATATAATGGAAGTGATAGGCATGCAAATCTGCTCCATGCATATTCATTAGGGCTGGCTTGAAAACACGATTGGCCTGGTGGTCCTCCAGGACAGGGTTGAGAACCACTGCTCTAGATAATGGCTTTGAGAATTTGTATGTCTATTTTGTGCAAAATTATGATGGGAAGAGTAATATTGTGGTAATCATAATTGCTGAGGTCAATTATGAAAATCTTTGGGAGGGTAGGATAAAGACTTGACAGTTAATTTGGGGGAGGACAGCACAGCTGAAGATGTGCCTAGGGCTCCTAGCACTTCCAAGGCCCATGCCATGGATACTGGCAGAATGGGGAAGTTCTAGAGGTTCTGGTAAAGGCTGAAATAGCCCAGCTGTATTTTGTTATTTTTTTTATAAAAGAGCAAATATGAATACTTCAGATTACTTCTATTAACTGCTAAGCAGTTTTGAATACTAATAAAAAATATAATTTCTATATGCAAATTCCAGAAATCTAAAAGAATAAGATTGGAGAGTTAGAATGTATGGCACTCAATGTAAATATAGAATAATAGGCATTTCAGAGAACTGATTGAAGGAGACACTGATACCATATATAAATTACAGTATACTGTAATGACAGGACAGATGAAATGGTTGAAGGGATGACACTATGATGCTTATTTTAGACGTTCCATTTGTATTTAGATGTGCTTAAAATGACACTTAAATGTTTATCTTGCATAACCATCTAAGTCCCAGTTTTGCTGAAAGCAGGGATCTAAAACTAAAGAATGTGCAAATGGCAAAGGGTTGTGGTCTGGGCATGTTGTGGGTGGGACTACCCACAACATGCCCAATCCTCATTTCAGAAGGTGAATGAATGTCAGACAGATCAATGTTGGGTTGGATTCACTGTAATGCTTATTACCAGGATCCACACCCAGTTTTAGTAGTGCAAATTTACACCAACTGAAACTTGTTGCAAATACTCGCTCCTAAATTAGGTTGCAGATCTGTCTTATTCTATAACACTGTTTGAAAATTCTAGGAAAGCCGCTGACTTACCCATGCCTCTCCCATGGCTATGTCCCATTTTTGGATCCATTCATAAAATTTGCACTCATGATCTTTATAGAATACCAACTACAAAGATAATAATAATAATAATAGCTTTATTTATATCCTGTCATATCTTTTCAGTTCAAGATGGTATACAACAAGAGATGCTGTAAAGACAGCGAGGTTACATCAGTTAGATTTGGGAAGGTGTGGAAGACAGTTGAGTGAACGGGGTGGTAGGATAGGAAGAAGGAGCAAATGAGAAGAGGTAAGAGATGAACGGAATAGAAGGATCAGATAAATTTGTCGAATAAGTGGGTTTTTAGTGATTTTCTGAATGAATGGCATGTTGGTGCATTCAGGATTAGGTCGCTTAAGGTGTTGTTCTAGATCCCTGATTGAAAGGAGAGTGTCCTGTTGAGGAATCTTTTGAATTTGCATTGCTTGCAAGAAGGAAATGTGAACAGTAATGTTCTGCGAGAAAGGCGGAGTTTGTCCTGTAGGGCGAGGTGTTTCATGAGGTAGGTAGGTGCGGTGCCGAGGAGGGTCTTGAAGCAAAGGCAACCAAATTTGAAGATTATTCTGGCCTCAATAGGTAGCCAGTGAAGTTTCTTGTAGTATGGGGTGATGTGGTCAGATTTTTTCAAGCCACAGATTAGTCCGATGGCTGTGTTCTGCATGAGTCTCAGTTTCTTGATGGCTTTTTGATGAGATCCTAGGTAGATTATGTTGCAGTAGTCCAGTGAGCTCAGGACTAGAGACTGGACCAACAGTCTCAGTGATGTGAAATCGAAGTATGGTTTTAGTGTGCGTAGTTTCCATAATAAATGGAAGCAGTTTTTTAATAGGATGTTGATGTGGGCTTCGAGTGTCAGTTGCTGATCTAGGGTAACTCCTAGGATTTTGATGGTAGGGTTAATTGGGAAGATGTGTGTGTAAACTCAAATTGATGCCAGTTAGGACCAATAATTAATTATTAGCATCCAATTATTGGTGCTAATCTGCTCATTGTTCAGTTAAATTGTGCGGATAGGGATATGATAGAGACATTTCAATATCTCCATGGCGTTAATGTACAGGAGAGAGTCTTTTTCAAATAAAGGAAAACTCCGAAAGGAGACGGCATAGCATGAAGTTAAGAGGTGATAGGCTCAGGAGTAATATAAGAAAATACTTTACAGAAAGAGTGGTAGATGCGTGGAATGTTCTCCGCTTCCCCACCTCCACGCACACCTTACCCGCCCGCCCCCTCCTGCCATGTGCGTGCCACTTCCTTTCTCCCATGCTTCTGTAACGTTCCTGACATGAGCAGCAACCCCCAAGCTGCTGTCACGCCAGTATCAGCTCTTCCTTTGATGTCACTTCCTAGCTGGATAGGGGGGAGAGGAGGACTGGTGCCTGTGCCCTCACCAAGACAATGCCGAGGTGGACCTCCTCCCCCTTACTATGCCACTGGAGGCAAAGACTGTGTCTGAATTCAAGAAAGCATGGGACAGGCATGTGGGGAGATAGTGGATGGCGTAAAAGGGCAGGCTGGAATAGTCTCACCTAAGCCTAAAGGTCTGACTGCATTTGTGCCCAGAGTGATGTTGATGGGGAAAAAAGGCTATCCTGTCGAAGTGGTTGTCCAATGAGCCACCGCCCTCTAGCCTCTTTGGAACGTTGGCAGTTTGCTGATATCGATACGACACCAGAATATCGCTTTTGTATGATTTGGGAACATTTTTGGATGGATCTTACTCCTCATGCTTGAAGTTGAATATTGAATTTGTGATGCTGTTTGGTTTCAATTATGTGCTCCTTAATAGCTCTGCCTGGGGGGAGGGAGCTTTCATACTGTACATAAGTATAAGAAAATTGTTGTGTTCTGTATGATTTGCTGTCTTGCACTTCCATTTTCAATAAACACATTTAAACATAAAGGGCAGACTGGATGGGCCATTTGGCTTTTATCTGCCATCATGTTTCTATGTGCCAAAATCTGCATGCACAATTTTGAGCACCATATATTGAATAAGGGGATAAATGTTCGTTAATACCTACAATTGCAAAATACACTTTCTTACCTCCTAATGTGAAATTCTAGGCTAGACATTTAACATGGCTGTTAATGCAGCATAATAACTAATTTTTTCAACTCGTTAACTGTGCTCCTTAACATTTACCTTTAACACCGTATTTGGTTTAGTAATTCTCAAACTCTACTTGGGACCTCCAGCCAGATGAGTTTTCTAGATATATGCAAATCTCTGTCATGCATATTCATTAGGTATATCCAGAAAACCTACTGAAAAAAAAAATCATATGCAATTTTTCAGTACAAATACATGAATTTACACAACAATGAAAAAACAATGTTCAATACTGCAAGCTTTTCGCACTGTGCCAAATTTTACATTTTATCAGTGCCTGAGAATTCTTTCTGTGCTGGAGCAGGATCCATCAGTATTTAAGAACATTTAATTAAGGTGAGCAAGCATGCTGAAATTACCAGAGATTTTAACTGATTGGGACTGTTCCTCACACTGCCACAGTCTATCATAGCCCTGGCCTAGATAGAACCAGCCCTGGTGGCCGTGCCCTCATCTAAACCTCATTGCAATGATGAGAGATTAGTCCCACATTCTCCCTAATTTTAAGCAAGGGACTCCTATACTGGTTGGCTTAGTTGTATTTCTATTACCACAGGTATTGTTTAAACATCAATCTGAATGTTGTACCTATCAGAGTTTATGACGCTGAGTCGGCATTTGCACTGAAACATGGATCCAGTGTCAGGTCCCTCTAGTAGACATTTGCTCTTGCACAGAGCAGGATTAATTCTTCGAGGGCCCCTAGACACA